>NC_045162.1:12385321-12550321 GCF_900700415.2 Clupea harengus | reverse complement strand
GAGAGTAGTGCTGGTACAAACACAGATATCAGTTTAACCCAGATGCACTCCACTGACA
The DNA here is from genome assembly GCF_900700415.2 of Clupea harengus. Classification (NCBI taxonomy): domain Eukaryota; kingdom Metazoa; phylum Chordata; class Actinopteri; order Clupeiformes; family Clupeidae; genus Clupea; species Clupea harengus. The sequence goes on along the minus strand of NC_045162.1, from coordinate 12,550,263 downwards.
GCCTGCAGGGTATATAGGGTGAGGTCTATGACATGGGTGGAGTGTGTGTAGATTGCTGTGTACGTTGAGATGGGCTTATCACGTTTTCTCAGACACAAACTACCCCACACACGCCCCGACCGACCTGTGGGGAGGGGTTTAAAGGGAGATAGCACACATTACGTCAAGTAGCGCGTTCCATACACAACAGTGTACACCTCACAGAGTTCACTATACTTCAGCTTTTAATCATTGAATTATTTATAATATATATACAGGTCAGTGAAAAGAAAATATATATATATACCACTACCAACCGTGTCTTATATTAGTTGATATAAACTGTTGATGAGAGGATCCACAATGTGTTGTGCTTTTTAAGTAAATATCGGGAGGCCAATGTTTTTTTTGGTAGAGCGTTCTGTGAATGAGAATAGATTTTCTTTACAACAACATGTACACAATATATTTTCTGACATATTTGACATCTTAACTAAGACTTGACTCTTACTAAACGTGTGATCAGAGATAGCTGTAGGAATATTGCTACACTTAGCATTATTTGAGTATGGAGTGCTGTTACCAGTAGGTACCAGTGATCCATACAGGGATTCTGGCATTAGAAATCGTCACCTATATCAAGCTGGACTTATTTTGTAGCAAATAACCTTCCCTATTGAATGAGACTACTGGTAATGTATTGAGAAAAACTAGACAACTAGAGGTGGGGGGATGGAGACTTCTGTTTGCTCTGATCAGGAGACTAGCTGACTCTGTGCCCTGCTCCACCAGGATGTCTCTGATCAGGAGACTAGCTGACTCCGAGCCCTGCTCCACCAGGATGTCTGGTCGAGATTTAGTGATTACTGGGGCCAGGGCCCGGAAAATGTCAGGTGATCTGACATATAAGCCAGACGACAGCAGCAATTATGCAATTAAGACCAGAGGCATTACTGCAGCCCACTGATAAACAGACTTTTAAAGGAGAGAGAGTGAGAGAGAGAGACATAATAGAAAGGGAGAGGGGGATGGAGAGATAAAGAAGGAGAGAGGTAAAGAAGGGTTGGGTGGGAGAGTTGAGAAACGGAGAAAGAGAAAGAAAGAGACAAAGAGGAATAGAGGAAGACGATGACAGCATTAGATGGTCAGTTACCGTGAATAAAAGTAGAGAGAGGTTTTTAGAGAAGGAAAAACAAATAAGGTTTGACTATTATCTGGTCCTTAGGATTTATGCCATGATTTTAAAAACAATCTAAATCTGTCAGAAAAAAATGCTACTTATATGGCTAACATTCTTTGCACAAAATCCCCTCATTGGCCGTTATCTGACCTTGAAATCGAACATTTTGCCAGACCTGTTGCCGGAAACAAGGATGGAAGGTAAGTAGCCTATTAGTGAAAGGGTCATTGTGCTCAAACCATGCGTAACCAAGTTGTACTATGCTAAGGGACCTTATTGAATCAGTAGAAGTGGGCTAGTCTACGCTTTAGCTAAAAAACAAGCTTGGAATATAAAATAAGGACTTTGGTATAGCTTGTAACAGTTTGTAATGTATATGTAGTGTTTCAAATGAAACAATAGAAATCAAATAGAAAAGAAATTGACCTGAAGCACAGCCCTTCTGAATCACAGTCCTCATATTTGCCACCGTTCATGAAATTAAACTGCAGCTGGTTTGCGGTTGCATTGCGTGTCGGAATCTCGCGGCAGAGCTGAAAATACCCCTCTGCTGCTTTGATGTTTCTTCATTTGGCCTCATCATCATTATTGAAGGTGACTTATTTACATAAAAGAATTGCAGCATACAGGTTGCACTGCACAGTATTTTTCGCTAACTTTATCACAGTTGTTTCACATAGAAGCCTACCCTACTTTTCTATGAGCTGTCCATTTTTCAATTTTCACAAGAAATTACTTTTGGGCTTCTAGAATCTCCCTGCAGCCAGTTTTTTCTCCGTGTCATTCATACTTGTATGCTCTCGCATACACACTGCAGTTGAAATGCGACCCTCACAGATCATCTGTAATGCCAAATGTGGTCAGTATTGTGGTCAGTATTGTAGCCTATATTGTAGGAAAAACTGTAGGCTTATCATTTTAAATGCAACTTGCCCATGCAAACGAAATCATTTTATCTTTCTGCCTTTTTCTCAAACCTGCTTTGGATTGACTCAAAGAAGCGATTGCAGTGCATTTTAAGAATTGATGTTGTCAGAGCCTATTTATTTTATCATACAGGAAAAAAAAACAGGTTAAAAGCATTCAAATATTAGCCTGGAATATCGGTTATCGTCCTCTTTTTGTCACAGATAATCATTATCATATCATCCCTGATAAATGTACCCCTAATTAGAACACAAAAACACTCCCACATATACACAGACTGTAGGATCAAAGGTTGGACTGTGACCTGCTTCTAACTGCCTATTACACACACACACACACACACACACACACACACACACACACACACACACACACACACACACACTAATTCACATATATAGTGCGTTCCTACAGACATGCCTGACACAATCTCTGACTCATGTATGGTAGTCATGTGACTGTAAGGCCAGGACTGGTCTCCACTGAGGCACGAAACACAACGGCCAACTCATGTTTTCAACTCACTTAAGCCAAGCCCCTCTGGCACACACACACACACACACACACACACACACACACGGGAACATAAGCCATGATAAGGGCCTGCTTACACACGCATACACCACCTCACAAATGCACCAGCTGTGTGTGCTGTTCATGACATGCAGCAACAGGAAACGGCTCAGCTACACTGATAAATACACAGGTAGAGGTTACACACACACACACACACACACACACACACACACACACACACAAATAGGGGAACAGGCTACCCACACACATGCATACACACACACATGCACCTAGCAACACACGCATAATCAAACTGCACGCAGTCACACACCTAACATATATTGGACATGATCATTACTAGTACACACACACCTGCTGTGTGTTGTCATCTACCCAGTACCACACTTCATTACAAGCGATGACAAGAAGCCAACTGAGTTCAAAGGTTAATAGGTCAAAGATTAATAGGTGAGATTCAGCATAAGGCCTCTGGCAGAGCTCACCAGACCAGGGCGGGCATTAAGCTCAGCCCAGAGGGACAGATTAGGACCACACATTATGTCCCACACACACACATCCCACATCCCATACAATACTCAGCCTGGCAAGACCGTAAATCTCATCACTCCCTCAACCGTAGCTATTGCATGCTGTGTGGACAAATGTTTCTGCATATGGCTAGTATTTCCCCCCTTTGACGTCATTTGCAAGCATTGCAAGTAGCCCTGTGGTCATCTTTTCGCGTGAAATATAACCACACTTTTGAACGCCTCTGCCTAGACGGCATGTTGGCTGCGGCCTAAACAAAACAAGGCTGCGTGCGTGTGACGTTATGCGCAACGGCACTGGAATCGATAGCAGAATCATTAAGGACTTTGGCTAACAATTCCAAGGAATTGATCCACTGGGAACCAACAAGAACCGGTTCTCGATTCCCATCCCTAGATATATAGATATAGAGCACTCCGGCATGGCTAAGTTACTGGATCGCCTCATGCTCCTCCTATCTCCTCCTCATGCTCTATTTCCTCCTCCTTCTCCTCCTCATGCCCCTCCTCCTTCTCCTCATCATGCTCTATTTCCTCCTCCTTCTCCTCCCCATGTTCCTCCTTCTTCTCCTCCCCATGTTCCTCCTTCTATCCCTCCCTCCCTGCCACCTTCCCAGTCAGTCTATCAGTCTATTCTCGATCTGCAATCATTACTCTGTCGTTACCACTACATGTGTGTGTGTGTGTGTGTGTGTGTGTGTGTGTGTGTGTGTATGTATGTGTGTGTGTGTCTGTGTCTGTGTCTGTGTCTGTGTCTATGTCTGTGTATGTGTGTGTGTGTCTATGTCTATGTCTGTGTGTTATGGGCCAGTTACAAGCAACTCAGAGCCTAATCTTTAACCTTACAGTTGGTGTGTAAGTCAAAGAGCTCAGAGAGATAATCGCCAGTTGTGTTGTTATTGTTCACTGTAGCAGATTGATAGGGGAGTGAAGGGTCAAAGCACACATACAGGATCTATTGGGAACAGATGGAGGGAACGTAGGATCTACTGGAAGTCTACTGTAGGGAGAGAAAAGCAGACAAGTGAGAGTGAGAATGGGGAGAGGAATGAGAATGGAGAAGAGTAAATCATTATGGTTGATCTGAAGCACTCTGTAATGGAGTGTAACCTATGTGGAATATGGAAAAATAAGTAATTTAGTGTGTGACACTCCACTAGAACATGCATGTGGGTGTAAATATGTGCAGAGCATGTGTGTGTATATATGTGAGTGTGTGTGTGTGTGTGTGTGTGTGTGTGTGTGTGTGTGTGTGTGTGTGTGTGTGTGTGTGTGTGTGTGTCTGTGTGTGTCTGTGTGTGTCTGTGTGTGTGCATGTGTGTGTGTCAGCGTGCACCCAATTGTTTTCTGTTGTTTGTGCACACTATACCACACAAGCCATAATGAATAGCCATTCATTACTAATCCGTTCATTACTCACGCATTCATTCTTTCATTCACCCATTTATAATCATCTTATTTTTTTTAGTGCCACATGAAATAGATTGACCTACTGACAGAAAGACAGGGTTGGGGAAGGAGTAAAGGGTAGCTGTGATGGGGTGGTTGGGGGTGGTTGGGGGTAGTGGTGGGGGTCTGGGCAGGGCTGGATAATGTTTGTCAGCTGCCGTAGGCTTTAATTGATCGTCTGCCGTCTCTCCTTAACGCCGACTCAAAGCTCCCGAGGCCTCCAGAGGCAGTGCTGATTAGCTGCTGTATTCCATTAGCGAGGGAAGCACAGGGGCCTGGCCACTCATTTCACTGAGCCAGCAATCTTCCCTTTTTCATTTTCTCTCCCTTTTCTCCCGCTCTCACTTTCCCCCCTCTACCCCATGCGTTGTTCACTGTTTCATGTAAAGGGGATATGCAAGAGAGGCTTGGTAGAGGACGACTGGTAAAATTACAGGAAGAAAGAAAGAAGAGGTCAGAGAGGTCACGTCAAGTTACCCTCCACCCCTTTTGACTCCACTGGATTCAATTCAATTCAATTCAATTCAATTTTATTTATATAGCGCCAAATCAATACAATTGTCTGCAGGCGCTTAACAGAGCCCAGGGCCTGAAACCTCTTAGAGCAAGCACAATGGTGACAGGGGCAAGGAAAAACTCTCTGTTAATCAGGAAGAAACCTTAAGCAGAACTGCGGCACATAAGGAGGGGGGGGGGGGGCATCTGCTTGAAGTCGGCTGGGTAGAGATAGGGAAGGGGGGGGGGGGGGGGGGGGCTTTGTGGCAAAAGGGGAGGAAGGAGTAATGGAGGATCAATACATGTGGGTGATTAATCAAAAAAACTAATCTGACCTGTAACTTTAATTACACTTACCCAAAAAGGGCCAGCAGTGTACAAAGAATTTTGTATTAATGCAAAACAAAATCAAAAGGAAAATAAATTAGTATGTGGAATGCTGATGACCAAGCAAAACAAACTCTGCACAGGAGCACAGGAGGCTAATGCTGGTGGACTTGAACCATATTAAAAACAGCTGGTAGGAGGAAGAGTTCTGTGGGGAAAGGCCTTTGCCTGAGGCTAACACATGCGTTCAGTGCAAAACAAGCCATCATGTTTTTATAAACATCCGTGAAAGGAACGAGGCTGAGGGTTTCAGCTCAATGCTCCTGATAATTGTATTCTATGAAACGGGAGTATGAGCGCAAGCAGAGGAGCTCTGCCCTGCTCATATCATGCTTGAGCAGCATGTGAGCACACAGGAAACCCGATTGGCGTTATACCACGCTGCCTACAACTGATGCCAACCATTTCGGAAATTTGATGGGGCGGCTGACAGTCAAGCCCATGTGATTTCCTTCACTGTCGCATCACATCAACTCCACATGGGAGACGATTGGATGAGGCATTTTTGTCTTCTAACATGCGACCTAAGAGCGGAGGAAGGACAGCAGGACAAACAGACGGAAAACCTGAACGCAGCTCTCTCGTTTTCTCTTCCTCTCTCTGTTCTCTCTCTCTTTTTCTGAACATTCCACCACTTCGGGAGCAAAATTGACATCTCTTTGAAGCCATGTTTTGATAAAGCCGCTTATTGGATATAGATATTAGATTATTGGAATGTGGCACTAGGGCGCCACTTGAGGTCGGAGCTCAGACTCAGATACAAAATATAACTTCTTCACACGAATTCAATGACATGCATCATTTAATCAATTTGACATAATTTTCCATTAGGTGACGAACCTAAAAGAGCCTAACAGATGCTGACTATATCAAAGGTTAAAAACCTTTTTAAATGTGTGAGAAGAAGCATGACATGACAATCAAAATGAACAAGCACATTTTTGCACATTATTACATTATCAGTACCCAGCAAATAGACTGATAAAATCCACTGATGAGTCATGACCACATTGTTGTGCTTACATTTGGAGCTGGAAAATAGTTGGAGCTGGGAAATATGCCAGACATTCCGAATTCTGAGTTGTCTCGAATTTAGCCATAACATACACTTTGGAAATAAAGCAAAGCCTACCAGTTACTTTTCCAAAAACGATGACAGGTGAAGTTAGTGTTGACAGGCTCTTGCAAGCCGTGCACATTTATAGCAGTGTTCAGACTCAAGCGATGTTGGTGTGCATCATGTCCCAACATGTTAATGCTTGTCATGCTGGATTCATGAGTTCTGACAAAAACAGTAGTCTTGCCTCATTTTGGTTAACTGCTAGGTGTCGTCGTACGCCTATCCCACCAAACCAGCTCTCCTTTTTACACAGACATGATTTGGCTCAGAGACTGATGGAGTTAATTTCCAAACACTGTTAATGACTTTAGAATATATGAATCAAGTGCCTTGTTTTAATAATTACATTATATGCCTTTCTTTTAACAGGAACATGGCGACAGATCCGTCGCGCGACGGAGTTCTGCCACAGACGGGTGATCTTCCCCGAGCGACAAGGCAAGCTCAGGCAGCCTGCCCTGCAGCCAAGTAGGACTTCTCTGCCAGCTGAGCCTGGTGTCTGCCCACCCGCGTGGGGGAGGCGGGCGAGAGGTAGCCCGCTACTGCATCCTCCACCTGAGGAAAGGAGAGGTAGCCCCTCTGCTTAGCCATGTGGAGCTGCATGTAGGGCGCGAACCCCGGCACCGGGGCTCGGCCCGAGTAGGGTATCGCCCATGTCGCCTGCAGTTCCTCGTGCACCTCCTCGAAAAAGGGGATGCAGCTGGGAACTGACGCGGCGGGGCCAGCCTAAAACTCCCCGTCCAGCAGCGAGGACCGCACGTTGGGAGGGGGAGGGAGAGGGAGCCCGAGGCAGCTGGCTGCTCTCAGCGCAACCTCGTGGAGTTGCTGGCCCAGGAGCCGAGACGAGGTAGGAGGTGTCTCCACCCGCATCCTAACGTCATGGCTCGTCTGCATTGCTTCAGCGATTGAGCTGTGCTCATCGGAGAAGTCCAGCAGACTATCATCATCCAGGCTGATGTCCAGCTCGAGTTCAGGCTGGACACCGCTTGGTTGAAGCTCCTCAGCCTCGCTGCCCGCAGCCCCAGGGCTGACAGGCGGCGGAGACGGGGAGAGACCCGGGGGCGGAGCTGCAGCTGCAAGGCGACTGATCACGCTCACCAAGTCCAAGGCTGAAGACGCACTCATTCCTACGGGGGCGTTAGCCCCGAATGGAACCAGTGCAGTCTCCTCGGCGTCCTTGCGCTTCCAGAACGCAAGGCGCCTGGTAGCCTTAGCTAGCGGGAGGCTAGCACAGATGGAACAGACAGGGGCATTGCCCGAAAGCGCGCCCTCTGCGTGGTCCCTGCCTAGGCAGGTCACGCACCGACGGTGGCGGTCGCCCTTGGGACGGACGTGACCGCAGTCGGGGTAGTGTCTGGCCATCTTTTTTCAATCTGAAAGTAGAGAAGAATGTTAAAACACAAGCACACTATCTGCAACGAACACGTTGTTAGCAAGCTAGCAAGCTAGTCAGAAACTTAGCCAGCCAGGCAGCCAGGATAGCAGCCACTACTTTCAAAATTTAGTTGAGCCAATTAATTTTGTAGCGCCCTGAGCTAGTGAGGGTTAAGGAACCCAGATAACTCACCAACCTGTAGAGAGCGAAAAGCACACAAAACTCTTTTGACTGTGGTAGAGCGTTTGAGATATGCTCGGAGATGTTCACTCCGTCTTGCGAAGTTTCAAAAGAGGCAGATCTGAGGGCGCGTAATAAGATTATAGGACTCCTGAGGGGCGGGCCCAGGAGCGCGCGCTGACAGATCTCGCGGCTTTTCAGGCGTGAATAGATAAATGCTTCGATTTGTACCCCATGACTGACGTCATGTACCATACTGTTATATCGCAGTGAACTGCGATAAGGAACCTTGTTTTGACTATGATGTTAAACACTTACGGCGTCAGCATTAGATAAATCTAAGTATATAGTGAGTGAAATTGCTTCACTTTCATCCTTGTGCTGTGAGTGAGCCTGATTGCAATTGTTCTTGTTGAATAAATATACTGATTGAAAACTCCGGAGTCCTGAAGTAACTAGGGTGAATTTTCACCTATCAACGACAGAACAACCCCCCCCCCCCGCCCCCATTCTGTGTGTATGTGTTTTATACAGAACGGCGAGGCAAAATAATGGCACACCATTCCCACCTTGGACATGCTGCATAAAAGGGGCTTTAATATAACACTTCAGTCAAGACCAGAGGATGTATTTTATTAACTTTGCTATCACTGGTCTCATCTCAACACCTACCCGCATACACGCATACACACACATAGAGATCTATGTTAAGAGAGAAAGACACAAATGCAATGTTTTAGAAAAATACTAGAAAAGAATGATTCAATGACCAAATAAATGAATGAATCAATGAATGAATTAATGGGAGAATAATTCACTAAATCAATCAACCAATCAGTAAAATGAGAATGAGGGATTTTGGAGTAAACGCCTGGCTTTGTGACCCAGCCCTCTAATCCACATCTGGGATGAATTGCATAACCCATTCCATCACATCTGTGTGAGTGTGTCTGACTCATCGCTCTAGCAGTCCAGCGAAGTGAAAAGCCAGACATATCTGCACCAGGAGGCACAAGCAACCCCCCTACACATACACACACATGCATGCACACACACACACACACACACAATCACACGGACACACTCACACACACACACACAATCACACGGACACACACACAATCCCACAGACACACACAAGCACCCAGGCTACATGCACGGCAGAAAACAGTCATTTAGCTGCATAAAACATCAAAGACCAGATTATATCTTCCATTATATTTCTGCAAGGATTTCGTGACAGCAAATCATAAACACACACACACACACATAAACACACACAGTGAATGGCCTCATACTAGGCAATGCTAAGAATAATAATCATCCTTATGGTGATATTATAAACAGTGACAGCGCAGTGTGCTGAACTAGACTGACCCTGCAGTGAGTGCGTGCTGCCTGTGTGACTCTGGGTTTGTGTTGAACCGAGCTCCTGCTGGGAGTGCTGTCTCTTTTTTCTGCTGAGTCATGCTTAGCCGTGTCGCCATAGCAGTTGGAACTGATGAGTCGTGCCTTATGTGGTTAGGCCTAGCTGCAGAGCTGCGCCGACAGGCCCTGCTGCTGCGAGGCAGTCAACTGGAAGGTAGGTAAAGTAGGTCTCAGCTTGGAGCTCCACGGTGGGGCTCAGAGCTCATAGGGAGCAGTGGGCTGAAAGGGAGGTAAATAGGATCCCAGCTATGAGCTCCACAGTGGGAGTCAGAGCTCCCAGCAGTAAGGATTACAGGTTGGGTCCCAGCTAAGAGCTCTGTGATGGGGCTCAGAGCTATAAACCATCAAGGATGATAAGAACACTACCAATGACAGGTTTCAAGCCTGTTGATGTTCAACTGGTCCAAGAAACACAATGACTTGTCGCATATGATATCCAAACAACCATGTGCAACGGCAGGTAGGATCAGCAGACGTGTTCTTCGAACTATGTATGAGAATGGGATCCTTGACATGTATCAGTCTGGATTCCGTGCAATGCATAGGACTGAGTGTGCCCTTTTTGAAGTTACAAATGACCTGCTGCACACAGCTGATTGTAAGGGCTGTTCAGTTCTGGTTCTCCTAGATTAGACTGCACTCTGCACTTATTACGTCTCTTTTCTTCCCCTCCTACTCTAGACCATCTCCACTGTGGGATGCTGCTGCAGTCTTTCCACCTGATCTACCTGCAGAAACCCTCTGCTTACAGATGCCCATTCGCACCAAACTGTTATGCACAAATTCTCCTCTGCTTATGATACATTCACATACTGTGTGCCAGCCTACTTACCCGTAATATAAACGAATGCCATCATTGATAGTTTTCGGCTTCATTACTCTGCTTATCCTTTTAAAAGTAACTTGATGAGAACACTGAACACCCACTAAGCTGTTCTAGAACCAATCCCCTGACTCTCTCCAGTATTAATTTTGTATGTATCTTGTATACCTTCTTTTATGTTTCATGGAATAATTTATGTATCATGAACATATGCCGCATATATGTTTTTATCCTGATACGTGTAAGAATCCAACTGCTTGTTTCTGATTCTCTTTTATCCTTCTCTCTTCCCTTCCCTTCTGTCCCCTCTCTCTATCTCTATCTCTATCTCTATCTCTATCTCTATCTCTCTACCCGGTAGGACCCAAGCACATGGGTCCACACTTCCTGAGTCTGAGGTTTACTCTATGGTTTTTTGATCGAGTTCACATTTTTAATGTGCCATTCTCTTATTGTGTTGTTATTGTCTTGGTGTTTTTATTCTGTTTCCATTAATCCATATTTATGCTTTTATGTTTTTTAGATTTTTACTTTTTTTTTTTTGCTTATGTTCACTTTTATGTGTCTTCACCATTTTGCTCATCTATGTCTCTCTTTTATAATCTCACTTTTATTGCTTTTTATGTCTGATATATTGTATCTGTTTTATATGTTCTTAGCCTCTCTAGTCTTTTTATTTCCTTATTCTATTATTTTATTCTCATTGTAAATTGACTAGCCTTGACTGGAAAGCACAACTATGTGCATTATGTGCATCTAACTTCATCATGCTTGCCTGGCCTGGGTGAAAATGCACTCCCGTGTTTGCGTTGGGCATCCAGGGGCAGATGAGGAGACAGCATTTAGATAATGACAGTGTGTTGCCGGCTGTGGAAAATGGATGCTTATGGTGTCAATGGGCTAAAGCATAAGTAGCTGTTATCCTATCAGACAGTGGCAGATTACAATGAAGGTAATGAGAGAGACACACTCATCAGTCATGCTGTACAGCGGAGGGCAGCCGTCCGAGACCAATCAATCTCACCAGCACCACTGTACTACAGGCACACCACTGGATGCTGAGCAGCTGCAAAGGTGTGTGTGTGTGTGTGTGTGTGTGTGTGTGTGTGTGTGGGCGTGTGTGTGAGTGTGTGTGTATGTGTGGGTGTGTGTGTGCGTGAGTGTGTGTGAGTGCATGAGTGTCAGTGTGTGTGAGTGCATGAGTGTCAGTGTGTGTGTGTGTGAGTGCAGGTATGTGAGTGTGTGTGTGTGTGTGCGCGCGCATAAGAATTAAGTAATCTTATAGATGACACAAACACGCTGGAGTATGTCTGAGTGAATGACAGAGATATTTATGGTTATCCTATCTATCTATGCCTGTCACCCATCTTGGCGTATAGGCCGTCGACAAAGGCTCTGCAGAGTACTCGGTCATGGGCTTTCTTTTCAATCTGATACCAGGTGTATCCCAGTCTCTTGAGTTTTGCCTGGAGGTCCCGTCACCAGGTGTTGTTTGGCTGGCCTCTTTTCCTTTTCTCTTGAAGGTGCCATGTCAAGGCTTGTATAGTGATGTTTGACACTGGTTTTCGTTGAGGGTTCCATGTCAGGCCTTGTCTGTTGATGTAAGCTTCTTTGTCACCCTGCTGGTCTTTGCAGCTTGCTGCACTTGCCTGACATCTTTCTGGTGGTATTGTACAACTGCCTAATTTTTCCACTGCCTGCTGCTTTTTATGCTCCTTCTGCTAGGCTTCCTATGTATAGTCTATGTTTATGTATGTATGAACTGTATGTATGTACTGTATGCGTGTATGTTTGTTTGTTTGTTTGTATGTATGTAAATATGCATGTATTTGTTCAATAAATGTGATCAAATCCATGACTTGCTAGTAAATGGGTGAGCTAAAGGAGAAGCCTTGGGACGAGGAGTAACATGAAAGAGGGAAGAAAGGCCTGTCCTCACACAAAGACTGGCACTGCTCAATGCCACAAGCCTGTCAGCACACAACATGTTCCCGTAATGGGATGTCAATCAAGCGCCGGGCAATAGGGCTTTGAGAGCGACAGAGCAGCACATTGACAACAACCCCCTGTGTGATTTCGCAGAGATGTGGTGCTGCTCCGTCAGAGGGGGGTGACAGGTAAAAGGGCTCGGCAGAGGAAACCCAGATGGGGTTCGGATCGGGGGCCCGTATCCATTCCAGAACCAAGTGCAGGTCGGGTTAGGGGGTTCAGCCGAGTTGAACGTTCTGGAGGGTTCCAAAAGCGCGAGAGCGATAGGCGCGGAAGGTGAGTTTTGTTCCTCCGAGAGGCGAACAAAGAGGAGACGAATTAGATATCCAGCAAACACACCAGGGAGCAGGAGAGTTATGTGGACCAAATGAGGGATGATATTCTCCTCTGCTGTTGCTACATCTATATGCCTCCTCCTGCAGAGTCAGTAAAAGATGGCCTGACCTTACGTGTTTGTTTCACAAGAAAGAATGGATGGGTTTTCTCGCCTTTGTCCCTGGGCTTGAACTAATGTCAGCCATGTGGAATTAAAATGTACATAATTGAGGAAGGCGAGCGGGGGGATACCCCCGGGAAAAGCCTAGAAGATAAATAACTTAGTACACAAATAAATAAGTTGATGTGTCTGTGTTGGTAGAAAGGACGCCTCATAACATCAACATTGTCAAAATCAACATTTTGACAGACAAATTAAACTATACACTTGAAAGAAGACATATTGTATGTATTGAAAATGTACTTAATTTTTGACTTGTTTGTTGGCTGCCTTGTTACCAACTATACAAAAGTGGTAATACAACATTTGCATTGAAATGTGCATGTATGTAGGGAAAATATAGATGTTGTTTTTGCTGACAAGAATATTCCACTATTACTGCTGCATATGTAAGACATTGGGCTATCAATGACAACAAGTGACCCAAAAATGCAACTACAGTAATGCTCTGGTGCTTAGCAGTCACTTTTTCCCAAAGTGACTTACAATGGCAATCTGTATAGCCCAGGGATTGAACCCAGGTCAGCTGCTTGTCAGGTAGGAACACAAACCATTGTACCTCTGATGCCATTTACCCCATACACAGTAAATGTACCACACGCAATAGTGTTATCTACAGAATTGTAAAAGGTCAAAAGATCAAAACGTTTGTTTTTGGTTTCATGATGGCTGCTTGGCTTGAAATATTTGTGGGGTGTGGGGGACTGTAGGGGTGGATAAGATGTGCTAAATTTTTTTTTGTAAAGACTTACTGTAAGTCAAGGAAGAATATTGCAGTAAATGTGAAGTTCATAAAATTGGATTCAAAATACAGAGGCCGTTTAACTAGCTCAGCTTGCCTGTTTGTATAGCTCACTGTGTGAAGACTTTGAAAAAGTGGACACGTTATTGACCAGTGTGAAAAAGATTGTAAAAAATTGTAATACTGCATGAGTCTGGGAGAGGGTAAACTCTGGGGCAAAAGGACGACAATTACTGCTGGGATGCCCTCTGAGTGGCTCTAGTGTGTACAGACGAGGCCACTGAACGCTAAAGCGATGCAGCCTTCATTGTTCCCTCAGTTTGTGTGTGTGTGTGCGTGTGTGTGCGTGCATGTTTGTGTGTTTGTGTGTGTGTGTGCATGTGTGAGACAGTGTCTCTTTGTGTGTGTGTGTGTGTGTGTGTGTGTGTGTTTGTGTGTGTGTGTGTGTGTGTGTGTGTGTTTCACAGGGTCTGAGTCTGCTTGTGTCGGGGGTTTTCCTAGTAACTGGCTGACCTCAGTCCCTTGACTTGTGGGGAGTCTGTGTCAGCAGCAGTCTGATTTACCTCTCTGGGAAAGGATTAGAATTCTCCCAATACATTATTTTTTTCTCCTCAGTGGAAATTTATGCATCACTCAGAAACAGTATGAATAACTGCATAAACAAGCCCAAGCACACAGCGCCAGACTTTTCCTGGAATAAAAGAAACAGACTTTGTGCTTATTTTTTTCTACAGACAACTTCCCAAGGGCAGTAAGAAACTAAAGCACAAACTAAGTGGAAAATACAGTCAGAACTCCCAGTTAAAGCAGCTTCTATTAAAGCATTTTCGGACTAAACAGCGGGTAAGACTTTACTTGAACCCTGCGTCATAAGACTGACATAACAATGTCATAAACATGGTTATGGCAGGTGGCCTGTCTTGTAAATAGTCATCATGACAGTCCAATGATTTGATGGTGTCATGTTCTCATGACAACTGGCAGAATTGTAAATGCCTTATTATTGTATGGCTCTTCAGAATGCTGGAGAATGTTCCACTGGTTTGAATGGGCCACCCAAACGTTCTGAGATATTTCTTTATAATGACCACTGCCATTGGCAACGGGTTTCTTGCCTCTGATTCACATATTTCATATCATTCCACAAGTCGTCCGTTCACTTCTCAAGACAGAAATTCATTGTAACCAAAAGTTAGCTGCGCAACACCTGAAACGAAACGGCAACAAGATCGTTAAGACATAGATATTTTGGAGGAATGTCTTTTATCGTTTTGGCTAGTAACCGTATTATAAGCGCTGGGGTCCTGTTCATCCTGGCAGGATTCATTTTTCGAAACTGATTGGCGGACTATACATTATCCTTTACATAGCGTATGTCACATGCCGTCACTCTGTCATGACATTTACCAATTATGGAGACATGACACAGTCTAATAATTGGCTGTTATCACTGGACACTGACTACTATAACACTTGACATCTGCCATGACATGAGTATGGCATGGTTATGTTAGTCTTTCATTAGACAGGTTTCATGTAAAGTTTTAGCGATCGTGTTGTTTTTTTCCTTCACGTGCTCCTGCTGTCTCCTTGCCGTCTGACCCCTTGCAGAGGTACCCCATCTTATCAGCCAGCGCGCTGCTCACTGCTGTATGAGGTTATTACATGGATTACCCACCACCCCTCAGCTCCGTCTGCAGGGTAGGGGACTTTGATATACTGCGGCCCCTCTGCGAGGCATGGGATTGGCTGGAGCGCTTGGCTGGCTGGTGGAGGCGTCATCTCTCAGTATGGAGGTGTGATTGCGAGAACAGATTTCACTGCTGCTGCGCTACCTGAAGGTGACATATAAGAGGGAGAAACACAGCTGGCCTCCACATGGAATGGGAAAGTGAGAGTGACATTGGTATCCAATCACAGGGCTCAGTTTCTCTGTTTCAGTATCTCGCTCTCTCTCTCTCTCTCTTTCTCTCTCCCTCTTTCATTCTACTTTTCTCTCTGCGTGTTTCTCTCACTATATCTCACTCTCTCTCTCTCTCTCTCTCTCTCTCTCTCTCTCTGTCTGCCTGTCGGTCTCTGTTTCAATTAATTTGTATTCAACTCAAAGAGGCTTTCTTCCCACCATGGTATCCATGGAGAGGCCTCTCCACTGTTTATGCTTACTCTATCACTTCATTCTATACCTCCCTCTCCCCCCCATTTCTCTCTCTCTCTCTCTCTCTCTCTCTACCTCCCTCTCCCCCATCTCTCTCTTTCTCTCTCTACCTTTCTCTCCCCCATCATCACCTTTTTGTTGGTGGCCTTATGTATAAGGCTAAAAAGAGGGAAGTGTGTTTATTAAACTATTTATTGGGCTGAACAAAACGGTTTGGAAAAACCAGGAATAGCAAGATGGAGTGAGGTTCAACTGATCCTATGGAGGGTTTTTAGGGGGATGGTGGTCAAATCAAAATTGAATATGCTTATTATAAATTGGTAAATGACATTGTGGGCAAGTACTTTTGAAGATATGAAGTAGATGATTTGGAAGATGGGCTGTCTAACTGTTATTAATCTTTGGATGTAATACATGCGGATCTCATAGGTTTGCAGTAATGTGAAGATTTGAATATTGTTTTAATACCGAGTCTTAAACCTCTCTCTCTCTCTCTCTCTCTCTCTCTCTCTCTCTCTGTTTCTCTCTCTGTGTTTCTCTCTCTGCCTTAATCATGCATATATTATGAAATGATCTCATCGCCTCATTGTGTGAGTGTAGCGACTGGTAGGGATTTGGTAGTCTTACTGCCTGGAGCTCAGTGGTAACCTCATTTGATGCTATGTCTGTTCATAACCAAATCCACAGACAGGAAGCGAAAAGAGAAGAGAAAGAGAAGAACGAAGGAGAGAAAAGGAGAAGAAGAACGAGAGAAAGAGAAGAAAGAAGGGGGAAAAAGGACTCCAACCTCTCACTCCATCATGGGGCACCAACAGCAAGAAACCTGGTCATGACCCACTGACAGTTTCAATCGCATCCCTTCCCCCAGTGCCACTGAAATATGACTGGCACAGCTCAGGACAGGGTAAACAGCATGGCACAAAAGCAACAGGGATGAGGGGTGGGGGTGGGGGTGATGAGGGAGGGTGGGTGATGTGGGCAGGAGTGACAACGGCAGCCAATGGAGCAGATTTTTAAAATACCCTATAGCGTGTGTGCGTTGCCATGGTGAGCTCTGGCACCAATATCACGGGTGGGGCCAGCAGGCAGCCAGCGCTGTTCACACCCCCACCCCACCATACTAACGCACACACACACACACACACACACACACACACACACACACACATACACAGTGACCTGGATTCAGCAAAGAGGCGTGGCTGCCTAATTGATTCACAACAAGGGGGAGCCATTACGCCATTACGTCAGTCCCCTCTTACTGGTGTCACCTTGCCAACTACACGCACACACACACACACACACACACACACACACACACACACACACACACACACACACAGACATGTGATCCCCCCAACACCAGTGCCAGACTGAAGCTGCACCACCATTCCTAACCCCAACTATTCCTAACTGCCCCCCCCCCCCCCCCCCCCCCCCCCATTCACAGACACACACATAAACACCCCCCCGCCATCCTCCATCCAAGCATGTACGGCTCATCCCAACAAAGCCTGACACTGTTTTCCTTTTAAAGGGGAGTATCGGGACAGACCCCTCCACCCCTCCCTTCTCCTCCTCACTAAGCCCTAATAACAGCACTGCCAATCACTCAGCTGGGTGGGTATTAGGACTGGCCGGGGGCTTGAGGTCTCGGACTCCCCTCCTCTTAGAGTCTGAGGGGCTCCCTGCTCCTCTCTGCCCGGCCCTGACAATGGCTTAGTGTCTGCCTGTACAATCCCCAGCCAGCAAAGGAGAAGGGAGGGGGGTTGAAGAGGGAATGTGTCTTGTGTTGTGTGTGTGTTTGTCTGTGTTGTGTGTGTGTGTGTGTAGGGGGGGGGGGTAGGAAGGGATTGAGAGGGACTGTCTATGTGGGTTTTACGCTCTGACAAAAGGTAGCGTCTCTATCTGGTCCCTGCCACCCAGCGCTGGCTGTGTGCTGTGGTGACGAAGGGGTGGAGGAGGGTGAGGATGGAGCAGTGTGAGGATGGAGCAGGGTGAGGCAGAGAAGAATGGACCCCAGTGATGATTGCATCTCTTCTGCTCGCTTCTCCAGCATCTCACTGCTGGAGGCTCCTCCTGGTTTTGCTCTCCCTCCAAAAATATTATTCTACACCACAACCCTCGCACACCCTAACCCGCCCTTCATTCTCTATCACTCTCTCTATTTCTCTCTCTTTATTCCTCTTTCTATCTGTGTCTTTCTCTATCTATCTCTCTCTCTTCTTTCTCTCTCCCACTATCGCTCTCTTACTTCTTCCTGTTCTTTATCAGTTTATTTTTTCTCTCTCTCTCTCTCTCGCATTCTCCCTCTCCCCCTCTATCCTCTCCCTCTCTCAACCCTCTCACTCACTGGCACCCCATTCTGTCTCTCCACCTCTCCATTTATCATGCCCGCTCCCTCTCTCCTTCTCTCTTGCTCTCCCTCTCTCCTACTTCAACACAAAAGGCCTCCTTCTCTCTCTTTTCCACCACCCTGGCCATTGCTCATTGTCTCCCACACATTGAGCAGCACCATGTTCAGAAGCACACAGAGGGGCTCACATTCATTTGTCCTGACCATGATGTCTGCGGCACAGCCTCCGTTCCTCGCTTCCACGATCTAATGAATGGGTTTAACAGTGGGGTATTTTAGATGAGGTTATAGCACACAAGCCGTGTAGAGTCAAGACATTATTCAGAGATGTTTTACAAGGACACGTACACGGAACAGCCCACAATGCATCATAATTTCTCTCCCTCCCTCGCTCTCTTGCTCCCATCTCTCTCTATCTAACACAGATAAACACATGGCTCGAGCAGCTCGGTCTGCCTAACGGCTCTAATTAATTTCTTTAAAAATGAGATACAATCTTCTTAAGCTCCAGAAAGCATCGGTGGAGGAGTGGGGTCGGGTGGAGGATGGAGGGTGGTGAGAAGGGAGAATGCCAGTAAAAATGCCAGTAAAAATGCCAGCGCGGCCATTAGCGGGCACAGAAACCCCCAAACCACCACTCATCAAACATCCTAATTACTCCTTCAGAGCCTCCGTCTACCAAGCCTCACCAGAGACCCAAATCCATGTTGAGAAAACCCCCCCCCCACACACACCCCACACACACCGCCCACACACACATACACACACACCCACCCTCATTTGCACATACTGTGCACAGAACTACACGGGAGTCGCAGGCAAGCCAAGAGTTCTCTGAATACTTAGCAAGGCTTGTGCTCAGTCGGAATCGAGTGCTTGGGCTGAAGATGAAGATGTACATGTAGATGTACATGTAGATGAAGATGGCTGGTGTGGTATCTCTAAAGAATGATGAAGATAAGGTGTGCTTCATAGCTCTGCGCCTGAGCTGGATTTCTTACGTGGCGTATATCAAGAGAAAGTGTTTTTAGCCCTACTCCTGCCCCTGCTTCTTGCCTACCTGCTTTGATTTCCTTGGTTCCAGCATACCTCAGAAAGTCTGCAGAGTTATACTGCTCTTGATTAGCTAAGTCACGGATGTTCAGATATTCAAGAGTGTCATTGATATATTCATTTGGCAGGCACAGCGGGAGGAGGAGATAAAAGATCTGCAGAAGCAAGACTGAGAGCCCCAGTCTTAGTCAAATAATCACGGGTTTTGTGTAGCCTTCAGTTACATATATGGCTGCTCAGCAGTCACTTCTACATATAATGTCTACTCGTGTGAGCCCATTTAGGCATCCTCAGGGGAAAACCATATCACCCAAACTGACGCTTCAGGGAACTTTTATCCTAATTCTCTATTTTATCTTCGTTATCTAATGTCTTGCTTTCAGATACAGTGAATAATCTCCAGCCTTACAGCGTCCAGACCACTTTAGTTTCTCCCTACCAGACTGCTCAAGCTCAACTGATGGTCTGGTTTCATGCGTTCAAGAGTGAAGCGGAAGTATAATATGGCAGAAATAAGAGGAAATGGACAAAGACCTTCAACAGGGCAACTGTGTCCATGACGATCACCACCGATATGCCCACAGGAAGCAGAAGGGGGTTATAAATATAACCCAGTTCCATTGTAATGTCATTTTTGTGATCCGTTCAATGGCAGGAGTGCAGGCCAGCGCCCATGGATAATTTATTTTAAACGTTTAACTAAGAGAGGGCCGGCATCTGGAGAGCTTTCCTCTGACAGTACTAACAGATGTGCCTGACATGGTGTCTAACAAGCTAGATCAGAACTGTGTATGTTTGTGAGTGTGTGTTTCTGTATTTATGAGTGTGTTACTGTGGATCTATGTTAGTTTAGGCCAGACTGTAAGTGTGTGTGCATGAATGTATGTGCATGAATGTGTGTGTGTGTGTGTGTGTGTGTGCACCTGTGTTTATGTGTTTGCATGTGTGTGTGTCTTTGCGAGTGTGTGTATGTGTGTATATGTGTGTTTTTTGTGTGCATGTGCGAGTGGGCTCCTCTGAGAGTAAAAGTAAATACAAACACCTACGCTGCCAGGAATGCAATTCCTCTCCAGAACTATCTTGCGCTCTCTCTCTCGCTCTATCTGTCTCTCTCTATCTCTCTCTCTCTCTCCGTAACTGCAGCGTTAGCACCACACATGGAACAAGTGACGCATGGTGCCACATTCCTGAGGCTCGGGTTCATTTTCACATTCCAACCTCCACCTCCACCTCCACCTCCACCTCCACCTCCTCCTCTTCCTCCTCCTCCTCCTCCTCTTCCTCCTCCTCCTCCACCTCCTCCACCATGCAATCCCCTTAATCTCCCCATTAGGACCTGTGGTGTCCCTGCTACATCCCACTGATGCAGGCAGGATGGGGCGCCATGGGCACACGCCACCAAAGACAAAAATAAGAGCCAAAGGCATGGCATTTCGGCAAAGAGGTGTGTGAGGTATCCAAGGACTGTTGCCATGAGCCTGTGTTGTCGTGACGACAGGGAGGAATCGTTGTGATACAGGTAGATTCCATTTTGTCTCTCTCTTTCTTTCTCTTTCTCTTTCTGTCTCTATCTCCCTCTCCCTCTCCCTCTCCCTTTCCCTCTCCCTCTCCCTCTCCCTCTCTCTCCCTTTCCCTCTCCCTCCCTCCCTGTCCCTGTCCCTCTGTAACATCTCCCATCAAAATGAATTGGCACATGTGATGTGACCATGCTAATGAACAGCACCAGCTCAGAGGAGTTTACACCCTCCAGCAGGAGTGAGCCAGGGGAGAAGGGAGAGCGAGAACAGAAGAGGGATGGGGAGGCAGAGAGAGGGAGAGAGAGGGAGAAAGAGAGAGTGAGGGAGGGAGATAGAGAGAGAAATAAACATTAAAAACAGGCTGATGGTATCAGCTCAGCCCCACAGGGAGTGTTTGTCTTGTTTGTGTCCCCTCTTAAATACCAAACATCACCTCATCTGACCCTGAACATTTCACGCTTCATCTCTTCTTTCCTCTCTCTCTCTCTCTCTCCCTCTCTCACTCTCTCCATCATTATGTTGTTTGTCCTCTCAGTCTACTTAAATTGGCTGAGCACTAATGACAGTTAAGGAGAAATACAAGGGCTGTTTAGACAGTGAGAGAGGAGTTGTCCCTATCTATGTGTATACCCCAAACATTACACCAGACCATTCTCTAAACAAAATTAAATACAATAACATTTATGACAATAGTAGTGAATTATTTTCATGTCAGCAGACATCACATCCCCACAATGAATGCTGTGTTCAGGGCTATTTAACTATTTAACTGATTGGTCTGACACACCAAGAGAAAACTCTTTCCCACCTGAAGTTTCCTGAGGACTTTCTGCTAAAGAAGCCTTACTGTGCCTATATGAACTTGAGAAATGTTGTTAGTGATGGTGTTCGTTTGCATCATCAGTAACAATGTTGACATTGACATTGCCTACAAACACCATACCAATCCTTGTTTGTAAAACAGCACATTATCTCTCTCACAGGTTACACACACACACACACACACACACACACACACACACACACACACACATACACACACACACACACACACACACAGATATATAAGGCACATAAATCAATCTCTTTTTAGGGAGGGGGGTGTGCAGCGGAAAATCACCTCAGGTGTTCAGTTTCCTCCAAACGAGCTCGTCTGCCATGCATGATTGACAAGCGATTCAATTCCGCCACAATCAAGCCCGAGCATTATTTAGGAGAAATCAGCGTGGTGGGTGGAGACGCTGTCGCCTTATTTAAAGTAATTACATCAAACTTGCTGAGCGATCGCTGGCAGCTGGCAGTGATGAACATGCACAGAGACAGAGGGAAAAACACGCACACCGCACACAGCACACATTTGACAGAAAGCAAGAATGAGAAACTCAGAGACCTCAACACTTATACCATCATTGAGGTAAAACAAGCTCCCGTCTGCTGTCTGTTTTCCTTGGCACTGATGACACTCACGCAGAAGAAGAAAACACAATAGGGGTGAGTTGCGTGAGGGCGGGCAAGGGCAGGAGTAGTGAGGGCGGGAGCAGTGCGGGCAGGAGTTGCGAGGGCGGGCAGTTTCATGGGTCCCTCATTAGACTGCCGCTGGTGCTCTAGAGGTAGTTTCAGCAGGGTGGGTGGCTACAGACACATATACACACACACACACACACACACACACACACACACACACACACACACATACACACACACACATACGCACACACACAGACAAATGCCTTCTCTTGTCAGTCTGTGTGCAGGTGAAGATTTTACCTTTCAAAATGTTAATTAGTTTCCTTCAAAGATAACTGCCCACACAGCACATAAATGCATTGCATCTAAAGCAGCTTGCAGATCTTTTGACCCACACTTTCTACCTCATACTGGCGACTGGGCAATGGAAGCGTGGCTGGGGTGATACACGCATACACACACACACACACAAACACACTGCTAACTTAAATTGGTGTTATTGATCTGGCAGCGAATAGCCTGTGTCACCTTCTCCCCGATCTCTGCAGGTCAGCACACGTTGTTCTCTCTCTCTCTCTCACTCCCTCTCTCTCTCTCCCTCTCTCTGGACAGACACAAACACACACACACCCGCCTCCCACACAGGTCAAGGCAGAAGTGGAAGAAAAACACAGAACAAAAAAACAGGGCAAAGGTGAAGAAAACAACTAGAAAGAGAGAGAGAGAGCGAGAGAGAGAGCGAGAGAGACTAAAGGTCCAGGAAAGAGACATATATTTTTAAGCCACCAGCAGTAAGGAGGAGTTTCCTCTGACCATCCAAAGTAACAGATAGCCAACCACACGTAGAAACAAGACTTTCTCTCACACACGTAGACATACACAACACTTTCCCTCACACACGTAGACATACACAACACTTTCCCTCACACACGTAGACATACACACGACGTTCTCTCACACATGATTGCCTTCAGAAAGTCAGGATGAATTTACATCAGAGTTCTCGGTTTTGGGACAGACTTGGCTGCAGGGCCATCCTTTTTACATAATTAACCCCCCCCCCACGGTGACAGGCAACGTCAACCCCCCCCCCTGCTTTGGTTGGTGTTCTTTCACTTCCCTTCTGTCCCTTTTCATTCCAAGCACCAAGTTCTACTTGTAAGCAAATAAAAAAATTTAAATAAAAAAAAAACATTGTTGCATTTAGAAAAGGCCCTTTGGAAGAGCCCTGAACTCTGCTTTCCTAAATGTAAACACCCGTGAAAAGAGGCACAATCTATTCCTCGAGTCTGAATGCTTAGCGCTGGTGCAAAGGAAAAACATCCCCCAACCCCCACCCCACCCCCCAAAAGAAAAGAACTGGGACAGGACTTTGCCTGTTATGTTGTTGTTGGGCCACTCCATGGGCTCTTGGAAAGCACAGACTTAGATTTCTCAACACCAGAGAATAGAACGACAGAACAAGACGAGCACAAAAAGGAAAAATGAGAGAGAGAGGGAAAGAAAGAAAAAAAAAAAAGAGGGAGCGAGAATTGTGCAGTTTGCCTCAGGTCAGAAAATTTGGAGTGATAGGAGGAACGTCATTGGCTGGCGAATCTCTATTGTGTTGCTTTCCTGACGAGGAAACAGGGTCTAGGGTGGTGTGGTGTGGTGTGGTATGTTGGTGTGGTAAAGTGTGGTGTGGTGTGGTGTGGTATGATGGTTTGGTGTGGTGTTGTGTGCAATAGTGTTGTGTGGTGTGATACAGAGCGGTGTTGTGTGGTGCAGTATGTTGGTGTGTTGTGGTGTAGAATAGAGTGTTGCGCTGTGGTATGTTGGTATATTTATTATACTTATTAACTTATTAACAAGGCCCGGGACCCCCACCTGACCTGGACTCTTATCCCACCCCCACACCCTAAGTCTGTGTTACATTAACACACATTACATTGCACATTGCTCATCCACATTGCACTCCTGTTTTGCTTTTTGCACTCTACTTTCCAGTACTTTTTTATATTCATTGTTTATATATTTGTATCGTATATATTGTGTTTTTTGGTTCTTATGTGTAGTACTTTTCTTATGTGTAGTACTTATTTGTGATTTTATGTTATGTGTAGTACTTATTGTGTTTCTATGTTTTTATGTTTTATGTTTACTGTATGCAACTTCACACCAGAAAAAATTCCAAGTAGGTGTAAACCTACTTGGCAAATAAATCCCATTCTGATTCTGATTCTGATTTTGGTGTTGTGTGTTATGAGAGCACTTCCAGTCCTAACTGGCACTTCGACTAGTGCGTAACTTGCAATTACAGCAGTTACATTTCTGCACTTCTTTTTCTTTTTTTCTTTTCAGTAGTATAAGTAGTATTTATTGTTACACCAGGTTCTATTGCTCGTAGCTTGACTATTCTCTCCCTTGTACGTCGCTTTGGACAAAAGCGTCTGCTAAATGACTAAATGTAAATGTAAATGTTGGAGTGGTGTGGTGTTGTGTGGTATGGTGTGTTGATGTGGTGTGGTATGTTGTGGTGTGGTATGTTGGTGCGTTGTGGTGTGGTATGCTGGTGTGGTGTGGTATGTTGTGGTGTGGTATGTTGGTGCGGTGTGGTGAGGTAGGGTGCAGTGTGGCTCGGTGCAATGTGGTGGTATGGTGCGCTCACTCACATGACCAGCAGGGCAGCCCGGGGAGGAATCCCCATGTGCTCAGTGCGCCGTTCTCAGGCCCTCTTCCTGGAAACCTGCCAGGGCCACCACAAGAGCAACAGCCTGCTGCAAAAAATGCTTGTGATTGCATTCCTCCACTGCTCAGGCCAACAAGAGAGGAAGTGTGTGTGTGGGAGGGGGGGGGAGTAACCCCTGAACCTTCACCATAAGTAATGGGACTGATAGGCGACAGTTTCCCTGGGTTACATCGGCTGCCTACCGTGACCTTTGCACTGCACCCTTCTAAAAGCCACCACTGAGCGAACATCCTGTTTCCGACCACTCGCCAAGGCAAACAGACACAGGAACACCCCACCCCACACGACCCCCCGACACACACACACACACACACACACACACACACACACACACACACACACATACAGTGGGGAAAATAAGTATTTGAACCCCTGCAGATTTCGCAAGTTTGGCCACTTGCAAAGACATGTGTGATCTATAATTGTAATGGTAGGTGTATTTTAACAGTGAGAAACAGAATATCAACAAAAAAATCCAGAAAACTGCATTTTATAACATTTATGACTTAATTTGCATTTGATGCAGAAAATAAGTATTTGAACCCCTAGCAAAACATGACTTAGTACTTGGTGGAATAACCCTTGTTGGCAAGCACAGACGTCAGACTTTTCTTGCAGTTGGTCACCAGGTTTACACACATCTCAGGAGGGATTTTGGTCCACTCCTCTTTGCAGATCCTCTCCAAATCCTTAAGGTTGCGTTTTCAATGGGAGGGAATGAGGTTCAAGCCCAATATTCCACATTACATGGCCCCATCCATAGTCCCCTCGATGCAGTGGAGTCGTCCTGTACCCTTGGCAGAGAAACAGCCCCAAAGCATAATGTTTCCACCTCCATGCTTGACGGTGGGGATGGTGTCATATTCAGCATTCTTACCCCTCCAAACGCGGCAAGTCGAGTTGATGCCAAAGAGCTTGATTTTGGTCTCATCTGACCATATTCTGTCTCCCAATCCTCCTTAGAATCATTCAAGTGTTCATTGGCAAACTTCAGACGGCCCTGTACATGTGCTTCCTTGAGCAGGGGGACCTTGCGAGTTCTGCAGTACTTCAAACCATTACGGCGTAGTGTGTTGCCAATGGTTTTCTTGGTGACTGTGGTCATAGCTGCCTTGAGATCATTCACAAGCTCCCCCTGTATAGTTCTGGGGTTATTCTGCACCTTTCGGATGATCACCGATACCGCACGAGGGGATATCTTGCATGGAGCCCCAGACCTAGAGCGATGGACAGTTGTTTGGTGTTGCTTCCATTTACGAATAATCGCACCAATAGTTGTCTGCTTCTCAGCAAGCTGCTTGCCGATGGTTTTGTAACCCATTCCAGCCTTGTGCAGGTCTACAATCTTATCTCTGACGTCCTTGGTCAACTCTTTGGTCTTGCCCATGGTGGTGAGGTTGAAGGTGTGAAGTATGATTCTTTGGACAGGTTTATTTTATACACATCACCAGTTGAGATCAGGTGTACCTTGTTAGGCCTAATGAGGACTAATCTGTGTGCTTCTTGGGCGCATAACTGGTCATTGGGAGCCAGAATTCTTGCTGTTTGCTTGGGGGTTCAAATACTTATTTTCTGCATCAAATACAAATAAAGTCATAAATGTTATAAAATGCAGTTTTCTGGATTTGTTTGTTGATATTCTATTTCTCACTGTTAAAATACACCTACCATTACAATTATAGATCACACATTTCTTTGCAAGTGGCCAAACTTCGGCAGGGGTTCAAATACTTATTTTCCCCACTGTATATATATACACCTCAGGTTCTCCAAAGAGCAAAGCAAACCATCAAAATAAGACAACTTTGTCCCCCTTTGTCCCGCCCCGCCTCACCCCATTCCCATTCTCTCTGTTTCAGCAAGGAAATCTTTTACTTTTTTGAGGCAAACCAGACGGGAAACAGAGAGGTTTTTATCTGCCGAACACATGTGCGTATGTGAGCCCACAGTGGCTGGCCTGAACACAGCTGATGTCTCTATAGCTTATGGAAATGGGGCCAGAAGAATCCTATTGAAAATGACAAAATGTGATGAGATCTGAGGCAAAGCAGGGGGGGGGGGGCAGTGAGGGAGAATGTATGTATGAGAGAGAGAGAAAGAAAGACACTAAGAGACTGAGAGTCTCTGTGTATGAGAGTGAGAAAGAAGAGTGTGTGAGAGAGAGAGGGAGAAAGAGAGAGGGAGAGCGTCTGTGGGTGTGTATGACAGAGAGGAGAGTGTGTGTGACAGAGAGAGAGAGAGAGTCAGTATGTGTGTGTGTGTGTGTGTGTGTGTGAGAGAGAGAGAGAGAGAGAGACATGGAGAGGGAGAAAGGAATAGTACCAGGTCTGGCTGTACTCCTAATTAAACAGGCTCTTCTTCATTGCCTGCCAGGAGGTGAGATGAGAGAAGAGCAGCAGCTTGAGCTCCTTAAGAAGATGTCATAATCCATGTGTGTGTGTGTGTGTGTGTGTGTGTGTGTGTGTGTGTGTGTGTGTGTGTGTGTGTGTGCGTGTGTGTGTTTGTGTGTGTGTTTGTGTGTATGAGAGTGTTGGGGGTGGGAGGGTGTAGATGTAAATGTGTGTGTATTTCTCAATAAGGTGGTTTGTGTATATGGTTTTGCGATGTGTGTGTGTGTGTGTGTGTGTGTGTGTGTGTGTGTGGTGTGTGTGTGTGTGTGTGTGTGTGTGTGTGTGTGTGTGTGTGTCTGTGTGTGTGTTGGGGGGGGGGTGTAAATGTATATGTGTGTGTATTTTTTAATGAGGTGGAATGTTTATATATGTGTATATGGTTTTGCGATGTGTATGTGTGTCTGTGCCAGCAAGCATATCAAATTGTGTAGCAGGCCTACAATGTCTGTATGGGTGCATGCATAAATATGTTGAGCGAATCGCTCATGTGTGAAAATAGACCAAGACAAATGGAGAGAGAGAGAGAGAGAGAGAATCAGAGAAAGATGATGCTCATTATAAGTAGGCTGCCATTGCATGAAGATTGCAGCGCTTGCCCAGGCATTTAGATCAGCAGGTTTTCTCCTTTGCTGCCCCTCTACAGTAGCGTGTGCCAGAGCGCCTCAGGCCGTGCTGCATGCTGAGCTGCGTGCGGAGCTGCCTGGGCCTGCATGTGTTGCCTCTGCCTGCTCCTCCTGCTTTCACTTACATGTGAGGGAGGTCTAACCTGCTGCATATGCTCTGACCTGACCAGAGAGGGTGATTGGTGGGGGTGGGGGTGTTAGAGGAGTTACATAAGTAAATGTATGTTTGAACCCTGCATGAACCCTTGGCTGGAAAATAAGACCAAAGAAAGACTGAAGAAAAAAGAAAAGGCAGGTGAAGAGAGAGGGAAAGATGGAGAGAGTTTGAAACAAGAGAGGGTGAAAACTTGGAAAATTTGAGAGACAGATTGAAAGAGAAAAAATTACTTTACTTGTCCAACCATTTTACCTTTTATTATATAAGGGATTATAAACAATTATTTTATTTTATTTTACGCCGTTCAGGTAGCAGAAAATAATGCACATACGAGGTGATAAGGCGGCCATGACAGCCATTGTCCCTTACTTATACCAGGTTGCCACACTCGCATTATGTTATGGATATTTCAACGTTTTGATTGCAAAAACAGACATTGTTGTAGAACTACTTATTTCTGCCACGCATTGAATCTTTCCTTAACTTACAGGACAAACAGCGTTACCAGTTCTAAATGTCTGGTTGTTATGGCCAAAACCGAGTCGCTAGTTCCATATCCCTCATTGGCATATCCCGAAATTCTGTTGAGCCTTAGCTTTATAAAATCACTGTGGTCCTTAGCCCAAATGTAGTGTAACGGTACTAAAAGATATTTCAGACAAATGTAGCATGTTGCTACTCTTTGTACTTCCGTCGGACCACTTATGTGTAACAAAGCGACAGTTCCTTTAAACCTCACAAAAAACTTGCCAAATTGATATGCAAGTGAAACGCGGTCCAATAACAGGGGGGACCACTTCATAGGTGTGCAAATATCAAAAGTATTAATTGACTTTCCAAAGAAAGTGTGTCAGTACAGAATTTGACTAAGCCGTGGTATAATATTTAGTCAAGGTGAACTTGGGTGAACTTGGACCGGTAGAGTCCAGAGTAGAGTAGAGACCTAATCCCCCCCTCTCCCCACTTCCCCAACAGACCCAATTACTCAGAACCACAGAGCCTCTGAGCTTCTGTCCCCTCCGGCCCCGACTAGAACCCAGAGCCTCCCAGTCCACTGCAAAGCCTGACCCCACTGATGAAGCCCTCTCTCTGGCTCGCCACGCTACAAACACTCCCTTGGGACCCATTCACATGCTAAACGCTACATCTCCGTCACCCTGTGTTACCGCCATTCTCGAAGCCAATGAATGCTCATTAGGCTACAGTGAAGACGTCTTAAGCTGTCGACACTCTGCAACAGAGGAGGCAATCGACTACTCTAAGCCTGGCCACTGAGGATGGACTTAGGGTGCACATGTTCATTGGAAATCTCTGCTTAGAATAGATGCACATTAAGACAATCTCACTTGTGCTTGACATTATCTTCAGTGACAGCAGCAGGAAAAATAGGCTGTTTTTAGTTATCAACTTAACCTTACCCATGCCCAGTTCTATTACTGTAAGTGAAGAGTGAGAATCTATTGGCTAAAAGAGCACTCCCAAACTCCCAGTGTCTCGGTCTCAGTGTTAGATGTGACTTTTCTTTTTCTTCTTACAAAACTGGAATAAGACTCCAAAGTCCAAATGTACTGAATCAGTTCTTCATCTCTCTGAAACTCCCGTACCACTCTATTCTGCAGCAACCTGTCTGTTCCTCTGACTCTAATCATCCTGAATCTATCATATCAGTGCGGCAGGGGAGGATGTCTGTGCAGGGAGGTCTCTTCCATCTTATAAAAACCAACTACAGACCACAGAACCACAGCTAATGAGCATAAGGCACAGGCAGGGATAAAGAATGAGGAGGGGAAGAGAGACGAGATGAGAGGAGAGGAGATGAGAGAGAGAAAGAAGAGAAGAGAAGAGAGGAGAGGGGGGAAAGGATAAGAGGTAGAAGGGGAAAGGTAGAGAGGAGAGAAAGAAAAGAAAAAAGAAAAAGGAAAAGGAAAGTAGAGAGCTAATTTACTTTTCAGGAAGAGATGGGGAGAGAGTAGAGCAGGTGTAAGAGCAGAGTGAGAGAGAGAGACAGAGAGAGAGGGAGAACATACACTTTAAATATAACTTTATTGAACCATATGAGAGAGAGAGAATATGAACGTTAAATATAACTTTATTGAACCATATGAGAAAGAGAGAGAGAGGGGGGGTGGCTCTAGGTCAAAGCATTCCCTCTTCACTCTAGACCTACAATCTGAATTATTGATGCTGTTAGAGTGGATCACTTGAGCGGAGTGAGTGAGTGAGTGAGTGAGTGGGTGAGTGAGTGAGTGAGTGAGTGAGTGGGTGAGTGAGTGAGTGAGTGAGTGGGTGAGTGAGTGAGTGAGTGAGTGAGTGGGTGAGTGAGTGAGTGAGTGAGTGAGTGAGTGAGTGAGTGAGTGGGTGAGTGAGTGAGTGAGTGAGTGAGTGAGTGAGTGGGTGAGTGGGTGAGTGGGTGAGTGAGTGAGTGAGTGAGTGAGTGAGTGAGTGAGTGAGTGAGTGAGTGAGTGGGGAAGAGGATGCAACGCCTCAGCATGGGTTCAGCTCCACACAACCTCCAGAGGTCAGGCTCTGCCCATGCAGGGGAAAAGACATGAAGAGCGAGGTGGATGGATAGATGGATGGATGGATGCATGGATAGATAGACAGAGAGAGAGAGAGAGAGAAAGAGAGAGTGAAACCAACAGACAAACAGCGAACGTTGCAGAAAGTAAAAATCCTACTGACATTTGATAAAGCAGACAGAGTTTTAGATTTGGTGTGTCTAAACATGAATCACACACACACACACACACACACACACACACACACACACACACACACACAGAGAGAGAGAGAGAGCAGATTACTGGTGGAGATCTGAGGAGATTGATGTAAAACTGAATATTTACTATAAAAAGTATATATATAATAAAAACTCTGTTTGAATGCCTCCACAGCTCCTGCTCACATGTGGGAGAGAAAAGCCACTGAAAACCTGAGCTCCTGCCAAAAGCAAAATCGGCCCCGGACAGCAGATGAGCGCATCTCTTTAGGACACCTTCCACAGCCATACGACAGACGTGCATCCTGAGACAAGACGAAAAGCATTGTGGTGCTGTCATCCACACGTCGCCCTGCCAGACCCCATCATTACTGCAGCCCATTTGTCTGATAGTGTGGCCTCCTTTTTCTCTCATTCTTTCTGCCCCATTTGCTAAGAGCACTTTGGAAGCCTCACTTTACATCGCACACAACACACACATACACACATGCACACACACACACACACACACACAATCAACACAATCAACACAGTGCTTCAGGAGCACTGAAGGGAAAGGTTTAATTTGATTGGCTGTTAAGCCAAAATATCAACAAACTTTCACGAAACCGAATCGCTGGCGGCATCTTTAATAAAACAATACCTTTGAATAAATGCAGGCTTTTGCCCAAAATGTAGGATTTAATGACACCATTATTCATAATTAGAAATACAGCCATGTGAGACACTGCTGGCCACAAAAAAACTAAGAGGGGAAGAGTTCAGTGCTGGGCTGTGTCTCAAACCTAGCACTTTCAGTGCTTAGGGCGTTCACACTGACAGAACCAGCAGAATTCAGGGCACTGAAAGTACCCGGATGGCGCACTGTAAACGGTAAAAAAAATGCAGTGTAAAACGATGGACACTACTCGCCCTAAACGGGCGCCATCTTGGCTACGTAGCGGAAGAGGAGGTGCCCTGCGGTAGCTTTTCAGTTTGGAAAGTTGGCTGACTAACGCCTCGCAAATCACTTCAACCATTATTGCTGGTTACAATAACTGTGTTATCTGATAGAACATTGTCGATTTCTCGGTAACCTTAAAAAATCTAAGCGAGAAAATGCCAAAAGATGTACATTTACTGTACATACAAAACACGGCCGTCAGCGGAGTTTGGTCCGCCATCTTTGTTAAAAATTTCCAGTTGGCCTGGAGGAAGCTGGCGCACAGATTTATGGGTAAAAGGCTCGCACATTTGCGTCAGTCAGTGTTCCATTTGAGACAACACTAATCAGCGACAGAACGCACTACAGATGTAAGTGAACTGTATTGCAGTGTACTTCGTAAAGTGTCCGGTTTGAGACACAGCCCTGGAATTAAGGGGCCATATTCTCTCTCAGACCCCTGCTATTTATCTGTACGGTTGTTAGGTTAATGGGATAAGCAAAGAGAAAATGTGTCTTGTGGTGGTGGTGGTGGTGTCGGTGGTGGTGGTGGTGGTGGGTGTCCACTTTCCATTTCGAATAATGATTGTAGGACAGTCAATAATTCCAATGTTTACTTGTTTTCTTTGCTCATCCTTGACTCGTTAGCTGCTATTATTACCTGTGCATTAGCCTGCACACCTAACAGGTCTATAGCCCAGAGGTTTGTCAATACAACAGGAGAGTGGCACACAGAGATAAACGTTATTAGGCAACATAAAGATTGGACTTTTGAACACACCACACAGTCAAGCGACAGGCAAAGTCCGTCACGCCTGAACTAAAGCAATTGTGTGGTGTGTGCGCTGACCCACCCATGGTTGCGCATAGGATCTTGCTCATAAGGTTAAATTAGCTAAATCATTTTTCAAAGTTATTAGATTAACTTTAGATCATGCGTGCCAGACTTTGCTCGTTGCTTGTTTCTCACTGCCCGTCAATGAAATTAGGGCCTATAAAGTGAAGAGCAGTTGCGGTGATGGGTTGAGCAGACATGGGGGTGGGGGCCCGCAGGGGGTGGGGGGGCATGTTTTTGTCCCCTAGGGTGAAAGACAGATGGAACTGAAGAACTGGGTATCCATGGTGACATCCTGTTACTGGACTGACTCAAACTAATCAGCTGTTTTTTTTCTCACACTCAATAGCCACTCACTCTGCTGCATGCCCCTAAACGTCTCTAACAGAGTGAAGCTTAAAGCTGTCGGAACACAAATCCTAGAAAACTAAAGTCAATACATCTGCTGAAAAAGTTAAGCTGGCCTTTATTGGGCAGGGTTGTGTTACAACAATACAACAGCCTCCGTAAATTAGTAAGGCATGCTGATCTGACCACAAATAAAATACATTCGAACATTTCAGGCTAGCCAGCCTGGTGTGACGCAGCAGACGTCCGCATGCCCATAAACTTAAAAGTGCAGGAAATGTCAGACGGAGCGTTTTCTTAAACAATTCTGTTTTCCTTTTCCTTTTCACAAGCTCATTTGACTTTCGTCTTCCTTCAAACCTCACCTCCCCCTTTCTCTCCCTCTGGCACGCTGCTAGGTCACTCACTCTAGATGCCGTTTGATTACTGCGCACTGGGAGATGGTTCAGTGACAGTGGGATTCGGAAGTCAATTGGAATGCAAATAAGCAAAATTACCACCGCGTCCCTCTACAGGCTACTGTCGCGCGCCGCGTGCGCTGGCCAGCACGATACAGACAGGGAGGCAAAACTTCAGTTTGTCGGTCATGAAATTACCAGCATTACAGATCCCGTCAGGAAAAGTGACTAAACCCACCTCTCCATCTATCAGCCCAGCTGGAGTCTCAGAGGGCCTAGCCGTATCCCACAGCTCAAGAGGCTACCCCACCCATCCGGTGAATACATTAGGGAAGGACCAATGCAACACACCTGTTGGGTATACACTGGGGGGTGGTGTGTGTGTGTGTGTGTGTGTGTGTGTGTGTGTGTTGTGTGTGTGTGGTGTGTGTGTGTGTGTGTGTGTGGGTGTGCGTGTGTGTGCGTGCGTGCGTGAGTGTGTGCGTGGGCGTGTGTGCGTGTGTCTGTGAGGAGCATTGATTCCTGGATTGAGCTACGCGCTAACAGAAGTGGTTCAGGAGGCTAACACACACATACACTCAGAGAGACAACAGATTAAGAGCTCGGAAAAGAGGAATCACTAGGATGCGGCACACTCACTGGCTTATTGATTTAGAGTCGAAGTAAGTACACAGCATATTATCCAGAAAAATAAATCAACTGCAGAAATGGTAAATCAAATCAGACAAAATATATATATATATTCAACCTGACTTTCTAGCCAGCTCAGTACCCATTGCTTACCCTTCTTCCCTTTCCACTAGGCCTTAGGTGCTCAGCTGGATGGGAACTTTATTATTTATCTATGCATAGTGTACTGTGACACCCATGTGAGTAACACTAGATCATCAGTACTTAACACTGCCAGAAATCTGTGTTTGTATGTGTGTGAGCGTGTGTGCGTGTGTGTGTGTGATGGTAGGTGAGACTATGTGGTACCGAGCATGTGCAGTCACTTTTGCCACACACATGGCAGCACAGTCAGCATAATCTTGGCTTCTCTCTCTCTGTGTGTGTGTGTGTGTGTGTGTGTGTGTGTGTGTGTGTGTGTGTGTGTGTGTGTGTGTGTGTGTGTGTGTGTGTGTGTGTGTGTGTGTGTGTGTGTGTGTGTCTGTGTGTGTGTGTGTGTGTGTGTGTGTGTGTGTGTGTGTGTGTGTGTGTGTGTGTGTGTGTTTACATGGTGTTTATAAAAAAGATGAATGTGCTGATGTGCACTTGGAGCCAGAGCTGCTGTTATGTTATTTTCAGCAGAAATCCAAACATACAGGCAGCCTCCCTCATCCTCTCTCACAGAAACATGATTTCACGGAACACCTTGAAAGCACATCTGCGGAGAGAGAGGGAGGAAATAGAGACTGGAGGGGAGAGACAGAGAAAGATATATATCTCTGGAATGAACACTTCCCGCTTTCTAGTCCTCTTTCAAAGATTGCTTTCTTTCTATTTGCATCGTCATCCCTCTCTCTTTCTCCCTCTCCTTTGCCTTTTCGCGCTCATGCAGGTACTCTGATTGTGCTGTGCTATGCTCCTCAGTTTATGACCTCCACAGAATTAATTGGATGTATCCATCTTCCTTTACTTTATAAAACAACTGGGAAAGTCCATAACAATGTTTTACCTGTTCTTTTTTTTTCTTTCTTCATCTTTAATGAGAATAACACCGGAGGATCACTCAATTAAGTACATACTCCAATCGCCTATATAGTTTATATCCCTCTGTCCTAAGACTCAAAGGTGCAGTCTATTAATTCAGCAAATTGCTCCTCATGGTCCTCTAGTTGTCTGTCTAGTGTGTGCTCTCAAAAAACTCATACATAGTCCTAAATGGGAAACAGATGTAGTGGTTCGGACCAAGCCATAAACAATTGCAGCCAATCAACATGTTGCTTCAGGAGCACGGAATGGAGGGGTGTAATTGGATTGGCTGCTGGGCTCAAATATCTAGAACCTTTCACCAGAATCATGGACTGCATCTTCAAACCTCTCCTGACAATGTCAGCATTTTTTCTAAGGACAGCCAAAGAAAATGAAACCAGGAAGACGCATGAGCACCTGTCCCCTCTCTTAAGAACCACCTAGGGCTGACTTTAAGAGGATCATCTAGCATAGATCAGGGCCTGTCCTGTTACGGAGTCCTCTGCTGTGAGGGGATGGTGAAAGCCTACCCACACACTCAAAAGCAGACAGAAACCACAATGCCAGAAATTCCACTGTTTTGTATCATCTATCGATCAAGTGGCTTAATTCAAAATGTCAACACTTCAAATGGCATATCCCTGTAATATTTATACACTTTTAACGCAAACAAAATATATGACTTTCCCTGGCAGTGACACAGTGTAGTGAAATAGTTTTAATATATACTATAGCTGTTACATTTGCCACAGCAAATTCCAGGTAGGTGTAAACTTACTTGGCAATAAATACAATTCTGATTCTGATTCTGATTCTGATTCTTCTTATGATAACTGTAATGTCTATCTTTTCATTTTACATTTCCTTTAACACATTTGAGAAGCTTGATGAAGCATTACGCCATCATTAACCTGAAAACCTAATTTACAAATGTTAACTTTGCCTCAGACTACCCTGTCTGTACTGTTCTAGCATGTTTTCACGTCCTCAGCACCAGAAAGGGCTTGCAATTAAACCAACCCTTTCCAGCCAACCACCCAAGCTGAGCCTCTCCCTCTCTCCTCATCCTCCTCTTCCTCCTCATGAACAGTTTATCCCTGTCTTCCCCGCAGAGACAGAGGGAAGGTACTGGAAGGTTTTTGGTCTGAGTCAGCATCAACACTGGCCCCCTTGGAATGGGGATAAGCGCTGGGGTCAAGAGGGAGATGCTGCCTCCAGCAGGAAGTCTCTGAGCAGCAGGAGGAGCCTAACGAGATAACGATCACACCGTACCTACTCCACGGTAGGAGTCTGGAAGTGCACGCAGTAGCAGCAGCAGCGGATGGCAGCGATGATCTATCATATCTCTTTGCATTTTGAAAGCAGTTAAAAAGAGGAAATGAATGTGAGTGTGTGTGAGAGAGTGCGGGGAAGAGGAAAGGGTGGGGTGAGATTTGGGCGTGAAGAGTGTGATTTGGATAGTACAAACGGAAGCTGCGGTAGAGGTTTGAATCTGTCAGATCCTTACATTTTACACATGGCACATTCTGAAAACAACACTTACAGCCGTACAACCATCTAACTTCCAGGTCAACATCAAATTTAACTCTCACACGACACACGCAAGAACTAAAAAACACACAGTATGTGACTGTCTCTTACACATTATAGGGATTATTTCAAATACTTTTTTCAATGCAATCATGCAAATTACCCTTACAGGAACACACTGCCAAGAGACATTCAAAACAACACTATATGAAAAAAAACCTTTGCAATGTCATACTGATAATGAGGAGCGCAAATGTCCTACGGTAAGCACAGAGTGACACCACAAAAGGAGCTTATTTCAGTAAGCATTTCTCTTTAAACTGGCAAGGCACAATTCATACACATTGCTAATTCAAACTGCTTTATAAATGCGCAGATAAAAGACCATAGAAAAATAAGATATTAAAAGAGGTAATAGAAACAGTAAAAAGAACACAGAAAAATAGAAAATTACAAAATTGGTTATGTTTTTGAGAAAGCTGATTTAGTTATTGCTTTCAAATAAGATTAAGATTATTCCGTTTTTTGTAGCTGATCTACTGTACATCCAGCTGTTATTTTGGTTAATGTATTGACAAAGAGATTCCAGGGAAACAAAGTCATTAGGTGAGAAGGCTAAGGAAATTTGGACGTGATCAGCATAGCCATGATAAGAATTTGTGTTGTCTTTAATGATTTGTCGATGTGGGATCATATAAAGGTTGAATAATAAAGGCCCTAAGATCAACTCCTGGGGGACACCACAGGTCAACGATGTTGTTGTTGAGGTATAGTTCCCATGGCAACAAAGAAGCTCCTGTCTTGTAAGTATGATCTGAGCCACTTGATAATCACACCTGCAAATCCAACCCAATGTCCAAGTGTGTGTATTAAGATGTTATGGTCAACAGGGTCAAAGGCTACACTAAGGTATATTAACATTAAGACTGATGTTTTTTGTCTGAATCAGTATTAAGACGTAATATTCATTTCGAACTGACTGAAAGTCATCAAAATACCCATTTCCCAAAACCCAAAACTAGGCCTACTTTCTCAATGATTTTGCCAACAAATGGAAGATTGGATATGGGCCGGTAATTGTTCAGTATGGAAGCATCTAGATTATTCTTTTAGAGTAGGGGCTTTAAAACAACTGCTTTTAGGGACTTGGGGAATGTGCCAGAAGGCAGCGTGAAAAGGGGGTGTACTGGCTGTGTGATAAAACACATCAACAATGCCAACAGATAAAAGATGTTGCAACCATCCTCTTCCATGGACACACTGCTCCAAAACCACCATATTACAGGGTTTTTTTTACAACTGCTAAATGCACGTTTTCTGAAACTAGGTCTCTTTTTTTTCAAAACTCTACACACAATTCATAAAATGCTCACACAAAATGCAAAACACCACAAATCTCCTGCAAAATGAAACGCTGCATTCAAAACACAACAATTCTTTTTCAAAATCTAACTTTTGTTCCAAATGTCAGACAACACTATTTATATGGTTAGACTTTTTCGATCACTAAATGCTAAATAGCGTGATAAATCTAAGACTCTTTTCTGACAGGTTTCAGAAATTGTGTGACATGAAAAAAAATGTGTGTTTAAGCAGTTTAAAAAAACTGTCATCTAGAATGCCTTCATGAACCCACTCATCATCTTCCAGTCTCCCTCTCCCCCTCCCTCTCTCTCTCCCTCTCTCTCTCTCTTCCTCCCTCTCTCTTCCTGCTTTCAGCTGAGGCAGGCGGCTGAAAGTGCTGACCGAATCAGGCAGACAATGGAGCCTGAGTCCGGCTAGGACGCCTCGACCAGTCGAGATCATGCTCGAGTGGCCCAGAGACCTTGGGATACGTGCTGTGCACAGCAAACCTCGCCGCGAAACATTGAGGTAAAAAGAACACCTGTTCCTCCAAGGACTGTGTGTAATGTGTAGTGTATAGTGACATGCAGGAGTCCAACACACCGCCTCACTGCAGCGTATGAGTGAAGATAATGGGACTGTCACGAAGGGGTGTGAAAGAGGGTGACGAGGGAGTGCTAGATGTGTCCAGAGGTAGAGAGGTGTGAGGGGAGAAATGTCTCAACAGATATGTCAACTGAAGCTATTTAAAGTTCAGACTACATGTAGTTATTGCAGTGACTCAAGGCTCTCCACATAGGAAAGTTATAACACAGACACACACACACACACACACACACACACACACACACAAGTGGACTACTCATGGTAATGTATGTCCTTTTTGGTCAAATAAAACACTTGGTGTGAACACAGTGTTATGACATCCCCACGTACAGAGCCTTCAATGCTATGCACTTCTGGTGTTGGGGATTATTATCTGGCCCTGTGTCAAGTTTGGGATCACACTGAACTGCCATTTAAGCCTTTCTGTTCCCTTGTAATTGCATACGTTTTGTAAGTGCTTTAACAATGTGGTAGCTTTCTTTCTGGGTTCATTTGCCTTGAGTCTCTTCAGCTCCAAGATATCCCCATTTATCAGTTTAGATGGAGGACCCATGAGCGCACACACACACACACACACACACACACACACACACACACACACACACACACACAAACCAACACACTGCATACATAATACACACACACACACACACACACGAACGCGCGCACAATGTTATTATGAATCCTGAGCCTTTAGTGTAAGAGAACAGAAAGACCTCGTCTTTCATCCCAGAAGAGTGTGAGTAGCATTAGCATTTTCAGACGTACGGTATGTCTTCACATTATTAACTCCCTGTGTTCTCATTTTGATCAAGAGATGAGAGTGTCTGCTTAGACAGAGTGTTAAAAGGTATAGCAAGCCCCTGCTGTTGTAACCCTCCACCTACTGTCAAAACAGATGGAAAGTTGAAAAACTTAGTTAAGTCAATTATTTATAGCATCCCATAGCCATAAGCAAAACAATCAAGCCATTATAAGCGTGGTGCTGAGGTAGTGTTTGTTCTTTGTCGATAAAGGAGAGACACTGTCACTCTTTCATGTCTAACCAGACAGGCTAAACTAAGGAAAAAGAAGAAGAGGAAAGACATCCAATTCTTTCTGCAGCCATAATAAACGAACGGGCGCCATTACTAGGGAATGATAAGTGCCTTAAGTATAGTGCTAATGAGCACATACACCAACCATCAAGCTGCCGTTAATTAGAGGGCAATTTCCAGCAATGGCGAGCTACTGCTGCAATGCTTGACTAGATATGGTTAGTCCGACTCTCCGTATATGTCATGAAAGACAGGGTACCCAGATCATCACCTTTTCCAAGACATTTCTTTCATCTCAACTTGTAAAACTAAATGATCAGTATGTGCTTTCCTTCTATTAGAGAAGGTATACATGGGGTCTGTGAGCTATATTAATTTACATTGATTCAAAAGCCTTTCATATATTGGAAGAAGGAATTGTCCCATTAGTAGACCAGATTACTGGTATGGGTATATTGTTCCATGCAGACGGTGGCCATGGTATCTTGAAAGACCAATCACAGTCAAAACACAGACTTAGAGTCAATTACAGCTTTGATTCAAAGCCTGGCCTTAAACTCTTGATGAAGGCTAATGTAATCTCAGCCACTAATTCTCAAAGAAACAACAGAAGGATAGCTCATAGCTAGAAAGAGAGTGAATCATTCCTGTTCACAAAGAAATGTTGACTGTTTTGTGTAAATGTTCAGCCATGTTTTTCATCTCTTCTTCTCTACATCTTCCTCTATTCAGGGCTCTCAATGAGAGAAGAAAGGATTAAATATGACACACCCCAGCATAGTGGTCTCAGCCACACACACACAAACACACACACACACACGCACACACACATGCACACACACACACACACACACACACACACACACACATACACATACACATACACACACACACACTTACTCACACACACACACACAGTTTCTGACCAATTACACAGGCATCGCAACAAAGAGCGACTTTGCCTGAAACCAGATGCAGGTTAAAACTAGGCCACTTTCCTTCTCTCTCTTTCCTCTCTTCTTGTTCATTGGCTCATCTTTCCATTTTTCCCTCCCTCCCTTCCTCTCCCTTCCACCAGGGATGAGTGGAGGGCGGACAAAAAACTCCTGAGCTGTCTCAGACACGAATCATCTCATCTTTCAAGCACATCAAAGATTTCAACAATGCCGTCCCTGCATATCTCCACTGCATAACAGTAGCCATTTTTCTTTGTCTCTCTTCACCTTCATCTCTGAATTCTCTCTCTCTCTCTCTCTCTCCTTCTGTCTCTATCTGGCTTTCTCTCTACTCTTCTCTATTTTATGCTCCTTCTTTCATCTTATCTCTCTTCCTCTGTCATCCTTTCCACTCTCTCTCTCCACTCTCTCTCTCTCTCTCTCTCTCTCTCTCTCTCCCTGTCTCTCTTGGCAGACGAACAGAGGTGTGTGGAGTTGTAGTATGACCCTCCTGCTGTGCCTCCTAACTTGGCCTGATCTTACCACACACGCCTCTCATTCTCCCCAGAGAGGCATGGCATATGCATGTCTCTCTCTCCCTCTTATGTCTCTCTCTCTCTCCTCGTTCTCCACCTCATAAACCCTCTCTCTACCTTCCTCTCTCTCTCATGTCTCTCTACCTTCCTCTCACTCCCTCTCTCTCTCTCACTCTCTCTCTCCCATGTCTCTCTCCCTCTCTCTCTCTCATGTGTCTCTCCATCTCTCTCTCCCTCTCATGTCTCTCTCTCTCCCTCTCTCTCTCCTCATTTCTCATTATTATTACTACTGTCACACCATCATTCTCCACCTCCACCTCTCACCTGTTCAAAGGTTCCCCTCCATTCCACTCCTGCGCTCTCTCTCTCTCTCTCTCTCTCTCTCTCTCTCTCTCTCTCTCTCCTTCTTTTCTTCCCACAGTTACTGTGAAAGAATCTGAATTAGTGGTGTGAGGGGCGGCTTGCTCATTAGTTCTCTGCTTGTGGGGTGTGCAGCC
This sequence comes from Clupea harengus, assembly GCF_900700415.2. Lineage (NCBI taxonomy): Eukaryota > Metazoa > Chordata > Actinopteri > Clupeiformes > Clupeidae > Clupea > Clupea harengus. Next base: position 12,508,802 of record NC_045162.1, on the reverse strand, counting down.
TGAGGATGGCTAGGATGGGAAAGTGAGAGCACTGTGGCCACAGCAAAGGATTGTGGGTAATTTCACAGCAACAAGACCTGCATCTAGACCTGTAGTAAAAAGCCACTCAGACAGCCAGCATGAGGTTCAACTCAGCATCCAAGCTGTTCTTTCCCAGAACCTAAATAGCATGTTGGTAGTTCAAAGACCCGGGCAGAAAAGGCCATTATTGTATAGTCTACTGTCCTTCAACCACTGCTATTTTCTCACCATAATTGAGATGCATTTGGTTGTGAAGAAAACAGTAGCTGTTTAAAACTGTCAGGAACAAGAGCGACACTCTAAATAAAGACTGAAATTACTGTACATTTCCAGCCCAAAAATAACATCCAAGTCTGGAACAGTATGCACTAGGGCCCTCTGAAGAAAACACACACACAAACATACACAGACACAGACAGACACACACACACACACACACACACACACACACACACACACACACACACACACACACACACACACACACACACACACACACGCACACATATACACACTTGCATGCTCAGCACACAGTCTGCCCCTAGACAAGGCCAGTAGCTATGAGCTAAACCTTGACCTCCTGCTGTGACCCTGCTAACTGGAAGCTGACATAAAACAGAGCGCCCCTCAGCAAAACAGCCTGGGCAGATCAGGTCATGTCAACAGCAAACAAACCGGTTCTGTTTCCGAGCAGAGGGTCCACAGGTAAATCATTCATCACAGGGTTTGGTCAACCAAACGCAACCAGTCCCTGGAGAGGTGAAGTCTCGTATATCACCTGACACAGTGTCAGATCAAGGCTAGCTCTTTTCCAGAATCTTCTGTTGTATGTGTTTAATGCTAGGGCAAGAGACAGGCCATTTCACCCCTAAAGAACTCAAATGAAAGGGACTTGATAGCAGTGGCTTCATGACTTCATGTGGAGGTAACACAACGTTTGGGAGAATAACGTACCAATGGCAGGTGCTCTGTGTTCACTATACTAGAAGGGACCCTAGGATATAGGTAGCTACTCAACGACTTCTTTTGATGTTGGGAGAAAAGTGTTTGCTTTACTCGAAGCCATTTGCTCGTCAATAAATGTAAGGCCCAGGGACCCAATGACCACAGATAGCCTATAGATAGCCAATGGAACAGGTCCAGAGTCCATCATAACCATGATCCAAGGTCAGCCATTGTTATTTAGTAAAACAAAAGCACTCCTTCCACTCATCTGACTATCTATCCATTCATCTATCTATCACCCCATTCATCTATCTATCCTTCTTCCTTCCTTCCTTCCTCTGAAGGAAACTCGAAGCCGTCAGTCTCTTTGTCTCTCTCTTCCTCTCCTCTCAGCTCTGGTGTCTGAAGCCCCTGGGCTGAAACAGGGGACCTGCGGCTTTAAATCACCCCCCTGACCTGATTCCACGGCCCTCAGACCCTCACCTTCGGCCATTGCCGGGGCAGGAAGCTAATCACAGCGCTGTGCTCTTCCTCTCTCTGTGTGTGACACCCACTGGGTCCACAGGCCCTGCAGAGCAGATCTCCCCTGTCAAGCCTGTGTAACAGGATCCCAGACATCCATGGAGAAAGTATCAACCTCCACTCTTCCACCCCCACAACCCATGCTGCGTGCCTTTAAACCCCCCCACACATTTCACTACCTCCCATCCTCCCTATAGACTCGTGCAGCAAGTCGGTCTGGTCATTGTAACTCTAACCAGCTGACAGAGGAAAGCTACAATCTTCTATACTGCTTTCGCACAGAGCATGCCTCTGCAGGAGACTGCCTTCCAGCTAAAGCCCCCATTATAACCGAGAGAGAGAGAGAGAGGGAAGAAAGAGAGGGAGAGAAAGACTGTGCAAGAGAAAGCGTGAGAGAGTGAGTGAGTGAGGGAGGGAGAGAGGAGAGGAAATAAACTAAAAACCATTAATAACGAACGAGGAAGAAAGGGAGCTAGTAAGGGGGGGGGGGGCAGGGGGAAAAAGCAGGTAGGAAAACAAAAAAGAACGCTAACCGCTAACAGCTAAAAGATTCAGTGTACTAACCCTGTCTCTTTTCCCCAATTTCCTCAACTGCTTTTATTCATTCACCCCACCCCCACCTCCATCATCACTCCCCTGGGGGGGAGCACTCCCAGGACCAAGCTCTCTCTGCCTACACAGCACCTATCAAATGGCTGGAGGCGTGAAGGTGAGGCAGAGCGCAGGGTTTAAAGAGGCAGGGGCTCACTCGCTCGCTCACTTGCTTGCAGCTAAAGGAGCGGGATGGGATGGGATGGGACTCCAAAGAGAGACACAGCGCAGGAGAGAACCAGCTGCTCTCTAACACCCTGCAGCAAAGAAGAGAAAAACTAAAAAGAAAGAGTCGTCTCTGAAGAGCACTACAATAGTCTGTGGGTTTGAGATGAAGCACCACTAGGACTTTGTTCTGCATACACTCATACAGACACACACACACACACACACACACACATATATATATATGTATGCACACACACACACACACACACACACACACACACACACACACACACACACACACACACATACAGGCACACACACAGGGGGAGAGAGAGAGAGAGGGAGCGCATAAGTGCTTGACATTTGCTCATCCTTCCCTGAGTAGAGAGAAACACAATGCAAGTGCTGTTGTAAAACTGTTGTTGTTTCTTCCCTCCAGCATCAGAACCAGTTGACGTGTGTGTGTGTGTGGGGGGGTGGAAGGTCCCTCCAGGTGGCCCGGGGGGGGGGGGGGGGGGGGGGGGGGGGGGGGGATGTAGTCCATGCACACCTGTTCCCAGATCCGATGAGGAGAGAGAGAGGTTACGGACGGTCGACCCGGACAGCTGTGTTGCTATTTTTACCCCTCATTTCCTATTCAGGCACCCAATTTAGAGGATGCACAATGTATAATTTTCCACTGCTTGGTAATGACATTGGGGCCAGCTCATAAGAACAAATTGAATTTACTGTCATCATAAACCAGGCACCTGTTAATTTTCTTTTCAATTCTCAATCATGTAACGTCTCAAGCCGGTCTGCTAAATGACATGGCGCTCAGTCATGAAGCTGTCAAATGCTTTAAATAGTACGACTCACGTCTTGTTTAAAGCTTGCAGCTGTAATGTTTACTTGATTTCTTAATAAATGAGTAAACCAGCTTCGGGGACGACAGTCAAGCTGAAATGTCCTTTTTGTCAGAGCCAAATCTGACAAGCTGATAGGACAAGATTATGTCATTACTGGCCAAATGTTGCGTGGATGCAGGCCAAAGTTGGGAGTTCATTGAGAGCAACAAGCCTGACCCTAATCTTCACTGGGCTGCCAACATCCACATTAAAAGCTTGAACTGAATAGATGACACACACACACACACTCTCACACACAAGCACCAAGGGTACACACACACACACACACACACACACACACACACACACACACACACACGCATACAAACAGAGGCACTGGGTTTGTAGATTCATCAAGGGACTTGCGAGTCTCCCATCAAAGCCCTGCCACGAAGCTTTCAATTTGTTTCGGCGCTTTTGAAAATTCCCTCTCTGTGTCCATCCTTTTCACATGCAAGGACACCGCCACCCCCATGCCTTCTGCCCTCTCACCCCCACCCCCACCCCCACCCCCACCTCCAGCTGAGGCTGCTACGGTGCATCTCCCCTCTGTAAAAACGCACACATGCTAACTGTGACACCGTGTGCTAAGTAGTGCACAGAGTGGTGAATTCACATCAAATCTTCATGCTCGTTAAGGGGGCTATTTTGAGTAAGTGGCTGCCAGGTGGGATTTTGTTCTTTCCTCTATATGTGTGACATTGTCACGGACAAAGAAGCATCCTGAGACACAGAGGCCTCCCTCTGCGTGTCAGCCACGCGATGCGAAGGTGAGAGAATCATGCACAGCTGGTTGCTGCTGTACCCTCTTTGTACGCTGTCGTCCGTCGTTGCAGTTCGCTCCAGTGCACAGAAACCTCACCCCCCATGCCACGCCTACACAAAGCCAAGGAAACCGCAAGAACAACCCCACCTCACCACCCCACCACACGGCCTCACACATTTCCTCTTAAAAAGTGTCACTGGGCTCTTTGTCAGTGAACTACTTCCCCCACAGATATAGTGTCAAAGAACAGCCTGTGTTACCAATACGTGTAGCCAAGAATACTAAGTATATTTTATATCTTCTCTGTGATCAAGTTTATTGACATGTTGTGCACATTCTAACAAGAGTGCAGTTGTCCAGCAAGTAAGTACACACTAGACAGCTGCAGACATCCAAGTGGCTATTCTCTTTAGATCTGATCTGTGCATTTCTGTTACCGTGGCAACCAGTGCCTAAAGCACTCCAGTGGTAGCTTAGGTCAGTCTTCACCTGAAAGGTGCAAATCACAGAAAGACAGAAGAAAAGAACGACAGAAACTGCAACCCCAAACACTCCCGACAGCCGTAGACAGGCACTGAAGACTAACCATAATACAACCAACCATATGACCAGAGAATTGCTGCTGTTTCAATAGCGGGACAGTGCTGACTTGTTGAAAGACTTAAACACCCAATGCTGTCTTCTGTGAAAGTCATGAGGTCACTGAGGGGACTTGTGGGGACTGGTTTATCGGCTCGCCGGGCTCCACACAGCAGGAATGTCTGGAGAGAGCAGCTGATCACTGCTATGCGATCATGGGACTGCCAGGGCCAACTCTCCACATGCATCAACAAAACCACATTTGACCCACAACTGCAGAGTCACCATAGATGTAGGCAGCAGGAAGTACCCTTATAGTCTGGCTCTTATTACCAACACATGTTTCATTCTATCTCAGTTCAGCAGGAGTAAGACAAACAGAATTCATTCATCTATAGTCAATAATAACAAAGACTGACTATTTACGCTCTTTTGATGTTTCCGAGCACAAGCCAGCTGGGTTTATCGTCTGCATCAGAAGCTGAACTGAGTACAAAAAGGCCATTTCCTGGTATGAATTATCCCTCTAAGTACTCAATGAGGCAGGATGACAGAGCAGTGGCTGAAAGACCCACACTATCTGATGAATAAAACAGACTCCTCAAAAGACCCTTTTCCCTTGCATTCTGGGAACAGCCAACCTCCTCAAATCGGCAAAGAAAATCTGCCTCCGCTAGCCAGTCTGGGCTTCGCTAATAGCCGGCGCTTGAACATTTGGCCTTATTTGGAGGGTATTACGTCAGTACTTGGCTCTTCGTCTGTTACGTTGGGTCCCAGATGTTTGACGCAATCAACTGGCTGCATCTACACCGCGGTCCCCTTGGCAGGAGGGTCTCCAGGGACACGGCGAGTACAATGAGCCACCTCCGGCCACTGCCAGTGCCGTGAAACAGGAAAACAAGACTGCTTGCACCGCCACCGAGGTTACCCAGCTCCGCAGAGAGACACACACACACACATACACACACACATACACACACCCTCACCTCTTTTTTTTTTTGCTTTTTAGCAGACTCAGAGAAATTGCTATCATTGCCATTAAAGTGTGAACATGTCTGCTCTATACACATGGAGATAGAGCCACAAGTAGCAGTGGGTACAGAAGGTCACAGGATTCCAGAAACTGAATATGGCAATGGACTTCAGTCAGCAGAATTGACGCAGAGGCATCTCCAGTGACAGCTGACACTCATGATGAGACTCATCCAATAAGGGTTCGGCCTGTAGATAAAGTGCAAATAAGCACTGTATGCTTTGATGAAAACACTGTATACAATTGTATGTTAATGTGTTTAGAAAGTCATACATTTTCTGACAGTGAGTGAATACAAACACAAAAAAAGATGAATGCAGTCTAATACAGTTAGTATCAGCATTACACAGTCATTCATTCACTTTGAAATAGCTTTAAAGGGAAACATCTGGATTTTGAACCTCAATTTTTGAACCTTATTTTTCCATCTTTTTAGGTCCAAATTTTTACTAGGGACAAAAACGATCGAAATCAGTCCAGTATTGAGTTATAACTACAACCAGCAACCTCAAAACGTCTATACAATGCAATCCCATGGGTCAAGCATCTGCGTCAGTGTAAACTGCATGTTCTCACCACTGACAAGCTCATAGTGTTATTCGGTGTGCCTGACAACATGGAAAGGATCCCTTCAGTGATAGACATGTGTCTGTTTACTTCAGTAACTGTAAAGAAACTGTAGAAAATGTCTATTTCCACAGTCTCTGTAGTTTCAGTTTCTGTAAAAAAATAAGTGACTGTAGAAACAGACATTTTCAATAGTTTCTTTACACTGATTGAGATTAAGGTTCAGGTTCAAAAACCCCTTAGTTTCCCGTTAAGAGAGCCACAACTCCTTTTAAACCAAAAGCACTTCAAGCCTGGCTGAAATAGATGAGAACACTAAACATTCATCGGCTTGACAGAGGCATGGTTTAACATCTCTTTTCTTTTCTTTTCTTTGCTTTTCCTTCAGGCTTGGCCCAAACCCAAGTGAGAGGTGATATCCCAAATGTACGTCCACAGAGAACCATAAACAGGCCTCCTCTTCTCATCCACTGTGCGTTTTACCACTGGACATTTTACGTGGGAACAGAAACGCAACCTGTTCTGTTGGTCTGCGTCCATGTTTCGTTGCTGATGCTTCGGATCAGAAAAAGAACTGTGTGCAGTTGCTAAGCCATGGCACGGAGGTGTGCTCTTCATCATGTGAATGAGGAGGAAGGCTCGGAGAGAGAACACATTTCACCTCATCTCCCCCCATGGATCTGTTGTCTTGTTTCGGTACTATGTCGCATCTCATTCATTTGAATAGGAAATGAAACAATGCGCCGCCTGTGAAGTGGTGCCAGATCTAAAATTTACATTTATATGACTACCAGCCTTACTGGAGAACAGTCAGAACAAAAACCGGTCACTTCTCAAATCTAGCCTGGGAAACCTGCAGTGAGACAAGTTTCATTAACAAATACAAGTAACTGTCATCTGAAATCCAGCTATGGCCATTGGCCATATCACTGCAGTCATACAGTTGGCAGAGATGATGAAACTGGATGTTTTATCACTCACATAGATAACCCAGGCCAAGAAGATCACAATCACAATAAATTAGACTGAAAATTGAATTAGCCTTAATTATATTAACATGATAAAATCATGATTTTCACTGTTCTCATAGTAAAAAAAACCTTCTACAATCGTTTTACAGATTGAGGTCACTGTCATTCTAATTTCTACATTATGAAATTGTAATTGAGAAATAATGTTTCGTTTGTGGAGGCTTACACATGGTCAATCATCACATACTAATTATGCAATAAAATAATATTAATATTGTTTCTTGAATTATTTGTCATTGGACTTTCTATTTCTATTATTGCCTTCATTGTTTTCATTAATTCATCTGTTAAATAATGTCTTTTGTAAGGTTGTATAATGTTTTATAATGCGCTTTGGACAAAAGTGTCTGCTAAATACTATAACCATAACCACAACCATAAAATATGATTGTTTGAGTCATAGACTGGCAGTGTGAATGGCAAGCACTTCTAAAAGGACATTGTCCCGACATCTTGGCACATGGAGAAAGGAGCACCTTTGGCCAAACCATTTTCTGTGTACCACACTAAGGCAAATATGCACTGATGGCCGTGTGTGATAGTCCCACTGACAGCATTGATTAGTTCTGTCCTGTCAAAGCAGAAATGATGGTGCAAGGTGGTTTTGTGAGCGAGTCCCTTGGCTTCAAGCTTCAATTTAAAACTCCCCATCCAGTTTGCTTTCCCCTCTGTGATGAAGAAAATTCGTTTGGAAAATCCCAAGAGGAAGTACCCAGAAAAAATGTAAATTTTCAAAACCATGTTGTCAACCTCCAACTGAACTGTCCACAAGCAAAACATCCAAGTAAAGAAGTAAACACAGCGCACAGAGAGCACTTTACATTAGTCCAACTAATCCGACATTCAGTCATTAATTTCAGTACAGAGAGCTACATTTCTACACTGGCTTGAATTGTATTAAACTGACACTAAGTGACTTGGGCCAACCTCCTTCCCCAGCATCACAGATAGAACACATAGGGGGAATATTTTACTTTTCCTCACAACCCACAAGAAGGTGACATCTGTGTTGATCTAACGAGAGCTGACAGTTGGCTTGTTAGGATCCTATTTCTGCTGTCAGCGAGCAGGGTGCTCTGACTAGCTGCGATTCTCATCCACTTGACTGAGCCCTGATTCCCTTCCCGTACCAGCCATAGGTTTTCCACGATAACCCCGAGAGGTGCTTCAGCGGCTCCCGAGAAGTTAAGTATGACAATGCAATGGAGGTTCTCAGTGATTGTGTTTGAGTGTGTGTGTGTGTGTGTGTGTGTGTGTGTGTGTGTGTGTGTGTGTGTGTGTGTGCGTGTGCGTGTGCGTGTGTGTGTGTGTGTGTGTACAGTGAAGTCTGTAACAGCCCTGACAGAAAAAAGGCCAGTGGACCTGTCGACTCACTGGGAGCAGAGCTAGCCTTTTGCGCACTGGTCACCGTTTTGCCACTTGCTTTCACTTTTTCGTATCGCTTTCAAGTCATTTTTTTTTCCTTTACTCGGTTATACTTATTCAGTCATTTTCACCAACCCTGAACATTTTTACTTAATTTTTCACCTCCAGAAACTTCTAGCACCATGAACTTCTACTGTTTAGCGGATCATGTTTTAAATAGACTATGCCAATGATGAGTTAGAAATTCCAGGAATTGCTAACATTTTATATTATTTTCTTAATATCCACGCCTAGTTACACTAAAGATGATGGTGGTCAGTGGGGTGCTATCTGGGAGATGTTACAGAGGGAATGTGATCACTAGAGTGTCACTAGTAAATGCTTAACATTCTGTCATCTCTTTACTCAGACCTGTCACAAGTTTACAGTACACTACATCATTAATTTGTTGAAAAGGCTCCTTACCTCTTTGACTTTTTCCCGACGCTGTAGGGTTTGCGGATCAGCTGGCTTGCCATTATCACTTCCTAGGGGCGCTTTGAGTAGACACCGTTTGAATTTCTCAAAGTCAAAGTTATCCTTGTTTTGACCGTTCTGAGTTGACGTGGTCACTCTATCTCCCCTGGTTACAGATTCCCGAGCCTTGCCGCCTGGTTCTGGCTTTGTCCTAGGTGGGTTGGATTCCTCTGGCGGTTTATTTCCTACGGATCTCTCCACGGTACGTGCCTCGTGAGTAACAGACTGCTTACGGCTCAGTATTTTGAGTTTCGTAGTGCTGTCACCCTTTGCCGTTTGCTCCCGCATATTTTTGGAATGCTCCCTGACATCATTTTCTGAGCCCACTGTCACCGCTTGGTTGTCTGACTTGGGTAGGAAAATCCGCTTCAGACGGACGGAATCGGGTAAGAAGAATAGGGCCCCGAAGCACAGAGTTACCAACCCCGACAGAAAGAGAAGAAACACGAATTTCTGAGAAAGGCGAAGACCCATGCCCGATGCCGACACACCGGGTAACTTTCGGAACACCATTTAAAATCCGTAAAATCCCTTAAGCTGACAGACTTTGGAAAAAATGGGTGATGACAATATCAAACCCTCCACGAAACAAAGAATCTTCTTGCAATCATTAAAAGTTTATGCGAGGCTGTGGACACTCTACCTCGCGTTAGTCCTCTGTCACGTAGAAAGAGCACTGACAGGACCCTTATGGTGATCAATTGAATTTACATGGGCAAGGGTTACGTCAACAATTTTGCAAGCATGTGTGCCAGTAGTTGCATCTCAAATGATGTCACACTCAAACTGTCACAGTTGGCTAATTTGGACAGGAAATGTGTACTGCCTCCTCTGAAGAATACACCTATAGGCTTCCAAACATATCAATATTGCATCCTGGGTCGGTCAGTGTTTCCAGTATAACAAGATCTTTCATTCACTGCCCGAGGAGACTTTTACGATAACGTTTCGGCATTCAAGTTACCAGTAGTCTATGCCTGAATTAATATAGAATCACACATCTTCAGAACAATTCGGGAACCATAGTCAGATATACAATTATGTCTTTGGGGAAGCTTAATGGTATCTTGAATCCAGCTATTATGACATTCCTCTGTCACACAAACGGAGTAAAGTTTATTCCCACTTCTTTGTGAGCAGACAACGAAATTGCTTCAAAGACAACACGGTTGAGCTGTGGCAAAACTGCAACATCACAATCGGCAGCTTCGTCCTCTGTCCCCTTCATATAGGCTTTAAGCAGACGGAGTTAATAGTGATCTATCTTCTGTAGGGAACACACTTAAATAAAACATCAGGGTTATTATCGCACGAGAGACAGATGACAGCAACGCGCATTTCGAACAATCCAAGTCAATTCGTGTAAACTACGGTCCGGTTTTTCTTCCCGATGTGAATACAACATACCAAAAAACTCAGCCAGCGGAATTGAAGTTCATGATCGGTGAATGTATCATGTCGTTCAGAATCCCCAATATTGCATCGCCAGAATATAAGATTATTTTTCAGGTTCGGAGTAATGAAATCCCGACATACGCGGTGTATGCCTGCTGCTGTCTGCCCTATCGTGCGCGCCCCTCTGTCTGTGCTCTCTCGGCAGCAGCGTTTGAGGAAAAAAATATCGCAATCGGTGAAAGGAATGCTGTTGAGAAAAATCAAATGGGCTGGTCTGAGTCTTGATGGATCCCTCGAGCAGCTTATCAAAAATACCGTTCAACGTTATACGATCCCATGCACCAAAAGGACGTGGAAAGCCCCCCGTCAGTTGAACGCCGATTTCTGGGCGGTCTGCTGAGCTTCTGCAAACGTGTTTGATGATCACAAGTACGGGGGGAGTGGGTCTCTTCGATGAAATACAGCCGCGCCAGATTATCTCGGTAAATGTGTATCGATGCATCCATCGTGTGGCGTGTCAGGGTACATCTTTCAGGTCCGAGGGAGAAATCTCTGTACCATGCGCAATGTTACAGCCACGAGACGGGTTGATAGGGGAGATAATATGACGAATGCGGTAAAAGTGCTCCCACGCCGTCACGCTTAAGTAAACGAAAGCCTCAAATGGACAAAATTCAACCTCCAATGTGTGTGCAACTCTTTAACCAATGATAATCTACGTACAATCTATTCTGTGTTTTGGTACAGTTGTGCGGTGGTAGTAGGCTTGGAATATGTTTGGGGATGCAGTTTCAGATTGACCTTGGTCTAACGGGACTACATATTACGAAACGGGCAGGCAGCTCTAATGTTTTCCAATCATCACATTAATTAAAGATGAGTAGCCTAATGTTCATTTTGAGGTCTGACTGCACACCAATAATAGAAACAGGAAGTATCATAGCTGCAAGCAGTTCTGAATGATAATCCTGATCTTAAATAATTTCCCCAAAATTTGGTTAGTCGTGTGATAACCCGATAACAGAATTATACCCTCATTTAATTTTTATTTCTCAAGACCTCCTGGCAGGCCAAAACTTGAGATCCATGGGTCAACATAGGAAAGCGTCCCTGGAACAAGGCAGGTAGTATTGTTTTTTAAATGTAGTCTATAAACGTTTATTTTATTTCAGTTTATTTTTTACATCATATCATTTATCATTATTTACTTTTTCTAACAATGTCCCTACTGGCTTGGTAGTTTCATACAGCACAAAATCTAGACCCCAGTTTCTCAGTTTATGGGCAGACTACCAGCCTGGACTCACTAGGCTGAGGCCAAGCCTACAGCTTTTATAAATTATCGAGAGAGGATTAAGGTCGAATCATTCATTGTGATTGAACAATTAGGGGAGATTATACTATGTAAATGTTTGACTTCACCGATCTCTTAAAATAATGTGGGCTGGCAGGCAACACTCCCTGTGCCATGCATTTTGTGGTAGGTTTAGTATACTGGATATTTCCCTTCTTCTCCAAACATATGACGCCTGGATTTCCACAAGTGTCAAGAAAAATGACATTGCCATACTTACCAAAAAACCCTCTGCTGTCGATCCATGAGTTAGATATTTAGAGAAATGAATGTGATAGGCTAACCCTTGTCGTTGTCTGTAAGTAATCAAAGTCATAAAACCATTTTATTAATATTGTTGGTAATAATTTGGTGAGGAAGCTTGGGATATAGCAAGCTCTTTGTGTGTGTGTGTGTGTGTGAGTGTGTGTGTGTGTGTGTGTGTGTGTGTGTGTGTGTGTGTGTGTGTGTGTGTGTGTGTGTGTGTGTGTGTGTGTGTGTGTGTGTGTGTGTGTGTGTGTGTGTGTGAAAACGTGAGCTAAAAGCGTGTTATTTGCTCTTCAGTTCATATTGACAGGGATGAAGGAAAGGGCCAGATTTAGTGGCCATTCTGTGAAACAAAGTGAGATGAATGGTACTAATTAATCTGGCTCCGAACATTAGCCAAAGATCCTGGCACAGCATAAAAATCGAGTTTAAGAGGGGAGAGTCAGGAAGAGAGAGAGGCTTGCACAGCAGAAAACCCCTTCTCCTCTCTCTCTCTTTCGTTCTTTCTTTCTTTCTCTCCGTCTCGTTCCCTCCTTTTTCTTTCCACGCAAATGTCAGCATTGTTCCAAAACTTGGCCAATGAAAGGGAAGAGTAAAAGTGCTTCCCTCACAGAATGTTGTTTTTTTTTTACGAGAGTTAGAGGGAAGTTCGGGTTAATAGAAAAGTCAGCATCCTTGCATGCACTCTTATCCTGTTTTTGAGTTTGCTACATTCCTGTTTCACAATCGACACCGTCCGCTTAAATGTGCTTACCATGCTGACAGTGTCACAGGGTCAGTGAACTGGTTTTAGTGGATATTCTGCCCCCTATTGGCAACATGGTTAAATACTGAAAAAAAAACCTGTGTGGTCTTACCACACTCTACATGTATAATGACACCCCTCTGATCACTTTCAAGTATTACCACCATAGACCATGTAATCTAAACACGTTTGTCTTATTACACGTTATTTATTTTATGTTTTACATTTAGGAAAGGGGTTACAAAAGTACCTCTCAATTTCAACTTTCAATTTTTTTTCTTTTTTTTCACGGTCCTTACTAATCTTTTTATTCTATAAAATATGCAGAATAACATGATACTGGACATTCTTTTATGCTCGTAGCCCGAGGAACATGTAATAATACAGCAATAACGTAATCATACAGTGTATGTCTGTATTAAATGCGGTGCATGAATAAGTTAATGTTGATGTCAGATACAGCCTTTTTTCAGTAAGCATCACTGAAACATGCACCAGGACGAACGTCCCTGGAGGGCGTACGAGAACATAAATTGATGTACATAATCATTATCTCAATGGAATGTAATACATTTAAATAGACCAGAGAGTGTGCTTCAGTGATAAGCTGTTATTTCAGTAATTCACATCCCGTTTGTCTTCCACAATTCACTGTCAGGCCACGTTCTGCTACCGCTGTAATTAACCCACGCGAGGGGTATCAGCTCATAGACAGAAGGCATAAAAGATGAAGTGTACATTTGTTTTCCTCACACACGCCGAGTGTATCTCAGCACAGGGTTTCCTGTCAGAGCGTGACAGTTCACTCACCCATAAGGATGTGGACAGCCATAACAGTGTGCAGTAGCTGGAGGAGAGGAGAGGGGAGGAGAGGGGAGTGCTTAGTGGTTTAGATCTGCACATATGTTTTCACACCACATCAAACTGCACCTTTGTGCACCTCCTAACTCAGCATACTTTGGAGAAGGGCAAAGGGGGGGTCACTACTTAGGTGCATAGATCCTGGCAGAGGAGGAGGCTACAGCAAGAGTAGGGTGATTTAGTAGTTTACTTGCATTTTTTATTCTTTTTTTCTGTCCTCTGTTGAGCGTCATCTGACCTCCACCGGTGAACTTGTGATTGTGTATCACAGATAAGTCAGCACTGCGGGTAAATGCCTAACACACCGTTCCGTGGGCATTAGCAATGCAAAGTGCTGTTTCATAGGCTGCATTATGTAATTATGAATTCCAGGTTATTCACTCTGCTGATAGAGCAGTGAGAAGATTCAAAAGTGGAGTACACCCTCAAGGCATAAGACTAATACAAACAGCATGCTCAGGGCGTTGCAAGGGGATTTTTCTTTCTGGTTAAGTAAAAATGCATTTGTTTAATAAATACATAATGTTATAAGTTCCAGAACATCAACCGTCACACACCAAGTACGACGTTCCTGTCAACCTTATTTCTGAACCTCGATGAACTTTCCCCAACTTTAACCCATTCCTCACCACAGCCATACCCCAACATAAGACCAAACCATAACCTCCACCTTGCCCTAATGCTGACTCTATTTGTACTACAAGTATGGACAACAAAAACCGCATATTGAAATAAACACGTACCCATTGTTGACACAACTACCTTTGAAAGTAATGTACCCCTATGCTGTTGTCATACTGTAGACGATGATCAGCGGCATTGATTTCCTCCTCACACACGTCATGATTCACACACCTCGTCTTCCTCGTCAAACACCCAGCAAATGAAGACACGATGAGCTACATCAATCACTGACATGTATTAGACAGTGAGCTGCTTGCATCTGTAATGATAGACAGCAGGTTAGTATTGCACGCAGTAAATCTCCCACCCTTCTACCTCACATGGACACACTGTTCACAACACAAGACTGGTAACCATGTCTTTTAACTTGGCGGGTCAGTGTGCATTTCTCATACCAGAGGCCCTAGGTTTGACTGTACACTTCCACATCTTATCAATGTAATGTATATTAAATGAATGTCATGATGTATATATAAATGTAAATTAAATCATTTCCTGAAGTTTCTTTTGTTTAGAGTTGTCCTATATGAAAGATAAGAAGGGAAAACAAGTGGCCTCTTTGTGTCATACACTGCCCACTGCATCCCACACAATCACACGTACAATAGCTAACCAAGGTAAGACCAAGTCAAGACTTAACATGAAGCCAGGCGTGTGGTGTTTCCTCAACACTTTAAGCTGAAGCATTACACAGATTCACAATCCATACTGTAGGTCCACTCTTGACTTGCTCTGGGCGTGCCATGGAAATAGGCTTGTGTGAATTTCCTTTGACATTTCACTGTATATCAAGGGACATACTGATCACTTGAGTATACACAGCTTCGGCTTTGAATTGGGTGTTAACACTGGGATTAATATGAATGCGATGAGGTTCATGTGTGAACGTGTGCACCAGAGGAACCACAGAGGTCAATCTAGCCACGATTTTAATGTTTCACTCGAGTGAATGCTGAGGCACAGTAATAATCCTTGCTTCCACATCTCCTACTACAGCTATAAGAGCATTAACTGCATGGGAAGGTTTCAGTAGAGATGATAATATATCACATTTCCAGACATTCCAATCTTTACTGCACAGCCACCAAGCTTTACGTTTCATTGGAAAACCTAAGCAGGGTGGGACTGCAGAGCGAGCTCACTGCATTGCTCCAGTGAAGACCAGCGTTGGATCCTTTTTCAGACTCGGCTTCTATCTATGTATGAAGAATACCAGCTCTGTGGTTCACCAAACACTCACACAAGTATTCACAGAGTCATCATCAAAACAACAACAAACATCAACAAAACACTTTGTGTTGGTTTCCCTCTATCCCAAATATAGTGTTTTAATGTCATGTTTACCTGATGTCTGAGTTCAGCTCTTTTCCCTGGAGACTCATTTGTTTGCTTGTTTGGATTTGATTCGACCGTCAAGGACGTGTTTCAGTTGAAGGCTGCTGTAGGTGCTTCTCTATCCTGGACATAAAAAAGGTATATTGTCTGTTCTAATGTTTTGTTGCATTTTCAAGAACTATTATCCCAAGTGCAAAGGGCTAAATGAGCTGGGTTAGATAAATAGACGGGGTGTATTACGGAAGATGCCATTAGGCAGATGGGGTTTGATTGGAGTGAGCATTTTCTCCCTTTCAACTGTGACTGTTTGCAGTCTGAGCAGATATTTTTACACAAACAATAACTCAGTAATGTAGATGAACGCAATAAAGCGCAGACTATGAAATGCATCAGAATCAATCAATATTTTTGCATTTGAAAAAACGTGATCATAAAGGTATTTCACATAGCAACAGAGAAGAAATCCCTTTTGTATTTGAAATGTTGTCTCTTCTGCTTATGCAGAAATGTTCCCTGCTTACCCTGACACATCATTTCCCCAAAACCTGTGCCTGGCCTAGCAGAAAAGCAGTGCGTTTGTGCAATGCCTGCTGCTTTGTTTAATACACCCCCTGTCAGAATTTAAATCGCTGTCTCAAGATTTGATTCACTTTTCCTGAAAAGAAAAAAAATGGAAGGCTGTCTACAAGCAGCACACATGAATAATATCAGTTATCAAGCAATACCTTGACACCCTACTGCACATAACAACAGCTGGATCTGCAACTCAATAAAACAATTTCTTTGCACAGATAAAAACAAATGCTTTCCTTAGGGTAAGCTTCTATTCAGTAGAAACATCAGCATCAGGACCTGTTTATACGTACAGTATTGTAATGATAGAGCAACCCGAAGGCTTGTCTTTGGTGTTTTGCCGTTTATTAACCACACAGCACTCAGGACTGACGCAGGATGGCAGGATGGCAGGGATCGTATACACAGACACAACACACAGGGCAAAAGACGCTAATATGCAAAGAAAACTATACCACGGCATGACACATAACACACAGACTAAATGGCAACAGAATTTCGCAGAACACTAACACGGGCACATTCTAAACTCAAAAATGAATCACAGAAGTAACATTGATTTGACACAGACTCACAGGGACTACATTACATCACACACAGCCACAAAAGCACAACACACTGACACGCTACACAGCCCCCGCCAAGCCGGCCAATTGTCCAGAGTGACCCAGGCTTGCAAACACAAAGTCTCTCAAGCGCTGGGTAAGTTGTTGTTTACGCTGAAACCTCATAACTCAGACCCTCCAGGAAGTTGCGATGTCACATCACCGCAACTTTCCCGCAAATTTGACAAATCATTGTCGTCTCCCACAACTTTCTCCCTTCCGCTACACCAAGGGCGGAAATTCTGCCCTGTGGACACGGTGCAGAGACTAGCAGAGTTCTAATCCATTGTAAACAATGAGAATGGCTACACCAGACATGGAAATTGAACACAGCCCATGTCCACACTGAAGATTCCGAAATAGATCTGGCTTCAAATTTTTATAATTTTCCGCAAGGTGTGCGTGGCCCCTTTTTACATAGAGTCTGGTAATAGATCTATGAAATGTAATGAACATTATTTATTTTGCTGTGAATAATGAAGGAAGCAATAAATCCGATTATTTCCCAAACCCTCGAGAGCTGTTGCCATGGAGATTTAACATTACTTTCGGATTGAAGATAAGGTAGCAGCTAGTGTAGAAGAATGGATTACTTGAAATTGGACGACTTTAAATTAATATACTGTATGTAATTGAACAACATAAACACCTGTACGGATAAAATAAATCAACAAGGATAGCAAAACAGATTGATAAACATAGAATGAGAACGGCAGAAACGCAGGCAGGACGTCAGGTGACGAAACAGATCACAGTTTTCGTTTTATGTGAAGGCTGAGATATTCATAACATTTTATTCAGTCTTACTTGTGGTCCTTTTGTAATACCAACAGGTGCACTTCGTTGTGGATAAGTAAATCCTATGTACTGTTCCCCCTACGTGTTTAGCATAACATAGCATAACTAGCTATGTTTCTAGATAACTGTCTAACAGTTGTTGCCATTCCCACGAGACGAACATTTGAATGATGTCAAAGTAAAAGTCCTTTACTATACTGTGTTCGTTTCCATAACAACAATTCAAGCAATATACATTTTCTGACCTAAATAAGCAGAGGGCAGAACAGCCTATTATGCTACATTTTTGTAGTCCTGGTAATCTTTAGTTTGGCATGTTGGTAAGGTTATTTAGAGGACCATTTCTCAATATTTTTATTTTTTTTAAAGAATGTTTCTTTATTAATTCTTTATTTTTCAACAAATAACTCAATTATAATTACAAAGAGGGAAATTCACAACTTTTATCGCAACTTTCACTTGCTCCCGCAATTTCTTCGCAACAAACACCTAAAAAACGCCGCAACTTTCACCGCAACTTGTTGGAAAATCCCCCGCAAAATCAGTAATTTTAGGCCGCAACTATCACAAAAAAGGCCCGCGAAATCCTGGGGGGACTGATAACTCATAACTCATACCTTATCTCTGAACAGTCCTCTCCGAACAGTCCTCTCCTCGGGAACGGATTTCATACGCCCGTTTCTGTTGACCCTCTGCCTCAGTCTGCTCATCCACCTCCCGCAGCTATTCATGTAGGTTATAGTAGTAATCCAGCCCATACTCACCCTTCACCTTTGGTTCTAGAGGAGGACTGAACACTAAGTCCACCAGGGTCCGCAGCTCACGTCCGCACATAAGAGCTGTGGGGAAGCATTTTGTTGACTCCTGGACTGCTGTACGGCACCGCCCATAGGACCAGGGGCAGAAGTAGGTCACTCTGAACCGGGTGCTGAATACAACTCTGGCCACTTAGTGAAGTAATCTATAGCCACAAGGACGTAGCAGTTCTCTTGGTTAGTGGTGGGAAAAGGACTCAGCACATCCACAGCCACACGCTCCATAGGCGCCCCCACCTGATCCTGCTGCAGTGGGGAGTGGGAGCGCCGGGTCGGCCCCTTTTTGGCTATGCAGGCACTGGTGGACGTAGACCTCCACGTCCTGTTGACAGCCTGGCCAGGAAAAGCAGGACCAAGCACCAAGCACCAAGCCCCATGTCAGTAGCACCCGGCTGGAGGCAGGGCCAGCCGCCTTATCAATTTGGCCATTTCTTCCAGCCATGCCGGCCTCTGGACAGCCACCTCGCTGTCTCCCACTGCACCAACCCTTGGGGATGTGTTTGTAGATGCTCTGTGCCATCTTCACCACCATCTCCCTCTCTGTCGCTTACCCTAAGGCTTCAAGCAGAATGCGTGGATGAGCTAGCTGAGTATGGATCTGCAGGTCAGTTGGGGAAAGCATTTTGATGAATTGGTCGTGGGCCAGCTCTGTGTGAACAGTGGAGGGCACGTGCGCGTACGTCTGGAAAAATGGAAAAGAACATACTTTGATGACTAATCTTTGTTTACATTTGTGCCAGAAGCTTTGACTCCTTCTCACAGTGATGTTGCAGTGTCAGTGCAGGTATGCTGGTCCTTCTCCTCGATCCGCTGCAGGCTCACTGGCTCGGTCCTGGTGTGGCTGTGCCGTGATCTCCGGATCGTGTTGAGGCACTGGGTCTGAGCTGTCGGCTGCTCCTTCACACTGCTCCCAGGGTGTGGTCACCATAGACATACCGGTATATAGACCTTTATATGTCTATGGTGGTCACGGCTAAGTCTAGCCCCGTTAGGGCTCTTGGAATATCACCTTTTGGCCACATCCCTCCCTGCTGCAGCTCGGTGATCTGGTCCTCAATGCCTCTTGGCGTGGTCGTCCTCTTCCCTTCCTCTGGTTGGCGCTCAATCCTACTTCTGACACCAATGTAATGATGGAGCAACTGGAAGGCTTGTCTTTGGTGTCTTGCCGTTTATTAACCACACAGCACTCCGGACTGATACAGAATGGGCAGGATGGCAGGGATCGTATACACAAACACAACACAGAGTCCAAGGGTAGACAAAGATGCTGATACGCAAAGAAAACTATACCACGGCATGACACATACCACACAGACTAAATGGAAACAGAATTACGCACGAACACTAACACGGCCACATTCTTAATTCAAACATTAATCACAGAAGTAACATTGACATGGGACACACGGAATCATGGGAACTACATTACACCATACGCACTCACAGAAGCATAACAACACTCTTGGATGCTGTAGTATGTACCAAATTATGGTGGGGAAATGTTTGCATAATATTCAGATTCTTGCCTTGGGACCTGGTGCAGCAGAGGTGTTGCGCTGCAGTTTATGGTTTGTGTGGAGGAGCCTGTGGGGGGGGGGGGGGGGGGGGGGGGCGAATAGCGGTTGTTACGACAGCCATTTGGAGTTCTCGCCTAGTGGATTCAGCCACAGGAGTAAACACAAGTTATAATCATAGACTCTGAAACACACACACAGAAACACACACACACACACACACACACCCACACACACAGGCACTCAGCCCAGAGCGTCTGACATTATTGGAAGAACATGAAAGGAAGAAACAAAGAAAGAAAGCAAAGTCAATATGCTGGCACTGTGGAGAGATGGGAAACTTCAGCAAGAAGGAAAGTCGTGAAGAGAGTGTATGTGTGCTGAGTGTATGTGTGGTTGGGTTGGGTTGGGCTGGGGAAGATTGCCAGATTGGTTTGAGATTGCCAGAATCCTGCAAGCAGAACCTAATAACAATAACTACCATGACAACAGAATAATGGCTTACAAAAGTGAACGTAGGGGGTAGTGGTCTCTTTGGCAATTTCCAACATGTCAGAATGCCTGTATGGACACGCGTGTAACCATGCGCACACACATTGGAAGACAAGTTGTCTGTAGTGATTGTGACTCACTAGTTGATAGACAACAACAAAAAATGTGTAGGACCTTTATCCAGGGCCAGACAGGGCTCAGCTCCTCTTGAATGTTTGTGCTAGAGTGATAGTGAAGTATGACTGATGAGATGCTTATTCGAGAGAGATGTGCCAAATTAACACAAGGGAGCATAACTAACACCCGGGGTCCACAGGAGGAGAACTTTCAAAACTTGATCCCCTTGGTAACAGTTCTTCTGGGGACTCTCAGACCCGAATAGAACAGGATCTTTCTAAGTCTATTTGCATAAATCCTTGATATTCCTCAAAGGACCTTCTCCTAAAAAAAAAATTCGTCTGAGGACATGATGTACTTTAGCCAATTAAGGACTTCAATTGATGTTTTCCCCACAAAAGTAAAGGTGTTTAGCTGCGGGAGAGGGTATTCAATTTTAGCTGGTGAGTGTTGCTCTGACTCTTCTCAGATATTTTTAATCAGCTAAAACATTCCAAACTTGTATTCTTTTTCATCCTGACCTCTAAGGGCCACAGGGGGGAAATAAACACAGAGAACCCCACTTTAAAATTTGGTCTAAATTATTAAAATGGATTATGTTTGTTTAGAGGACACCGCCGCATCACAAAACCATCAAGGGAGCGCAGACACAAGGTGCCTAAATGGACTGACCGCATTCATCTCACCTCAGCGGCACTTTTGTTTCTCCTCTGCTAACGCATAGGCAAACTGACAAGCCAATGAGTCACGGTACTTTATTAGGAATATGAATACATAACACGTCAGGAGAGCTAAATGTGCAGTCGTCTGGATCCAGTCTGCATATTCCACACTCCCTGCGCCAATTGGTCACGCCTGGAAACCGCTGTTCGAATTTTGGCAGGCCAAGTACACTGCCGACATATGAATATTAAGTACCAATATCAAAAATCAGCAAATATTGGGCTGACGGCTGACTAGTTGAATCAAGGAAGACATAATCAGGAAATAGTAAACACTGCCCCATATTTGTGCATAAAGCCAAAACATAGGTAGCTTTCCTCTTCATCCCCTTAACTTTATTTCGGTAGCAGACTTATGACACATATGATGCAATACTGCCCTCTATGGGAAATAATCACTACAGTCTGTAAGTTGAAGTGCGCAAGGCAAAATAAAAACACACAAACCAACAAAATAAAATAAAACAACGGATTTTTTTTACAAATTAAATCTTTAATTTTATATGTTCTCCATTTCTCTGAGACTGTACATTAGTTTCCAAAATACAGGATTGGAATGCTGAAGCTAGTTAGTCAACACAGTGCACACTTCATAGTGTTATTTTCACTTTGATACAGGTTGATGTACACCCTTTTATATGGGACTTTAATAACATCTCAGATATATTCATATTCATTTGTATATAAAATAAAAAAAATCTTTTGAATTTTTATTGCAGAATACAATGATGCACATCACAAGAATAATTTGCCATTAAAATCACAAAGATGAAAATAAGCAAATGCTGAAACCAAAGCCTCACTTCTCTGTGATCATAAGGATGGCCTGTGGACAGATAAAGGGGTGAAAGAGGCCGATTAAAGACGATAGAAAAAATGACAGCACACCACAGCACCTCCCTCCATCCCAGTGAAGCCTCAGACTATCCACCTGCTCCTCTATGTTTGAAAAATCCACACCGCAGTCTTCAGCTGCGTTGAACAGACGAGCCATGCTATATACGTTAGCACTATGCTATATAAAAGCCAAGTATTGCTACATTGCTTCATCTTGATGAGCCGTGTTTGGCTTAAAGGTACAGTTTCATCACTTTTTTTTCCATGGCTGTGTATTTAAAGTGCGTAGATTGCTTTCCACTGTGACAGGGGAGAGAGAGAGGCACATAGACAAAGCGACAGAGGGAGGGATTGAAAGTCTTTAGAGGGTTTCCACTGAGTAGCTGGATCTGATCTGAGCTGGACAGGAGCCAGAGCCGGGTCGGATGTGTCCAGACCCCGCTGCTCTCATGGTGGGAGGTGGTGGTGTGTGCTGTTCAAATGGCATTTAAAGGTGAACCTGATGATGTTCATTGCTGTCAATCACTCATAGTCGTGGTCATTCCTGGGAAGCTTAAACGGTGATGCATGAATGTTCGTTTCGGTTCACAGAGGTGTTCAAAGTGATAGGAGTGTTGATTATCCGTCATGTTCATTGCACACGCTAGCACCTTGAGCTCTGACAGAAGTGTTAAAAAGCCTACCGACGTGGGGTACATTCATGCATATTTGAGTGCTAATGATACAGGTTCTACTTGAAAAAGAAAGTTTGTCTGGGACAAGTGTAGCTGGCATTCAGATTACAGATTGGATTCAAAAACAGAAACAAAAATGAAAGCCCCCCCAAGCAACTTTTATCTACAGAGGAACTAATGTGGGCTCACATGAAACCCCTGTGCCGTACCGATAGCTTTCACTGGGGGATCACAATCACTCCACACTCCCAACGAGACTGCTGACGGCCAGTTTAAAAAGGCCTTTGAAATGTTTTCCCTTTTGAGAGTCCAATCCTGCGCTATCAAGCCAACAAATCAGAGAGAAAACTGATTTGGTGAATGGTCCCTGATATCTCTGACTAAATTACCTGTGAGAGATCTTGCAAGCCAAAGCACAGCAGATAAAAAGCTGAGAGGTGGTGGAAAGGCTTAACAGGTAAGCTTAACCACCTTCAGTCCGCCAGCAGTCCCAGTAGCACCTCACCCCCCAGCTGGCAACAGACAAAGCCATTAAGGGCTCAGGCCTGTGCCTCTCATAAGAGTTAACTGCTTTGTGTCACAGAACATGGAAAAGCCTTCTTTCTCTTGACATTCATGTAGAGATGTAATATGAGGTACATAGACACCAAAAACAACAACTAAAAACAGGACACATAGAGTTGCACAGTACATGATCTAATAATTTAAAAAAGCAAATTAGTGCCTGAAGGAAATAAAGCTTGTGTATACATAAAAAAAAAAAAAACTGACTTTTATGGTCGCCATTGCCGTCCTTACGCACGGTGGCGTACGCTAAAGGTGACTTAATTACTGCTAAAAGAGGCATGATAGCGGAAAAGGTTTAGATAGGAGAGGAGAAGAGACTGAGGGAGCATGATAAAACATCAGACATGAGACAACCCTACGCTCACCACAACCTGGAATGGGCATTTGGATAGGTAGGGTGGGCAACTAAATTCGACGTGAGTGTCCAAGCCAACCCAGTGGCTACGCTAACTTCACAACAGGATCGTGCTTCAAAACAAAATGATTATAATTTCATGAAATCACAAATGTAAAACTGGCTTTCTTAGCAATGGTAGACCTGAAAAGAAACTAAATTTGAATCGATATCATGAAAAAAAAAAAATGGCAACCATGAATACAAAGGAGGGTGGAGGGCCATGGTAATACAGTTACTATGAGACAATTTAAATCCTAGGCTATAAATCATATTTGTCAACATCAGCAAAAAGGTTGTTTGGGTGAACAGAACTTCCCCAGCAAAGTGAATTACTTACCCTGTCTAAGATAGAATGTGACTGTCAGTTAATGCTATCAGACAAATCCAGAGAAGGCTATGGCCACTGATATTTCCGACGGATTATGCCTGCCTAAAAATAGAACAGTTTGATCACCATGATGTGTCTGACAACCAAAATTAGATTCCCTATTCATTTACACTACTGAGGATGACGTGAAGGCTTTGGAGGGAGGAGGAAGGACAGAAGCTTCACGGAGAACGAAATGAGATTGGATCAAATCTGTTTTCTCTTCTCAGTCTCCTCCTCACACCCACTTTGTTTAATGGGATTAGGAAGTGATCGGAATTGTGACTAGCATTAATCCATAAAATATACAAGATATACTTTATTCATTATTGAGGGGTGGGGGTGCCCCTGGGTGAAGGGCATTGTGGGTTGTTGACTCTGAAGTGACAGGGCTCACACAAAAAGCCACTTGGAAAGTCCCCAGGGTCTGGTTCAGCTGAGCTACCACTGGACAGACCTAAAAGGGCCTTTTTTAGCAAGTGCAAGACCAACTTGAGGTTAGTTACCCTGTTCCGGTCATGTCATAAAGATACCACATGCTTCTTTTTCCACCAGACATCTCATAAAAACTGGTTTGGGAGGATGAGGTCGTACAACCAGATGGACACATTTTGCCGGCTGCCAAGTTTTCACGACAAAAATTCCATATGTACGTAATAAATGAAAAGGTTTTTAAAAATGATAATAATGATATCCATCCTGAGATCTGGTGCTGTGTCATCAAAATAACTCAGTTTAGCTCCCTAACTCAACCCCAACTCAAAATAGCTCCTCTGAGGATCGTTACGATCACATCAACATGCACTGCACACACACACACACACACACACACACACACACACGCTCGCACACCCACACGCACGTACATACACACATACACACGCACGCACATACACATACACACACATAAACACGTCTGCACACACACCCACACGCACGTATATACACACATGCACATAAACACGTCTGCACACACACACACACACACACACACACACACGCACGCACGCACGCACAGCTGACCTTGGCTGTACCCCTGAGTACTATTCGACTGGCTTTGACATTTCACTGTCTAATTTAATTGGAAGCAGTGATGGAACAGGGAAGCTTAAATCAATCTGACCTTCTCTCTGTTATTATGACCCTGGGGGGACACAAAGGTAGGTGAGACAGGAGGGAAGAGAGACGGGGGGGGAGAGGAGGAAAGAATGTGACCGGGGGGGGGGGGTTGAAGAATACTGTGGAGTCTTTATATATAGTGGTGTGACATTGTCCCAATGTCCAAAATGGCTTCAAAGACTTCACGTCCTTCTCGTGTTACATCGGACAGTGATCAACATGAGGCAGGCACAGAGACAGGAACAAAAACAATCTCTCTCTCCCTCTTTTTTGGTAATGCAAAATTAAATGTAAAAATGTCTAGGCATCTTAAGACTTTTGATTGAACGAATACAACTTGATATATAATCAGACATTATAATTTAAGAGACTACATTTTTGTGCGTGCAAAATCGCATGTTTTGATTTGCTTCAGGTTCCATGGTTCAAGCTGGAGTAAAACATGTCTGTGGTCAAGTGAAATGCCAAGGTCTGCTTAGTCTTTGTACAGGAGCGTGGACACTTGGATCACTGGTCATACTGATATATTACTCTTATATTACAGTTTTAAAGGGCATTGTCAGTGTATCCAAGTAATGTCTTTATACACATTTACAACAGTGATCACTGTAATGCATAGATGTGCTTGTAGAAATCACCACATCAATGTGACAAGCTTTAAGACTGTGGATGTGTACATGACAGGAGAGTAGGACACAATTATTCATCCAATCAAAACAAAGTCATTGTGTTTCGTCTGTCTGGAGAACATGCCTCAATGCTAAGGACGTTTTTTTTAGCGGAGCTGAGAGTAATTGATGGCTTGAGTTTTGCCTTCCGCATACACATGTGTCTGTTTTCGGCACCGTACACAGTCATGTGTTCTCCCTGTCTCTAAAAGCTAACAGTGGCAATTAGCATGTGTGCAAACAATCAGATGAACAGGTGTGTAATCCATGTAGCTAGGTCCCAAATGCAATTCAATATAAAGCAGGAGCTGCTCAAGTAACGAGAGTGAACAATCAGCATGAAGAACAGCAAGGCGATTAAGACAGACAAAAGCTGAAGAGGGTGCGAGAGATTGGAAGTAATGACAAAAGTAAAAAAAAAACGTTTGTGAGTGGCACGCTTGAAAAATGGCACTTGTTGCAACAGCAGGTTGCTGAACCACATGCGTGAGCTCAAGCAGGAACGATAGAGGCTGACGATGATGTTCATCAATGACTGGCCAGACGAAATACCGTTGAACAGTATGCCAGCCGGACGAGACAAACACACAAAGATGCAACGGTGATGTCATCAGTGATTATGAAGCATTAAGCATCAAATAAGCAACAACAATCAACCCCATATCAACTGTGAATAATAAAGGCACAAAGAAAAAAAACGTTCCCAAAAGAGCCAAAGCCAAAAAAAAAAACAGAACATTTTTGGTATGATAAGAAATGACGTGCAAAGTTTGAATTTGGATATGGTAATCTCTTGGTGCAACATTACTTATATCTGTTAGCAAACTAAAGAGGAAAATCAAATGGTGCACACAACCATGTCTTTCCCACTCAGCAGATCAGCCAGCTATGAACAGAGAATGCCGTACACACTGATGACACTGATGAAGCTGATAGGCCTACTATACTAAACATCACACTAATCACACAAGCCACTGGTCTCCATAACCCTGTGTGTGTGTGTGTGTGTGTACATGCACAAGTGTGTGTGTCTGCCGCATTGAAGCAACAGAGATGAATCTTTACCTCAAAACACCTCAAGTCTTCCCACTGACCTGTATGCTACACACCAGCAATGAGGTAAATGAGGTACAAAAAAAAGTTGAACCACTTTCATATTGCTCCAGAGGACTCCTCAATAAAAAGGGAGAAAATAAGAATTTTACCTAACTGATAGAAAGCACTTGGTGAAGCGATTTGCCTTCTCCATTGTCCTCAGTGTGGAAAGAAAGGCAAAAAAAAACACAAATGTGAAACATTGGGAGCAGACCATAGGAGACTGACCATAGAGCACATTAGTCTGAGATCAAAACAGTCTGAACCTTTGGTAATGCATAGTTTTGTTCCCCTCTTAATTCTGGGGTTTGTCAACCAACATCAAAAAATCAACAAGATTGCCGAAATAGCAGCATCCATTTTCCTCCAATGTAAAAAAGGAAAATTAAACAAGAAAAATGGCAATGCTAAAAAAGAAATCGCTATTTTTGATCTTTCCTTCCCCCTCCCTGAACATCACTCTTTCATTGGTTTAGGTTCTTAGGTGTCTTTCCTCTTAAAGTTTGAGATTTGGCTTGTAGTCAAGTTTTAGAGACTGAGGGGCAGATGTACGTACTCTAGGGGGCGTTCGCAGAAAGCGTGCGCTGTGTCTTTAGATTTTACGTTGAATGTACGTAACCTGCGGCTGATCCCATAATCAATGTGTGTCGCCTTACTCTAATCATAATTCGCAGCGCCTAAAATTAGAGGAATGCTTCAATTGTGGCCGCATTTGAATGGAAATGCAACTGAGAGAGATCATGGAACCACCGCCCAACAGAAAAGAAAGCACAAATTTAACGATCAGAAAAAAGATATGCATGCTAACATAGTGTCACCAAATAGAGAGATAATACAGGCTAGTAATTCTACTCTACCATAATTTTGCCTGAATCTCCCACTTTTCCCACGACCTTACCATGATGCAATGGGCAACTTATCATTTCGCGCTCCTGCAGCAGGGAGAATGCGGTTTTAGCCATGTGCGGTGTGTTCGTACATGTTTTTAGGTGCAAATTATGGCGACATTACATCTAAAACGGGCACTAACGTCTAGTACATCTGCCCCTAACGGTCTTATAAAAATCCTCCTCCACCTACCCACCCACCCCCCAAAAATTCTCATTCTCAGGGTAAGAAAGGTTCATCCTCCTCCTCGTCGGCACTAGGGCCCGGGTCGCTAAGGCAACGTATCAGACGCTGCTGTTCTTTCCCCTCCTCCTGCTGCTCTCCTCCCTTCTCATCCTTCTTCGGCGCGGTGACGGCGAGGGAGGACGGCGGCTTCATCATCAGGCCCCCGTCTTCCTCACGGGTGCCGGCGGACAGAGCGGAGGACTTGGCCAAATCATCCACGATGCAGACGGAGTCGGGGGGAGACTGAGGGGAGGCCAGGTCCACCTGGATGGAGGGAACGCCGTCGGAGTCGTGCTTGACACTCCATGCCTGGGGGTCTGCACAGAGAGAAGGAGAAAGGTGAGGAGGAAAGCTCTCTTTCCAACTCAATCACACACACATATAAATATATGATATGATTGGGGGGGTGTGACACACACACACACACACACACACACACACACACACACAAAAACTCGCACACACAAACACACACACACACACAAAAATACACTCATTGTACTAGACAATCTTAAATAGTGAATAATGTATGATTAATGAATATTGCAATAGCATCAAATATGCTCCAAATATTGTTCAGATCTTTTTGGGTTGTAAACTACATCCCTAAATGAAAAATGTGTCAAAATGTTAAGTGCTCCAATCTGATCATGTGATATCTGTTGCCCTTACAGCCTACTAATATGTTCAAGATATAAAAAATTGAAGACTATAAGAAAAGTTTGCGTGGTAAATGGCTTAGATATGCAGTTGCACCGAAGTGCACTCACACGTCTTCATACATACAAACCGGCATTCCCAGTTTACTTAATATCAAACCACATATCAAGTTTTCAAGAAAGCAAAACACGTAAAAATGAAACCACAAACTCTTAAATACCAATTAATACTTTCTCAGTGACTTCCGTAAGGCCAGGCTAATCTCTACACAGCAGTTTGTTTCGACTGCCTTGCCAAATCGAGAGATTTGATTGGTAGCCTTGCCAAAATCTGATTGGCTTACCAGATGACAGTCGGGCCCTGGACATGGTGGGAGAATCAGGGGGCGGAGCGGGCACTGTGAGGTAATTGCTCATCTGGTTGATCTATGCAGGAAGACATTTCAAAGTCAAAGTCACCATTTCAGCAAAGGACATATTCAGTCTGCAGTCACTGATACAGCCCACCGAGGGGAGTGTATCTATAAGAGATTTGCTTAAATGATCATTTCAAATGCAATCATTCAACCTTAGATTTGACCATCTACATAGCATTGCACACTATTGCATATAAAATGTAACCCAGATCCCCGCTACATCCCTAAGTTCATCATCTAATTTTGATTAGATGCCATTGGGACACAAATCTTTCAGTATCACACCCAAAAACCTTTGCGTTCTGCTTGACTGAGTCCTTGTCACAATACCTTCTGAAATACAAAAATAGCAAGATGGCCACACGGTCTTTGAGATTCTCCCCAAGTGGCAGTATGTTAGTAGTATGGCATTAGTAGGACTGGGAACCATGGGGGGGAGTTCATGATAATCTACCTTCTTCTCCAGCTCAATCACCTTCTTCCTCTTAATGAGGATTTCGTTCCAGCCGTCCTCGTAGGGGTCGACCACCAGCGTGTGTCTGTTGTAGGACTGAAGCTGAGAGACATAAAAGCACACAACAGGATATTCAAATGCAATAAACATCTCGCTACAGTTTGTAGAGGTAGAAACACTGAGAATAGTTTTATAAAATGCTTCTGCTGAAAACGGTGAGATGAGGCGGACTTCAGAGTTGGAAGAATTAAGCCATTGTTTCATTAGCTGCAGCGATGATGATGACAGTAATAGTGAGAAACAGATTGGGCTCTTAAAATCAAACATGTAAAAGAGTTGATGGCGCTAAAATAAAAGAGTTGATGACGCTAAAATAAAACAGTTAATCATGTTCAAACCTTTTCATCTGGTCTTGTCTCATTAGTTGTTTAAAAACTCTCCGTTAGGGCAAGTGGTAACCAAATCAGATTGTTTTTCCATCAAGGTGTCAAATGAAATGAACCAACACAGACTGAGTGTGACTAAATGGCACTGGTCAGAAGCAGTAAAGGAATATGAAGAATGATATTACTTCGAGCCCTGACATCTCTTTCTTGTGGTAAAAAATCAACTTCTCTGAGGAAGGTAAGGCTAATGTTACCAAAGGTCTACTGGTCTGGATTTGGCTTTTGTAACCTGTCCATGTTTACTACAGCTCTGTTCTCCTATATTTAAACTGGTATATAGTATATGATTTTCAGTTCCAGTTGTGCTCAGAAGTAGTAATTTCCCAGTTACAAGATAGACATTTCAACAGAAACACCTCCTGAAGTCGGATGAAGGAATTCGGATGAACCTCACCAACCCGATTTAAGAATCCAAGATGGCTGCCTCCTTCCGAGGTAAACGGAACGCACCACAAGGTGCCAACAACACCAAGGTCACACGTTTGACACCAAAGGAACAGTTGCACAGATGAAAATGTATGCCTCCACTGTGGATAAAAGCATCTACTAAATGTCAGAATGTTCCTCAGCGAAACGACAGTAGTCCACTCAGGTGAACCAGGGGTGGTCATCACCGATCCGAGATCAGCAGCTGGACTACAGTATGAAAGCTAACAGGGGTGGTTACCCTTTGCCGTGTCTTCTGGAGGTTGGAGCGCAGAATCTTCCGGATCTCCTCCTCACGGCCTTTGGGCAGCTGGGGCAGGACCCTCTCTGGCTGCTTCTTGGGCTGGATGTTCCTGCACAGGAGAAATAGAAAAGATCTTAAATACAAAACATTTACATCACCCTAATGAAGACCTTCAGCCTCATCTCTGTAAATATTGGGATACTGATCGTAGTCTTCACTTAGGTTAAGAATCATAAACAGGAAATGGCCATCAATACAGACATTCAAATACATTAAAAAGTTCTTCAGAGAAATCATTTTATTTATAAGATTTTACATTTTTAATAAGATTTTTGTGAGTTGGTGGGGAGAAAAGTATATAATTATACTATACATTTTAATATACAACCATAAATCCTATCTGTGCTATTGTAATGAGAGGGGCAGAGGAGAAGAAGAGCAGATAGAGGGGATGAGAAGAGCGGCACTGACTGCATGGAGACCGTGGAAGGCATGGCAGAGGGCATCTTGACGTTGGCATGGCCACCGCCACCGCCGCCGCTCTCCACCAGCTCAATGGCGTGCTTCATCTCCATCTTGTGGTAGAAGGCGATGAGCTGTGGCTCCTTGGAGCGCTCGCCCGCAATCAGGCACTTCTTCACGTACTTCTTGTTGAAGCGGTTCATCCTGAGGGACAAGAGAGACAGATAGACAGATGGAAGGGAGGGAGGAGAGGAGGTGTTTACAACCCTTTTATTGATCTGGATCAAGGCTACCATGTAGCCATAACTCACGCCATGGTAGAGGAGCACCAATTCCATAAAAACAAGTGAACCAAAGATTACCATTATCATCAATTGAGATAGGGAGGGGAGAGAGAAAAGAAATTGGGGTTTCCATTTAGTATTTCTAATAGTTATCATCTCCATCAAATCCTGGAAACTGCCGAACAGGACAATTGCCTATTTTGCCTAAATTAAGAACCCTCAGAGAATGCATATTTGAATGTGTTGTTGTCATTTCATAGGATATGACATATAGGAAGGTGAAACTACAGCAAACCAGCAGATGGCAGTGTGGAGCAAGGTCAGTGCAGTTGAAAAGGAACCTGAAGGACAAACACAGGAAGTCTGTGTGTGTGTGTGTGTGTGTGTGTGTGTGTGTGAGAGAGCGCGAGAGAGAGACAGGGAGGTCTGTTCATTTCCTCTGCGCCTGAACATGCTCTCACAATACCATCGGCAGCTCAGAGATCACGGAAACATACTCAGCTTAATGCTTCATTGCTTCATAGAAAGCTTCTGTTTTTTTAAGTGCCTTTGAGTGAAAAGGCTAATGGTCTCCCTAATGAGGTATGGTAACTTACTTGTCCTTCCAGTGATGGTGGCCATAATGCCCACAGATATCCTCAATGCCAGTTAGGAGGTGGTCCAGAAACTAGAAATGAAAGACCAGCGGGCAGGGCACAAAAAGGTCAGCTTTCAGCACACGACAACAACCCAGAGAGCAACAGAGAGAGAAATACAGAGATAGAGAACAGGTGATGAACAGCAGGGATGATACATGTACATGTACATGTGAGGGTGTGTGTGTGTGTGTGTGTGTGTGTGTGTGTGTGTGTGTGTGTGTGTGTGTGTGTTTTAGTCTGAAAGATGATTTGATGTTTCTATGGCAACAATGTTTCTGCTCAGATGTAAATGCTGAAAAACAATCAACAGTGGTGCTACAGAGCTTGAAAATCCCCACGTCTTACCCAGTCGACTGACATCACTGTCTTATAACAACAGGTGAACAACAGATTTCAAATCTTTGATTAGTGATCACTGATTTGATTGATATTCGTTTAGTCCGCTGTTTAATCCACATCTATTCCATATCCAACGTAACCACTAACGTGGAAATGTATGGACATGGCCAAGTCTTTTTGCCTGCTTTTAAGTCCTATCTGGTCTGTTTGCCTCCAGGGGAAAGGAGAACGTTTTTTGGGGCCGGTTCCAGATCTCAGTACCATCAGTCTCTTTCATAAGGATTGATTTCATCTCTGTTTCTGGACACGGGCCCTCTAGCCCAATGCTTCTTACTACAAGACAACGCAAATGACCTTTAATTGGGACTGAATAGCTAGATTACGTCTCTGCTCAACATCAAACAGACAATTCCAAATACATTGGCCAGCAGCCTGCTGTGACCTCACGTTGGGCTGGCTGGTTTCTGGCGGTGGTGTACGCTAGAGAATGAGATGCTAGGAAGCTTTCCTTCTTCACCTGGTGACTCATCAGGTCTTATGCAAGCCCCCTGGAGACAGATGATGGGCCACAAGGAGACTAATGGTGTATGTGTGTGTGTGTGTGTGTGTGTGTGTGTGTGTGTGTGTGTGTGTTTGCGTGCGTGTGTGTGTGCGTGTTTCTTCCAAGTTTATAATTAGCCCTAGAGGATACTAATCCCTTGCTGTCAAATGCAGCCCTTTCTTCGACAGCAGTGCTTGCTCGTTAAGGAGACACAAACACACACAAAGGCCCACACAAAGAGAGATGCATGTGTGTCTGTGCATGTTTGTGAGTGTATGTGTTTAAGTGTAAGAGAGAGAATGAGTGAGAGAGAGTGTGTGTGTGTGTGTGTGTGTGTGTGTGTGTGTGTGTGTGTGTGTGTGTGTGAGAGAGAGAGAAAGAGAAAGAGAAAGAGAGAGATGAGAACCACAGTGCCGCAAGCACTCCATAGGTCAGCACCAATGCCAATCAGCTCAAGTATCCAGGGAAACCTACACTGCCTCAAGACAAGGCAACTTCTACGATGAGTCAAGTAAAAAAACTAAACTGAGTTATGGCTGATTATTCAGGTGCAATGCTGCCAGGCCACCTGCAGAGGGCAGTAAAGTGCATCTAAAAACATGCGCAATGGATGACTCATGACCAGAAGCAGTTTCTCTGTGCTTGGCCTGACTCTGTGGTTCCTCAGCCATGATATGAGTGATATGCATGATGTGTATATGAAACTTGTGAGACAACATAGGACAGGTTGAATGTTGTATTTTGTGAGTAGAGGCAAGTAACCTACACCTCCTACAGGAGAGGAGAGGAGAGGAGAAGAGAGGAGAGGGGAGGAGGGGAGCACCTGTGTGTGGATCTCTTCGTTGATTGAGCGCTTGGTCTCCTGCTTCTTCTTCACAGCCAGCAGATCCACTAGGGGCCGAATCGTCATGCCCTAAAACAAACACACACACACACATACACACACACGAGAGAGAGAGAGAGAGAGAAAGGCATTTCAGTGCTGACTACATCCATACACATCAACTTATGTCAGTCCCTTACGGAAAAAGGACTTCTACTAACAAACACGAGGTTAGTGCAAGGTTAGACACTGTAAGGTCAAACAGCTGTGTTAGCTGTGTTAGCTGTGATAGCTGTGTTAGCTGTGTTTGCTGTGATAGCTGTGTTAGCTGTGATAGCTGTGATAGCTGTGATAGCTGTGATAGCTGCGTTAGCTGTGATAGCTGCGCAGTGGTGCTTGTCAGACACACTGTGGTGTTTGTCAGCTGCGCGGTGGACATTCAAAGGAGGGTTTCCCTCATGTGCCCTGAGTGGCAAAATGCCACCTGTTCTGGGTCGCTAAAATCAGCAAACAAATGTGCAGCCTGAACACACACGCGCATGCAGACACGCACACGCAGACACACACACACACACACACACACACACACGACTGGAGCCCGCATACCCCCTTATGTGCCAACACAGTCCCCCATCAGCCCGCATGTGGTACAAACATCGCACAACTGGGGCATAATATGCTGGGTCAGTGCAAACCAGCAACTGGAAGAGAAGCTGTTTTTAAAATTCTAACATTACACAAGCTGACACAGATAGCTGTGATCTAAGTGTGGGCCCTGCCTGTTCCCCTTTTGACATACAGTACATGTGAGTGTGCAATTCATATGTGGATTATCTTTAGGACAAAAGGTCAGTGACATCCCCCCCACACACACACACACAAACACACATTTGTCACCTTCTGCCAATATCTTACATGAGTTACAGGCCAATGCCATGTCAGGAACACCATGCGAGGGTCAACAGTAAAGGACACACACACACACAAACACACACACACACACACACACACACACACACACACACACACAAAGGGGGTTTGCCCTGCCTTGGGAGATTATCATGGTATCCTCATTATGTGTGCGCAGTCAGCTGGCACACAACCTAACTGTCCTTGAGAATGGCACAGTAAGGTTTTCCAACTCATAGTCATTCTGGAGCTGGTTGACGTCCTTGGCCGGGAGTTCCTGTATTGATGGGTATTCATAGGCGTGTGTGTGTGTGTGTATATATATGTATAAATGAGTGTATATATGTACATATGTGTGTAATATACACACACACACATATATATATAGATAGATAGATAGATAGATAGATAGATACAGGGGCGTAACTATAGGGGGTGCAGCAGGTGCGGCTGCACCTGAGCCCATGAGGTGTCGGGGCCCGTAGCCGGGCCCAAAGATATACACGCGTAACTTTACGGGCCCCCTATCAGCGAAGGTTGCTTTGCGTCAAATTTTCTCGGGTATGCTTATGTTCAAATACACGCCATTTTAAAATTGAAGGTAGTGTCAAATGCTATATATACACCTGAAAGGGCAAACTTATCTCAGTCATGGTTGTTATTATTTTTTGGTGAAAAGTAGCAATTTATAACAAAATCATATGCTTATCCTACATACACTATAGAAACTATCAAAACACTATTCAATTAAATGAATAAGTTCTTATTTTCTTTGGTATTTTTGTGATTAGCAATGATGATTGCTGGGTAATATGTATGTTGTTGTCCAATGTCAAGTCTCTATTTGATCATGTGACAATACAATACGCTATAGTTAAACCAATTCTGATAACCTAGGTCTGAAGGTCTGATAACCTAGCTCATTGAGCACTGCACAGCACAACTTTACTCGTAACAATGCCCTTTAAGCACAAGAGTGGAAGTAGAAAAGGGCAAGAGAAAAAAGAACAGGAGGAGAAGGCGGCAAAGCTGCCTAAATTAGATTATTTTGGCTTTTGAACTAGCCGTCAACTAGTCGCCAGCCCACGGAGTCAGCAGTGCAGCAGTTCAGCTGGGATCAGAATCGCTGTTTCTGCCCTCAGTGGTGTGTCAGCAACCATGCAACAGTTAACAATTTTTACGGTAAGAAATGTTCCTGCTGAGAGTCAAACAAGACTTAGTTCATTGTGTACACACCCATCACTTCTGAAATATGTAAGGTTGATTAATTAAACACTATTTATATCGATAACAAACACCTTTGATTAGCGTTTTTTTTAGACGCGGTTGTGGAAGTAGGGAACGCTACGATTTTTTTTTTGCGTTCACTAGGGGGGCCCGTCATAATATCTTGCACCTGGGCCCGTCGTTACTACGTTACGCCACTGGATAGATAGATAGATAGACACACACACACACACACACACAGGCGTCCAGCACTAGGCCAGCTCCAGGCCCGGTTGTTCCAAACTTCCATTTAAGAATTCTGGAAGCCACTGTGTCCTTGAGAACCTTCAATGCAGCAGCCATTGTTCAGCCTTTCCCAGATCTGTGCTTGGACTCAATCCCGTCTCTGAGCGCTGCAGGCAGTTCCTTTGCCCTCATGGCTTAGGCAGGTGCACTTCACCCACATGAAGTCACACAAATCAGTGTTATATGCAGGTGTAAACACTCTGAAGACACTGTTGTTAATTGTGCTGGACAGTGGTCACAGAGGCCCCACACAAACAATCACTGCTATAACCACATAACAGATGTGGACATTAGCCACACACGCCACCACACCAGACACACACACACACACACAAAATGAATTAGCATAGCCACATAAACGTGTCATTATCAGAGAGTTTGAGCACCTTGTGTAACATCATTTAATGACAGACTGAAATCTGCCCTTGCAAATCTGGCACAGATGAATACATCATCTGGCGCTGCTGCCTCTGAAAAGGGTTTATTTTGGGCAAAGCCACTGTTGGCCCAGCTAAACCCCTCATGCAAGGCCATCATCAGATGAACAAACACACAGGACCAACTCAACAACTTGCACAAATTTACAAGCTCTGCTACAGAGTAGAGTGTGTGTGTCTGTGTGTGTATGGCAACTTAGAACAACTGCGGTGTACTTTTTCATAGACAAAGCCAAACCTTTTTCAAATACAAAGCCTACAACAGGAAGAGCAGTGGAGGAATGAGTGACCACTGCAAAGGCCATGTGCATGTTAACTCACTTCACGAACACATACTCAAAAATAGTCATGCTAACCACAACAGGGTGGAGGGTTCAACCTTGTACACAGCTTTCTATAGCAAACCAACCCGTGTCAACCCTTAACACAGCTTTCCACAGCAAACAAGCCTGTGTCAATCCTGAACACAGCTTTCTATAGCAAACCAGCCTGTGTTAAACCTGAACACAGCTTTCTACAGCCTGTGTCAACAGAAATAGTATCTACTCAAAGCAGATACTATGTAAAATTAGGGCAGCAGACACACAGCATTTCTGGACACTTACAGACAAAGACACTCAAACAACTGGTGAGTGCCATTTCCCTTAATCCCTCATTGAATAAATTGCACACCCAGTTTCATGAGGGTCACATTCAATATACTTCTACACACTTCAACATACACATAACCATAGTCACAGACAACGCTGATATCTGACATTGTGTCAAAAATGAAGACCACAAACTAGAACTGTGTGTGCACTGTTTGTGGATAGCAAATATATATTTCACTAAGACAGCAGGTTTCTGTGTAAATAATAGGGGTGGGAATCTCGGCACCTCACGATTCGATTCCGATTCAGAGGTCAACGATTCGATTCTAAACCGATTATCGATTCTAAACCGATTATCGATTATCAATTCTAAACCGATAAAACGATTATCGATGCATCTCGATTTTTAAAACATTTGAGTTTGCTACTCAGAGTCTCAAATCACTTCCTACTTTGTGTTTGATAATTAAAGAAAATCAACAGATGAATTACCTTCTCTATTTTTTTATTAGAGAAAAAGCTTTTCCTTGTCACAATTATGATTTTCTATGAACAATGCAATAATCGATGCAGCTTGCATTTCAACACAAAACGGATGTGTTTTTTTTTTTTATCGATTATGAACTTTTCTGAATCGAGACAGAATCGTTCTAGAGAGAATCGAGAGAAATCGAAGAATCTATTTTTTTCCCCACCCCTAGTAAATAACGTATTTGTTTGTGAGTGTGCGTGAGTGTGCGTGAGTGTGTGTGAGTGTGTGTGTGTGTGTGTGTCTCCAATGTACTGATGTACTTACCTGCACAAAAACAGTGAAGAAGATTTCTGTGATGACCGCTGTCAGGAACATGTCTCTCTTAGGAAAGTGAACAGGGTCCAGCAGGTAACACAGAGAGAAGGCAATTGCCCCTCGCAGGCCACCGTAGGCAATAATAAACTGGTCCTTGGTGGTGAGTTTAACAATACGGAATTTGTTGATGATGAAGGTCAGGCCAACCACCCCTTGAAGAGAAATTAATTTAGGTTAATATTAAGGTTTCAAATGAGTAAGCAAAGATTAACTTCAGCATTGTACACGAAAGACGGAATGGGGCTTAACATGTTGAATATGTCAAACTCACAATAGGTTCCAATTCATGCTATTCATGAAATACACACCTACATTTTGTGACCGTGTGTGTGTGTGTGTGTGTGTGTGTGTGTGTGTGTGTGTGTGACATAGACATACAGTACTACTGTAGTACTACAATGTTTTTGATGCATCTCTTTAGACTTTAAAAAAGAACAAGAAAATCCACTTTCTCTAACACACATGCACTACACACATCACTATGAACAAACATTTACAATAGACAACTGTACAACCGTGGATAAATACCATAAGAGTTGCACTTCCACTAGAGACTGGCAACTGAAAGCAGCTGGGAATTTGTAGTCAAGTGGCCACAATTTGATACGCCAATTTCAGACTGACATGTTTATCAATCAACGAATCATTAATTAAAAAACACAAGCACCGTTGATATAAGTGGCCCAAGACTTTATTTGTAAGTAATTTCTTTAAAAACTACAAATATGTCTGACATCCCTCTTTTTCCCCTACCTGAAACCAGTATGATGTGGATATGTCCTCATGCAACCCCAGAGTGCAATAAAACAGCAGACAGTGACCCCAAACACACTCCACAGACATTTCAAACACACAAACACACTCCACACACACTCACCGAGAACCCTAGAAACCAGACAGAGGATGACCGTGGATGTGACGAAGGTCCAGTTCCAGGAGTGGTTCCCGGCGACCGTGGACACACCCAGGAAGATGAAGATGAGCGTCTCGCTCACGCTGCTCCACATCTTCAGGAAATACTTGATGGTAGTGTGGGACTTGTGGGATATGTTGGCCTCCACATAGGGACGCATGACGACTCCGCAGGCAATCAGACTATGGGGTAAACAGAGAAGCAGACATGTGACGCAAGGGGGCCAATGAAAATCATTCAGCAATTATACGGTTATATGGCCATAAGTTCTACATCTGGACAACACCCGCGCACACACATAGACATGCATACATAAACCATTAGTACGATCACATCCAAAGCAATCAAAGCTTCATCAAATGGAAATGATACAGCTTTCCAAATTAAATGATATAGTATGGAGAAGTATGAGACAGAATTGAGAAGTATGTTCCTTCTACACACTAAATCACACTGATGTTAATGAGAAGGCAGGAATAACCAGCTCACGCCATTACTCATCCACCGCAACCCTCTCTGAGTCTGTCTTGAGGACAAACACAGTTCTGTCTTCTGTAGGCCTGTGTGTGTAGTAGGCCTGTGTGTGTAGAAGGATGTGTGTGTAGAAGGATGTGTGTGTAGTAGGATGTGTGTGCCTGTGTGTGTAGTAGGCATGTGTGTGTAGTAGGCCTGTGTGTGTAGTAGGACACTGTGTGTGTAGGACACAGATGTGTGCAGGTGTGGTGCTGTATTAGTAAAGTCCACTTGGCACAAGTACACACAGGTCAGCGCTTGACAGCATGTAGATGACCACCTAAGGATAATAAAGCAAAATACTAGACACTTCTCTTCCCTCATCAACGGATCATTATGAATCAACACTAAGCAGCAGCATGCAGAGCAAGAGTGTTACTATGGATAAAACCCACCCCATACACCCCCTGTGATTAAGTGTGCAGAGAATGATGATGGGGGTGGCTGAATCGTGTCTCTGAATAATTTGAGCAGACAGAATTCTCCACAGTAGCAGAGATAATACCTGGCTACGGAACGCTTAACTCTGGCGTTTCTGTCTCATGGTTCAGTTGCGCTTAGTTTTATGTTTTACGGCTGAAGAGAGAAAAATTGACAGGGAGAGAGAGAGAAAGAGATAGAGAGAGAGAGAGAGAGAGAGAGAGAGAGAGAGAGAGAGGGAGAGAGAGAGAGAGAGGAAGGCAACCTCAGAACTGGTAGAATCTATTCAACATGGCTGGATTCACACAGGTAACTGATTTGTCACAGGAGGGAAAAAAAACATTCTGCACTGCAGATGACTGGCTGCCCCTTTCCTCCCAAGTCACATGACCCGTGACATTCTGAACAGCTTCCCTGTCTACCCACTAGACTGCAACTTAATTTTTCACCAGGACATCACACTGACAGCTGGTGGTTAGGTGTCAGAAATGTCACCACCGTGTTGCAGCCATGGACCCAGCAACTGGTTCTTATCCATGGTGTCTACCTCCTTAGGGTCTCGATCATACCAGTCTCACACATTTCTAGCCCTGACAGATAACAAGGCATCTTGTTCTCACGAGACGAGACACTGACCCTGACCCTGACCCTGACCCTGACCCTAACCCTGTAAGACTTTACCTGAGCCTGCCATCATTAGGCTGACATAACCATGTCATAGTCATGTTATTACCTATATCCTAATACTGTCATTACTCATCCTGATAGTTGGAGCCTCTCACTACACACACACACACACACACACACACACACACACACACACCACACACACACACCACACACACACACACACACACACACACACACACACACACACACACACACACACACACATCCCTGTCCATACAGAGAACATCCCGCTCGCCCTGTTCTAATGTATAAAAGAGAAAACAAGTGGTGATGAAAGATTGCTGGGCAGAAATGAACCAATCGCTCAGCAGCTCTTCCTCTATCGGCCCCTGATGCAAACGGACCTCGCCTCGGCAGCAGAAGAGGAATGGCTCCTCTGTGGACTGAGGGCGATGCCGGCACAGCGCGGCCATGGACTGTCAAAAGGAGCAGGACAAATGTCCCTCACCAGGGTTGTCAATATCACTGTCCTGCTTTATGTCTTTAATATCCAGTGGAGAGAGGTCTCATCCGAGGATACACTGAGACTGAGAAATGGACAGGAAGTATGTGTGTGTGTGTGTGTGTGTGTGTGTGTGTGTGTGTGTGTGTGCGTGTGTGTGTTGGGGGAGATGTCTATAACTCATCAGGCCTTTTTCTCATGGTCTGGTTGTACATCACTGACATACTCATGAAGTCAACAAGCCGTTAGGACAGCCAGGGTCTCTTGGAATCACAACTCCCTCTGTCACCCTCCCTCTATCTTCTCTATTTGGTTTTCTCGCCGTTTCTCTCTCTCCTGCAAATTAAATCTTGCTCACTCTCTATCCCTCACTCTCTATCCCTCACTCTCTCCTTTTTTGGGTGTTTGTCTTTGGTTCCACATTCCTGCTCAACTCACTTTTAATTTCATCATTATACCTTCCTCTGAGTGGACATGCCGTTTGTAAATGTCCTAACCTCGCCTTAACACTAGAATGTCTAAAACGCGGTCGGTTTACCACACATGACTTTTCTGAAGTTCGACTCACAGATCAGCAGTAGTTTTACAGTCCTGGTTTCAGAGATAGAACGAGCAAGAAGAGAAAGAGGAACACGCAGATGAACCACATCCTTGTTATCGAATGTGCAGTATATGTACAGTAGGCTACATGCAGGGCACCAAGTGCACCAAAACATAAATACATCAAAAATTAAATTAAAACGTAATAATAATAATAATAATAATAATCATCTACCATCAACTTTTCAGACTACTGCACCATTTACCCACTATAGGCTATACACAAGGATTGTGGAGCCCCCTCCTCTTTCTTGTGGTTTGTTTGACTATGCTGAAAACCCCCATGGTGATGATAGGCCATTAAATGTTTCACTAAATGAAATCGAACTCTCTTTGTTGAGTTCAGGAGTGCAACAAGTCATGCTATACTTTGAGAAATGACAGATCAGATGAGATGCTAATGTTACATGAAGCAGCAGAAACTGATATGTTAGCTGAGCGACATCAAAAAGCTCAGTTTTCGCCTGTCCACGCGGCGACGACAGGGTTGCATTGTCAAAAGCCGCCACAGTGGAACCGAAAAGCCTTTGAAAATGCCGCGGCCAAAATGCAACAAAACATAATAATACACAATAGGTATATCTGAAACACATTTAGTCTGGTGTTATATATTTAATAATGCATGTGTTTTGGCTATTAGTCTGTTAGCTCTCAGGGATTGAAATCTGTGCCGTGAGCTCGGCTTAGCCGGTGCTATGCTCAACAGCTTTAGCCCTGGGGGAGGGATGGAGGGAGGACCAGGTGAGACTCACGCCATGATGCCGGAGAGGTGGAAGACCTCGGCGGACAGGTAGGCCATGTAGCTGTAGAGGAAGACGAAGAGGGGCTCGATGACGCGCGTGTGCGAGGTAAAGCGTGAGGTGAACGCCGCCAGGATGCCGTAGATGGCGCCCACCAGAATGCCCCCCAGCGACACCACCAGGAAGCACACGATGCCCAGCACGACGTCGAGCGGCGTCACATGCCCAACGCCGGCATACTCCTCAAAGAGATGGTACAGCACCTACAGAGAGAGAGGGGGAGGGAAAAAAGAGAGGGGAGGAGAGATGGATACAGGGAGAGGTAATGAAGAAAAGGGAGAGAGGTAATGACAGAGTGTGGGTAAAGAAGTTGGAATGACAGAAAAGAAGAAGAGAAAAAGAAGTGGGTGAAAAAAAGAGTG
The DNA here is from genome assembly GCF_900700415.2 of Clupea harengus. Lineage (NCBI taxonomy): Eukaryota > Metazoa > Chordata > Actinopteri > Clupeiformes > Clupeidae > Clupea > Clupea harengus. The sequence goes on along the minus strand of NC_045162.1, from coordinate 12,465,948 downwards.
AGATTAGTGCTCAGATTTAAAAAGGGAGAGATTCCCCCCTCTAAAGGCCTCACTCAAGGTTAATGAAGCTGTTTTCCCCTCCAGTTACACTAGAGCCTCTATGCAGTCTGGTATTAACCACACCGCTGCCTCTATGCAGTCTGGTATTAACCACACCGGTGCCTCTATGCAGTCTGGTATTAACCACACCGCTGCCTCTATGCAGTCTGGTATTAACCACACCGGTGCCTCTATGCAGTCTGGTATTAACCACACCGCTGCCTCTATGCAGTCTGGTATTAACCACACCGGTGCCTCTATGCAGTCTGGTATTAACCACACCGCTGCCTCTATGCAGTCTGGTATTAACCACACCGGTGCCTCTATGCAGTCTGGTATTAACCACACCGGTGCCTCTATGCAGTCTGGTATTAACCACAGACGTTTCATCTCCTTTCCTCATCCCACACTAAGCACCCACCAGGGACTATTAGTCATTAAAGTTATTATTTCAACAGACACTCAAATAGCTTTCAGAGCAATAAGCACATTGATGGATTATCCAATATCAATTCTTCCCAGTAGCATTTCCACAGACCCAGAAAAGTTAGCATCTGTGGGTACTGTATCGGTAATGGATTCTTAATGGTCACACCACTCAGTTCATTAGAAAGCTGTGACTCCATGAGAGAATTTCCTATGGCAAAACAGTTAGAGAGCTCTGTTCAATCACGTCGGCAGCAACTGTTGCCAGCCAATGTACCACTGGGCTTTCTGGAGAGCCATGAGTTCAGAAGATGAAGCGAGAGGGAGTGTGCGTGTGAGAGTGTTTATCCTGCAGGAGAGGATGAGAGAGCAGGCACACACACACACACACAAACACACACACACACACACACAAAGACTAATTGTATTGATCCCTCTGTTTGCCCCTGGAGTAGCGGCCCTGTCTGTCAGATAAACCCCCTGCTCCCAAACTCCAGGAGCCCATGATGAAATAGATTAGACCCCCTGGCAATGGCAGCATCCAGAGCCTCACCAAAGGGCTCAAGTTGTCACAGCAGGTAAACACTCAAAACACAGTGGATGGACGTCGACAGAATAGAACGACGACATTTAGGAGAAAAACTGAAGCGAGTAACAACATGCGAGTGATGTGGACATTTCATGCGAAGAAAACAGCAGGAAGGATTTCACACTTCACTGAACCACAGCGATGAAGTGAAAAATCAGAGGTGACATGGATTTCGACACGGGGCCCACGTCAACGCGGCATACTAAACAGACCCGTCCATGTCACTCAGGTAGCAACAGCGATTATTCCAATTCAGCAACCAGAACAGCAGGTATGCTTAACAACCCTCCGACAGAAACACTGGAATAGTTACATCTTCCGTTTCAAGCCTGCTGCAGAATGCTGTTAGCTGTTAGCATTCTTTGTAAACCTGTAGTACTGACTGAGAATTTCTTTTCATAAATAGGAATTAACAAGATCTCATGGGTATGATACAAAACAAATGGGTATGACAAACATTTCCTGGTATTTAATAGAGCATACAATTGGCAGATGATATGTGCCTTACGTTCGTCACGCTGGGAAACACTGGCATGGTAATTACTTAACGCCTGGAAGCAAATGTGTTTTTCTCAATGAGCTACCAGCTCCAAAGGCCTCCCAGTCCCTGCTCTGGTGGTGATAAGCAGCGATGAACACACAGAGAGGAACAACAATCCAGCAAAGTTCACCTCAGGCAGGAACTAGAGGGCGAGATCTCTGTGGAACTAGAGATAGAGTTCTCAATGTGTCTGTGTTGATAAAAGTCATGAATGGCAAAAATAGGAAGACAGAGAGTTTAGCCTTCCCCTTGTGAAAAGGTTTGTGATGAACCACCGTTTCAGCTCCACTCGCCAAACTCCAAGTTTTATCAAACCAAGAGCTTCTGTCAAACGCTTACGCAAAGTAAGAGGACTTCTTGACCTAGTGGTGAAATATCCGACTACATGTCTTGTGACCGAAAAAACTAAAACGAACTTCTGCAAATTGCTCTCTGCCCAGGAAGGTTTAACTTCAGATGTCTTTCAGCCCTGTTAAAACACCCTGCCAGCAAAGATTTTTGGAGCAACTTGTTTTAAAAGGACCTACAAAGAACCAATTTCTAAGGAGTCAGCAACAAACCCTTAGTTATTCAATGATTTGTTCTCAGACTGAAAGTACAAAGGGTTTAATGAAGAACAAGTTCTTAAAAGCTTCCTGGTTTTGATGCCAGGACATCTGAAGACCTGTTAATGTCTAACAGAGTTCTGCCTGCCCCTCATCCCATCCAATCCCCTCCCACTCACCACGGTGACAGCGTCGTTAAGCAGCGACTCCCCGAACACGAGGATGTGCAGCAGCTCATTGATGTGGATCTCCTCAAACACGGCCAACACGGCCACCGGGTCCACGGCCGAGATGATCGACCCGAACAGCAGGCACGTTATCAGGTCCACCTGGCCCAGGTGCATGCCCTCCAGCTGGCATATGCCATACAGCAAGCCACCCACGAAGAAGATGTTCCAGAGGGTGCCCACCACAGCGAAGATCAGAATGGTGCCCACATTCTCGGTGAAGGGGCGGATGGGCAAGAAGTAGCCGGCGTCCAGGATGATTGGTGGCAGCAGGCACAGGAAGAACAGGTCGGGCCCCAACGGAGGTGGCTTCTGGCCCACCAACTGGATGAGCCCTCCCACCAGCAACCCCACCACGATCAGCAGGCAGCTCTCGGGCACGATAGAGGAGACACGCGGGGTCATGTGGAACCCTGGGGCATTTGGGGAGAGTGAGGGAGAGAGAGGTAGAGGGAGGAACAAAGAGAGAGAGAGAGAGAGTGAGTGAGGGAGAGATGTAGTGGGAGGGACAGATAGAGAGAGAGAGGGGAGAGAGAGAGAGAGAGAGAGAGAGAGAGGGAGAGAGACAGAGAGAGAGAGAGAGGAAAAGAGCAAGAAAAAAATACACAACAGTTACTTCTCAAGATAGGGATAGGTCAATGAACTTGGCATAGAAAATAAATAAGATCAAACTGTTGATGTAAATTAGAACAATAACATTACACCCAGTCATCACACAGAAACAGGCCTTGCCATATTGCTTTTCTGCCTTTGGGTGTCCCCTGAAAGAAACACGCCAAAGCTAACTCACTTCCTGAATCAGATTATCCTAAGAATACAAAATAGTATCACTTGAATAAAAAATGAAAAAAAAAATGAGGCACTCGCACAGTAAGTTTAAAAAGTCAACACAGGCTACATGCCTACGCGTTTTTATGGCAAAGTCTGCATTGGGCTACGTCAAACAGACATAGTGCACATTGAACAGGTATCAAGAAAGGTATGAGCAGTCATATGACTTGGTTTGAACCACTCAAGAGTCCAAAATAACATAACTTATTACAACATCCTTCAAACCCCATGTCTGCACCACCTGCAGGCGTGACACTAGAAATCGATTTCATTCCCTTTCACACTGTTCCCATTCTGGGCAGCTCACTGAGGTCTAGATAGATAGATAGATAGATAGATAGATAGATAGATGGATACTTTATTAATCCCGAGGGAAATTTAGGTCTAGTGGCTCATGACAGCAGCAATCATCTGGGCATCAGTGCTGAAGGCACAGACGTGTATGGTTTCCTCCCATGTCAACATCAATGACTGGGCTCTGGGTTTGTGGGCTTGTGTGTACATGTGTATGCACCAGTGTTTGGGAGTAGTAAACTACATGTTATTAAATCAGTAGTTGAACTGCTATTTTGCAGCAGCTTGCTGGTAGTACAGCTACATTCATATTTGCATAGTGGTTAAGACTTTGTTGCCACTCTTTGTGTAGTTGAATCTACAAACAATGTTGGGCCATAAAAGGAATGTTTTTATTTTGTTTTATTTTACTATTGCCTCTCTAATTGAACCCCCTTTGACCAGCCCTGCCCCCTTTTTTTTTCATCCTGACCACTGTGAAGGCTTTCCAGGGCCATGCATTCGTCAGGCAGCCACCACAGACTTGACCTTTGTGTAGTGCGTGTGCAAAGTTGGTCAACGCTCTCACAGCGACAACGTCATCATGGATAATCGTCCTGACTCTCAGCCTGAGGAAGAACCACCATGGCCACTATTACTAGCTGACATTCCTTGCACTGTCCCATTTATTTTGTTGGTTTATGTTTGACCTGTGAACAAGTAGGCACTTCTTGCAACAAACTCATTTGAGCGGCATTTTTCCCTGGTATGTGACTTTCTGGTTATATTTTCTTGTAATTCCTTATCACATGCACATTGTCAATTGATCATTTTTATTAAAGTAGTTTGAACTACTTTTTTGAGTTGCTCTGGTTAATCTAACTAGATTTTCTCCACAGGGTAGCTTTGCTGTAGTTCAACTTCTTCCAGTGTGAAGTAATTGGTAGCTTGCAAAGCTATGCTTTCAAAGCAGCTTCCCCATCACTGGTATGCACATACAAAAGTGTATGTAAAAGACTAGTATTTAGCAGACATACAATATGTGTGAGCATGTGTGAGTGTGTGTGTATACATTTATTGGGGCGGTTTTTCCATGTCTGCACGTCAAAGTCTGGCTCAAACACTAAGTTAACTGATTGGGCTACATTTATCAATAACTTGTGTTAAGGAACAAATCCTGTACTTGAAAATGTGTAAAAATACTGTAGTATTATGTATATAGTTAGACACAGTGAGGAACAGTCATGGATTCTTTGTGAAAGAAAAAAAGAAAGGTCTTTTTCGGATGTGCTCTTTCTGCTAAACGTGCTAAGACTAGCCTGGCTGAGGCGATGCACGTGCGTATAGTAATATGAAGTGGCAGCCCTAGAAACGCTACAGGAAGTGACACAAGAGGCTGAGAGGGGCAGGCCAATATCATGACACTGGGAAAAAAACAGACCACAAGACGTCAGAAACAGGAACTAAACACCAAAATATCTAAAATCACGTGGTTGCAAACAAACTGCTCCCCACAAACGACTGTGCCTGCAATGCACCCCCCCCCCCCACACACACACACACACACACACACACACACACACACACAAACATTATCATGTTTCATCATATCCACAAACATAAATCACTCAATCATAAATGTTAAAACACAAATCCTTAACAGAAAGTGTTTCCTGAAATTAAGTGAGGTGCCTTGGCAAGGAAGATTTTCATTCCTAAAATACATCCATCACGTGACTCCACATGACCAATCGCAGTTGATTAAGAGAAAAGGTCAACACTAACAACACTAACAGGCACTAACCACACACACACACACAGAAAGGAGAAACATAGTCTATAGATAGAGAGAATTAGAGAGGCCTAAGAATGTATCCAGTTGTCACAATGGGCTTAATGACTCCTGTCCACATTCTATTTATTTATTTTTCATTCTTCTGAAGTTCCTCGAGTAGAACACAGCAATTGGTTGCACACACAGGTGTTGTATTTTTCTTTTCTTTTCCTGTCTGTTTGCACATGACACATGCACATTCGGGTCCCCAGGGACTCTGAGCTAAATTAAACTCTCTAAAGCCTGAATAAATAAAAATAAAACAGCACAGTGAATGTGTGGCAGTGGAAACCCTGCTAATGGCCATCAACGTGGGTCAGGGGACATTTCTAGAATTGTAGAATGTTCCACCCCCAATCTAATAACTCCTTGACTCCTCTGCAGTGAATCAGACTAACTGTTGTCACAGGACATGGCAGGTTACATCAAACGGTGCCGTGTCAACAACTGCAGTGTTACGTAAAACTGGCACTCGATAGTGGTGCAGCTTTAGCACTCGGTTAGGTCTTTTTTTCCTCTTTTAAAGGGCATACCAAACAGTAAATCATAAATAATTGAAAAATGAAAGACAGCAAAGTAAATCTAAATGATTTGGGAGCTATATTTAAACCAGGGCTGATAGAGGTAACATCTCTGCAACTCTGGCAGGGTGCCTAGCCATGCGGCTAACTGTCTCTCTCCCTCCCTCTTTCTCCCTCTCTCTCTCTCTCTGACTCTGACTCTCTGACCCTCTCCATCTTTCTCACTCTGCAGGTCTTAAGTATGCCCTTGATCTGCGTGTCCTGTGCCCATCCCCTTCCCCACTCCCACAGGGCCCGCTGCTATCAAAGCCCATTGGCCAAGGCGGATGGCTAACCACACAACAGCAGCTGCTGCATACAAGTATCCTAACAGCCAGAGAGGAAGAGAAAGAGAGAGGGGAGGTTGAAAAAGAAGAAGTGGGAGAGACACGGACGAATAGAGAGAGAGTCAGACAAGAAAAAAAAAGGAGTGTGAGCAAAGAATAAGGGAGACAGAAGAAGCAACACAGAGAGCACACATAAAAAACAAGAGAGAGGGGGTAGGAAGAAGAGATGGAAAAAAGAGAGAAAAAGAGTGGACCTGTTACCACCCTACCACACTGAGAGAGTGCAACCAGTAGCAGGTATTTAACAGATCATACTGATCATTCCTGTTAGCGAGGAAAGCGCTTTGTGCCACGGCTGCACTAAAGTCACCTAATGCAGAGTGCTGAGGCTCTGGCCCAAAGGCACTTACTGTTGTGTTGGGCCACATGTTCTCCTTTATTGGACTTGGAATAAACACACATTGACCTTTTATTGCCTCAACAACAGCTACCCAACAATAAACCTTAATTGTTTAAAATAATAAAAGAGGCAAAAACAGCTCAGAAGAACTCACAACCATGCAGAGAAACCACACCTATTACATTCTTCGCCAACTCAAGAGTGGACTTTGTTTCCTGTTTCCTGAGAATTATGCACAACTGAGATTTCCAATGAAGTGCTGATATCTGGATATCTGGAAACATTTTCATTTACACTTGAATTGTAGCGTCTTGAAAAGGTCACAGAAGACAGGTGCTCAGACACGCATGATGGACGGACAGCGCTGGAGCCATGTAGGGGAAAAACAGAGGACTGAAAGCAAATGTCCAACATGTCGCCCCACACGTCAAATTCACCCACTGCATTATCTACACAGGAAGGCCCTTGCTTCCAAGACACTACAGCCCAAGCTTAACAATGTTCTCCAAACAGCAACTAAACCAGTCAATTATATTAAATCACGCCCACTGAATACCAGACTCTTCTCACCTCTCTGTCAAGAAATTGGGCCTGAACATGTCTCTTCTTCTCCATGCTGAAGTGAGGTGGCTTTTAGGAGGCAATGTCCTTACATGCCCGTTTGAGGTGTTGGATGAGGTGTGCATCGCCCTCTCCAATGCGCTTTCCCCTCGCGCACACCACATCACTGACCCAAAATGGATGGCAAGTCTTGCCTACCTGGCAGGCCTATTTGACACACACACACTGAACTCGTCATTACAGCCCCAACAGAGATATCCTGACCCTCTCAGACGTAGATGCTTTCATGACAGAGTAGCTTCACTGGGCAGCCCGTGTGGAGGTCGGGTGTGGAGATTCTGAAATGTTTCCAGAGCTACATGATTTTTTGGGAGGAGAATGCCATGAAGGTTTATTTAATGAAATCCGCGCTCACGTCCGAGGTATCCTTGACAGTTCACATCAATATTTTCCCAAGGAGTAATTCTGGAGAAATACGACTGGCTACGCCAACCTTCTTCTAGCAATGACCTACCATCTGAGCTCAAAGACACCACAAACTTCTTTCACTGCAAGAGCACTGGATGTGATATAGTTCATCTACTACCACTACAGCCAAGCTCCTTGCTGCACTGCAGTCCAGTGAAGAATTTGCATATCCCCTACAGCACAGGGCCTACCCTACTTAAGGGCCCACAATTAACTCCCTTAAAAACTCCAGCTTTGTGAAGAAATAATTATGGCATTGGAGAAAAATGATGATTTGTATGCCCGCAACTTTGAAAGTCCAGACAAGTACATGTGACATAGGCCCTGGATAGATTCTTGAGGACCTCCACCTGCAATGCTTCATCTGCCTGGAGGCTCGGCACACCCGCCAGGCTTTTGGAGCACTACCAACACCATCTGCAGCGGTCCCAGCTTCCCCCTATGTTCCCTGGAATTAGCACAGAGACTTGTGAGATACACAAATACCTCACTGGGCTGCAGTGCAGCAAGGGGACTGGCAGTAGCGGAGCCGTTAGAGGGCGGAGCCCATACTCGTTTAACTGGAGTTACATGCCCAGTTACTATCGCCCTGGCTTTCAATTGCGCAATAATACTCCAGAATGTCAAAGGCTGCCGTGGACATTCTTATCCCTTTTGGGCTGAGGTACCTACTCAAGACATTTTCTTCACTGGCGTACATAAAATACAAATAGAGATTTCCGCTCAGCAGACTGGCGGAAATCGCTGTGATGCTGTGTCCAGCATCAGGCCAAGAATTCAACTGTTATGTTCCAGTTAGCATCTCATCTCATTAAAATATGCAAGTTAAAGAACAACTATTAGAACTATTATAAAGAGCTATTGTGAGACAGTACAAGCTGAATACATATCAATTTATTAGAACCCATTTCAGTGTACAGAGATCAACTTTGCTTTTTTGCTTAGAAAACAGGGGGGCATACACTGTTTAGCTTGTGTGAATTTCACAAGTGTGGTTGGTTTTCCAATTTCACTGCATTTATTGTGTGTGTGTGTGTGTGTGTGTGTGTGTGTGTGTGTGTGTGTTCCTGACACATACATTGCATATCTGTTTTTTGCATTGCACTTCTTGTTGTGAACAAGGAACCCTTATACTTCTTATTCTTATATATCTTAGCAGTGGTTAACACTTAAGGTTAGCCATGACAGTATGCTGTCAAATCAGTGGGTTGGGAAAGAAGGGGGTCGTAAGACTTGACCAATGTCTGTTTTTTTTTTTGTGTGGGGGGTAGTTTAAGACAAAACACTATATAGTGGTGCCTAGTCTGATTTCCAGTAAATGCAGACATATCATTCTTTACAAACACACACACACTCACAAAGACTCACATTCTCTTTCAATATTTCACAAACACTCTCTCTGAGAGAGCAACAACCGTCCCACTGTGAGGAACCACACAGCTGCGCGTTGTTCCGTTCATGTGGCGGCCAGGAACTCACTGCTGCTTGCCTCTGAGACTTTTGAGAGTGAATCACTCTTCTGAATCCCCTAGTCAACGAACGGAACCCATAATTCCACCCACTTTCCATCTCCCACCTCCCCAACTCTCACAACAAAAGCACACAGACAAGATCTGAGAAGAATATTCTCCTTTCATACATTAGCATCTTAGAAGGAGCCGCCCGGAGGTTGAGAGGCTCGGAGGTTGAGAGGCTTGGCACGGGGCCCAGTGTGAGGCTAGCAGAGGTAGAAAAGCTTGTCTCGCACCATGCCCATGCCCTGATAGCTCTATCCTCGTCTCTGATATGAGGCTTCACTGAGGCTGCTCAGTAGAAGAGAAAAAAACCTTCACCAGACAGCAGATCATTTCCAACGTCATTCTCACGTTACGTCTTAGCTTCTACAGTCCTGCTACAGGACACCTTTTTTATTTTCACTACCTTAGAGAGCAGCATAGGTTGGTGTGTCGTTTTATTCAGTCTCAGGTGTGAGAGCAGCACAGAAACAAACTCTATGCCATTCTCTCTTAAGTGATATATAAGGTCCAGGGGGACTGGAAGACAAGTCAAGGACACCTCACTCTTAAAAAAAAAAAAAAAACACTAGCTATGAATCACCAAAATCCCATGGGATTTTAGGCTTTAAACAAACACTGAAAACACTGTGGAGCTCATAGGAATGGGAACTTGTCCTGTGACCTCAGTTGTTCTACAAATATATCAGCCTGTCAAAAATCTGCTAATCTGATTTCATACACATTTTCATTCACAATGAACAAACTGTAAATCTAGAGAAGTCTATAGAATGGCCTGCAACAGCACAAAATAGCAGTGTTAGCAGCAGGTTAGATCTGAGAGGTGCGGTAAACGTGTTCTGACCTAAATACACCCAATAGGAGTTGTTAAGAGTAACCCAACCCTGCCACCAAGGAACACCGGTAATTATTATGTTCACCTCACAGGTTAACGCGATAAGGCTGCTTCAGAAAATCGAAACCCTTATGATTTGTTCTGCTTTACTGAAACTGATCTCTTCCACTCAAATTCAGTGAATGCTCCACACTGTTCACTAGCTGTCTGTTCAGGGTTTGAGTTAAAAAAAAAAAAAAAACTGATGAATGCAAATAGTCCTGGCACTGTAAATGGGAAACAGTGGCTTGGACCGAGCCATAAACAACCCCAGCAAATCAACATGGTGATTCAAGAACACAGAAGGGTGGGCTGCAATTTCATTGGCTGTTGAGGTCAAATATCAATTAACCTTTCGCGAAACTGAATCACAGTAAACATAGCATAAACCTGCTGTGCCTGTTAAAATAGCTGGTTGTGAGAGCCTGGAGCTTGTGCATTGACAAAGACATTACACCACTCACAAAATGAACAGTCTACCAACACCCCTCCCTGAAGAGCCACCAGTAGCAAGCAGACTCAAGTACAAAGCGCAGAGCTTGTCTGACCAGTAAAATGTCACGCTAATAGCTTTATTTACTTTAGCCCTATTACCCAATAGGGAATCATCATCATCCTTGTTTTCATAACACCATGAACACCCTGGTGGTGTGCTACGCTAATGTTAGGATTACAGGGCTAACTGTGAAAGTATACATGATAGAAGTACATGCATGTATATGAAAGTATATGCTTAACCTGCACTAGTGAGGCAGCACACAGAATCTGCTACCAGTAACAGATACTATCTAGCGAGTATGCACAATCTAACAAATTCATCTGAACGAATAACACTGTTACATCCTAGTATAACCTGAAATAAATAAACAATATTAAAAGAACAGTGATTAAAAACATTACTTTTCGGTTCTGAATATTACATATATATACAGTGCCCTCCACAATTATTGGCACCCCTAGTGAATATGAGCTAAACAGGCTATACAAAAATGTGTCTTTGCTGTTTATCCTCTTGGTCTTTCACTCAAAATATTCACAAAAATCTTACCTTTTCATTGAAGTCAAATTATTGAAAGAAAAAAAAAAACTGTTGACATTAAATAAATATTTTCCCCCAAAACATGTGTGTCACAATTATTGGCACCCCTAGAACAATCTTGTAATTAAAATCTAACTGAAGTATATTTCCAGCCATGTTTTACATTTTTAAGTTCACCTGTTTGATAAGGAACTCTTATGAGGTCAACCATAACTTCCTGTTTCACTGGCGTACAAATATGAGGTGACATAGGCCAAATTCCATTAGTCATTCTTCACTATGGGAAAGACCCAAGAACACAGTGACGATGTGCGACGAAAAGTTGTTGAGCTGCACAAATCAAGAAATGGACACAAGAAAATCTCTAAAAAGTTGAAATACCCATTTCCACTATCATGGAAATAATTAAGAAGTTTAAAGCGACAGGAGATGTTAAGAATCAGCCTGGAAGAGGACGTGTCTGTACATTGACCCCACGCACCGTGAGGAGGATGGTTCGACTGGCAAAATGATCTCCAAGGATCACAGCTGGAGAATTGTAGAGGTTAGTTGAGTCTTGGGGTCAGAAAGTCTCCAAAACTACCATCAGACGTCACCTACATCACCACAAGTTGTTTTGGAGAGTTGCCAGAAAAAAGCCTCTGCTGTCAATCAACAACAAACTGAAGCGCCTACAGTTTGCCAAATGTAAGTCAGACTTTCAATGGGACCGAGTTATATGGTCAGAAGATACCAAAATAAAGCTTTTTGGCAACAAACATCAAAAGGTGGGTTTGGAGTAGACAGAAAGATAGCCATACAGAAAAGCACCTCATACCCAATGTGAAGTATGGTGGCCGATCTTTGATGTTGTGGGGCTGTTTTTCTTCCAAAGGCCCTGGACAAACTGTTAGGATACATGGTATCATGGACTCCATCAAATACCAGCAGATATTAAATGAAAACCTAACAGCCCCCTCCAGTAAGCTTAAAATGGGCCGTGGTTGGACCTTCCAGCAGGACAATGATCCGAAGCACACCTCAAAATTAGAGCTGCAACGATTAGTCGACGTAATCGACGATGTCGATTATGAAAAATTGTCGACGATGATTTTTATTGTCGACGAGTCATAAAATATATTTTTAAAAAAAATTTAATTTTTTTTTTTTTTTGGCAGACGCTAGCAGAGCTACCGGTAATTTCATTCGGCATTGCAATGCACTATAGGAAGTGCGAAATAGTGCATCTTTAACTAATAATAATTGACCATCATTGAGAAAAATGGAACAGAATCTGCAAATAGCCTAGCATACAAATCATGCACCGTTTTCTTTGCCCTCCGTTCTCGTACCTTCATGTGCTGCATATCAGAAATGGCCGACTAAAAAGCGAATTATTCTGAGACGGCTCATGTTACCATGGAAACAATAAACAAAGCTAGCTTTAGTAGCTGCTGCATATGAGATATGGCTAACAGAAAAGTTGTCATTTTTCTCAATAATGGTCAATTATTAGTAGTTAAAGAAGCACTATTACAGTATTTCAAAGAGAATGAGCTGTGGGAGCACAAGAACAGTGAACAGAGCAGCAATTATCATAGACATATATGATATATCTATAACTTATAGTAAGGTTTAAGCTTACATGTTGGAAAACAGAACGTCTCATGGAGGATGCTTGCTAACGCTATTTCATAAATGTTAAGTGCAATGTAGTAAATCAGTGAATTATCAGAGTAGCCTGTATTTTCGTTTGTTCTGAATAGTTAACCTCCTCCACTTAGCATTCTTCAAACAAAAGATTGTGGAAAAAATATATATTTCATAAGTTGAATTTGAATGTCACTTGCAGCCCAGTTATACTTGCGTTATTTTGCACTTGCAGAGGCTTGATTGCTAATTTGAGTTACTTTTAAAACTTTATTTGCACTTTCTCTTTACTTTTAAAAGCATATTTGCACTTTAATTTGTATAACTATTTAATTTATGTATTATGATTACATTTGTTACTCAAATACATTTGAAATTCAAATTCCAACATTTTGAGTCGTTATTTTAATTTGCTATGGGAAATAATCATTAGATTAGTCGATTAATCGAAAAAATAGTCGATAGATTAATCGATTACCAAAATAATCGTTAGTTGCAGCCCTACTCAAAATCAACACAAAAATGGTTCACCGACCGCAGAATAAAGGTTTTGCCATGGCCATCACAGTCCCCCGACCTAAACCCCATAGAAAATCTGTGGGATGAGCTGAAGCCGAGTCTACAAACGTTGACCTCAGAATCTGAAGGATCTGGAGTGATACTGCATGTAGGAATGGTCTCAGATCCCGTGCCATGTGTTCACCAACCTCATCACGCATTATAGGAGAAGACTCAGAGCTGTTATCTTGGCAAATGGAGGCTACACAAAACATTAAATTAAGGGGTGCCAATAATTGTGGCACACATGTTTTGGGGGAAAATATTTATTTAATGTCAACAGTTTTTTTTTCTTTCAATAATTTTACTTCAATGAAAAGGTAAGATTTTTGTGAATATTTTGAGTGAAAGACCAAGAGGATAAACAGCAAAGACATATTTTTTCATAGCCTGTTTTGGTCACATTCACTAAGGGTGCCAATAATTGTGGAGGGCACTGTAACAGACATCAGTGGTGTGATCAGTGATCAGAGTAATAGATAAAAGTACATTTGTGCTTCGGAAAAACTGAATGCTTCCTGTGCACATTACACATTATCCCACTGTAGAGTTCCCTGACTGTGCTGCCTAACCTGTGGCATGTCGTGTTGTGTTTTAGTCATAGCATTAGGCTTAGGTCCCTATGGGACTGTGTGTATATATTCCATGCATACACACTCCCCTCAAAAAAAAACTGATGCTAGATATGAGTTGGTCTTTCGGAGCTGTGAAAAACAGCCCTGAAATAACATGTTTTAACAAAGTTTACACAATCAGACAGAATGCGCTTCTCCACAGCAGGAACTCTGGAACGTTTGCAGGAGCATTCCCCTAATCTGCAGGAGCATCCCCCTAGCCCATCCCCCGAATCTGCCCTTTTTGCCTTTCTGTTTCCACTGCGTCAACGTTTTGCTTGTGTTCATTCAGTGACTGTAACCTCAACAAGCTAACTATGTAAGCTATAATTGATTTTGCCGTGTTCACGTAACCCCTTTTGAAAAACTTGCTGGTTTTAAACATGGCGCTTGTTGTTGTCATCCATTCACGTTGCTTTAACCAATAAGCATCAGCCATCGCTGCAAGCGCAACCCAGCATATTCAAGGCCGCACAGAAGTACCTACGCCGGATTAGGTTCTTATTTTGCCCCTGAAAACATCCCTGAAAGAGGTCCTACAGAGCCAGTTCCTGCAGTGGAACGGCCTTCAAATTCCTGCAAAATGGCTAAAGAGGTGGGAGGCTCCAGCTTGCTCCCACAGATAGTGATCATGTCCTCTACAGTTGCCATTTGTGGCTGTACTGTTTACCAATAGGGAACAAGCCACCATGAATACCCTGATTCATCTATATTTTAATAGCAATGCACTCACAGGAATTAGACCTCACAAAGATGAAAGCAGACAGGTCATAATTGGATAGATGAAAGCGGTCGTGAATGCCGTCGCTGTGCTAAACACCAGAGACCAGGTCGTGAATTCCTCACCAAAATGCTAAATTGCCCATTATCCATGGGTCGGTACTTTTAGAAAAGCCAGACTGAGTGGGCTGCTTTGATAGAGAGAGAGAGAGAGAGAGAGAGAGAGAGAGAGAGAGAGAGAGAGAGAGGCGAGAGATAGAGAAAAGAGAGAAAAGGAGAATGACTCATCACCACCAAACAAGGGGCTCTTTCAAATTCACCTCCACTGGTCTGTGTCAAGTCTTCCCTTGGCAGAATCACACCCACTGGTCACAGAGAAAGGGAGGAACAAATACAGGTACTGAAAAGTGTCACTGCCATTGGGGTTATGCCACCCAAGGTTTCACATAAGGGTTGGGTTTAACGCTCAAGAACACTCTGCACCCTAATCCAGCTTATCCCACCACAGCTGGCCTGTTCTTGACTATGCTCCCATTCCAATGAGGGTCAAATGTACATAAGTTTGTTTATTAATTTGTTTGTGGAGAGGACAAAGCTGATTTCAGCAGTAGGCTACTGTTTGCTTCATAGGTGGATCAACATCCTTCTGTCGACCTGGCTGCTCTTCCATTTTAGTGATTACAGACAACCAGCAAAAAAAATAAACGAATAGATAAAATATATTTACAAATTGTTCCTCTTGAGTGAAAAATGCTAAATTGAACATAGCAGATTTTTTACCTAACCTTACTCTGGCAAACCCTTGGATCTCTTGGTTTCAACGCGTCCCCACCTTCACCCTCTTGACACGACAGATGTAGTACCACATCTGGAATATCTCCACACATGCTTAAGCCTTGAGAGTCTGCTTATCACAAGGTTGATAAATGGCAGCAGGACCTACACACAACTCTGTCTGGGGTTTATGTGAAGAGGGGCCCTCCAGCAGGCCATGCTCAGACACTGTTACACCTCAGAGGATCCTGTGGGGGGAGAGTTGTCACCTGTCAGCACATCAACGCCATTACAATGTGACCGTTCTGTCCATTGTGACATCATGCTCGGCGTGTTCTTTCACCCTGGGTTACCATGGAAAGCCAGCATGCAAAATAATGTCAAATGCAAACCAGGCAAGCCTACCGCTAATGATTAGCATTTGGGGCCTGGTTGCACACAAGTCTCTTGTGCGTTCAAATGAGATTTACATTCAGGAAACTCATCTAAAAGAGGGCACTGATTGTGCAGGAAGAGGAAACTACAGCCCTGATTCAGCCCAGGAAATTTCATAGATTACCCGACTGCCAAGCATGACAAGTTGGATAAAGACATAACAATGACATAAAAACAGAGGGACCATAAACCAATGCATTCTCTCTAATTCTCCACCTCATGCAAATGACAATAGTAGTGGTAGCATAATCCGGGACCCTTCCTAAGCTTTATTTCCAGGCAAGGTCATCTTGATTAGGACTGTGTGTGTGCCTGGTGTGCGTGCCTGTGCCTCATATCGTGCTCTTAATTCCTTTGGGCACGATTCAGAAAAACCAACCCCCCACCTGACTGTCATCATCATGGTTGGGAAGTATTACCAGAGATGTTATAAAGGAGGACACAAATCACTGATGGTAAAATTAAAGGGGAAAGGGGGGGATACGTAACTGGAAGTCCTGCCCTTGTTATAAAGAGTCAGTAACGTTGTTAGAAACGGCATAACTGATGTTTCACCTGTACATTCTGTTTATTTCCACCCCTACCATAGCAATAGCCGTGCCACAACATTTGGAGCATGCACAATAAGCAAGTCAACCCAAAGAATAAAGTCTTTTTTAGCCATTAAGTCAGAATTAAACACGAATTCACGTGATGGACTTTAAATGTCTTTTTGACCATCGTATGTGGAGTTACGGATCTTTCTCCATTTATTTAGATAGGAGCCTAATTGAAATAGCTGCCTGGAAGCGTTGCCAACATGGCTGACGAGTGGCAAGGGCTTTCATATGACCAGTAGTTGGGTGGTGTCAGATGACCAGTAGTTGGGTGGTGTCAGATGACCAGTAGTTGGGTGGTGTCAGATGACCAGTAGTTGGGTGGTGTCAGATGACCAGTAGTTGGGTGGTGCCTATAAGGGCTTTCATATGACTAGTAGTTGGGTGGTGTCAGATGTCAGGGGTAGTGGGAAGCAAAGAAAAAATCTGAGCTGATGGAGATTCAAACGTAAATCAAATAAAATCACACAAAATAAATGTGACTGTTTCAGTATTAGGATGGAAGCCACATCAGCAGGCAAGCAGGGAAATGAAAGTAGCTTTTCTCTCTGTCCACCCTACTGAGACCTGTCTCCTGTGAGTGGTTAGACACGCTCAGATGCAGCCTCTTCAAATGGCCAGGGGTCCCTGCAGGCCATGAGGGAGCAGAAAGACCAGTAGTTGACAATTCATCATTCAGGAGTGAAGGAGTTGAATCGATAATAATATAAAATAATCAATAATTCATTTGTATTTGTTGCCCCTTAATTAGACTTAGGTTAGAATGTAAGGGTATCTGGTTAAGTGTCCTAGAGAGTTGTGAAGCCGTGTCTTTTCACCACCTCTCAACTCAGGTCATATCAAAGTGTCATTGTATTCCTTATACCCCCACCCCAAATTACAGGCCTCTGAAACATTGGATCCTCTAACTAACAACTTCCCCTGTGAAACAACATTGTGGCAGTTCCCGTATCAGAGAATAAGACTGATACATATTTATGTAAGGTCAGGGCTATTGGTTGACACCCACTATTCTGTTTAGGATACTTAAACTTGGGACTGTTTCAATGTCTAATCAGACACGGGTGCATCTGCTGAGTGAAACCTTCCTCTCTTCCTTGATGCACATCATTGCAAGAATACATTTTCCGACTGAGTCTCCACCAATCTTTGGTATCAGAAAAAATACCAACAAGAGAAACCTCACTGACTTCGCTACAGCTCATCAGGAAGTCACCCAGTGTGACAGGATCAAATCTTTTCCAACAAGGGTCTTTTAGCTTTCCAGTGAAAGCTTGTTAAACACTTCCTGCAATGATACATCAATGCTATTGGAAGCAAACCGAAACAGTCCAATCTGGGGCTACAACTATCATCTGCTCCAGTGAGCAAGGTCCTACACTATATTTGCTGGCCAATTACAGGCTAATGAAGATAGGGTTTCATTGTTGTTGTATCTATGGTTGGACAGTTGTTATGTTGTTAGGTAGCTGGCTTTGAGTGCTTGCATGTGACAGTGAGATGACTGTGCTAGGGGAAGTCCCCAACCAATGGCACAAGGAATTTAACATCTTTTCCTGTGTATAACCTTTTAAAAACAGGCAGGAATGTAACAGTGGAAAGCATTTGTGTAAATAAAGATGATGTGTTGATAGCTGGAAGCTTTGGAACGTTGTCAGTAGATTTAGTGCATGTTCTGCTGCTGTGGCACCATAAACAAGGCAAAAGTGACCAATCACACACATGGACAAATCACAGACAATCTTAAATATGGCACTAAAATACAAACTTCCTGAAGATGTTGGCAGTGCAGACATCAACATCCAGTCAAGCTCTTGCAATACATTTATTATTTATATATTTTTCTGTGTTTAACCGCAGACTTCTTAAGTTGTGGAGACAGCACGGCCACTTCTTGTTTCAAGTGTCTGAGTGTGTCCATGATATCAGATTGGAGATAACAAGGAGTGTTGATGGAGGTTCCTCTTCATAAATGTCACTATTTTATATTTAATATATATAATTTCATATTTTTAGATTATAACAAAACAAAGCAGATCACACCTAATGAACCATGGAGACGATACAAATGCCTATAGACTCTATGGGTGTTCACCGGCTTTGTTTGTTATCTGATGGCTAACTGTTAAGCTTTTGGTTGAGCTCTGAGCTGACTCCCATATAGTATTTTCCATGGATGACCTATTGATTATGGTGCACTCTTGTGTGGGCTTATACATATAGCAAAGGTGAGTTGCTTATCAGATGTATTAATGAAGTCAACATAGGGGCAATCTGTAATGTTTCAGGCAAAGGAAATGACTCATGACAGAAATATGAACTCTTTCTCTGATGGCAGGGCCTCACTTTTCTAGGTGGAGTAGAAGTGTCATTGATTGGTTCAGTGATAACAGCACCTTGAACTCAATCAATCTGGTATTGAGATGAGCAGATGAGAGGTCATCTCAGGCGACAGAGGTTGTTAATCTAAGCGACAGAGATGGTAAATCTAAGCGACAGAGATTGTAAATCTAAGCATAGTACTACAGATTGCAACACAATTCTATGATGGGACCTCACTGGAAAAAACAGGAAACAGTATGATAAAAACCTTTGCTATAGAACATATTTACAAACATAGATGATTTTCCAAGTCTACTATTTTCTTTAAATTTTGTTGTACTTCTGTCATCTTTTATTGCATTTCCTTTACTCATGCGCAGGCAAATTCAGTATTCCCTCTGTTGTGTAGCACTGCTGGTTCTTATCGCTATAGTCAACCCTGTTTAGGCGCCAGCGCACACCCCTTAAGGTAACTGAGTTCAAGTCAATCTGGCTTAAACCAGCCTAATAAAAAGAATAAACTTGGCAATTTTTTCCAGTAGTAAACCTTTATGGCACAATCCGTGGGTTGGTGATAACATAAAAAGGAGCCATTGTTCCATGGGGTAAACTCCTTGACACCTCATCCAAGCCAGGGCCCTAAGTATGTTTGCAGTAGATAAGCGAAACCTATGAACCTTTCACAACACCAGGCTGTAGCTTAGTCAGTCATCTGCAGAGTAAACATACACAAACAATGCACAAAACCTTTCCTGCAAGCCTGGTTATTACAGGAGATGCCTACTGGCTCATGAGCAACCCATCAAGGAGGCTTTGGGTGGGCCATTTTCTTTCACCTCGCTTCACTCCACCAGATACAGTGGAACACTAAGGCACACTATTTGACTTTCCCATCACCCAGATATGCAGAGGTTGTTAGGTAAATATTCAATCAAGTCACCTCAGGACTCCGGAGTTGCATATAGCTAATCTGAAAGCTAATAAATCGTGAATATCTCAGCTGTCCCCCTTACTGAATATTGAACTAATTTTCTTCCAGCCTTTGGATATTCTGTTGAAGATATTTGCTTCCAGAGTCCCTGAAACCCTGAAATGTTGATGCTGGTACTTTGGGTGGCTTGGATAAGTTCTTGTTTTTCCCTCTCAGTAGGATGTCCTCACAGGGAATAGAGATTGGCATCTCTTGCGAGGCACCTTTCTAGGGGACCCTTCTGGGGAACACGGCTCCTTGGCCCCACTGGTGGACCGCATGGCAGCTCAACATGACAAGCTGTTATCAATAATGAATCGAATCTGAAACATTTATGTGTTGCTGCTGCCACTGTGGCAATAGTTCTTTAAAACACCAGCGAAACACCTTGGATGCAGTAATTACAAGAGTGGAAGGAGAACCTGCCCAAAGAGGCCTGTATGGTTTCTAAGAAGAAGATTACTAAGAAGAACTTGTTAGAAAGTGGCATCATTGTTTTTTGAAAGGTGTTGCATGGAAGCATTGGATTTGTATTATAAAGCAATGCCTTGAAAGCATCCTGACTTCACTTATGAAATCATTCTGCATGGTAGAAAGGGGATGCCATCGGTTTCTCGGTCTATCAGGTGCTTGAAAGACTAAAGAACACTGAGCGCTTGTCAAATGGGATAAAAGAAAAGAATGGTGTGTTCTTAAATAGTAAACACATACTGTAAACACTACCCACTATCAAAGACAGAAATACTTTAGGTAATGGCATGAACTTCAGGATGACTTCAGGAAAAGCCACACTGAACACCCACCACTGACCATCGATGGTGCTGCTGTGGAGCGTGTGAGCAGCACCAAATTCCTGGGGGTGCACATCAGTGAGGACCTCTCCTGGGCCACCAACTCTGCATCACTGGCGAAGAAAGCCCAGCGGCGCCTCTACTTCCTCCGCAAGCTCAAGCGAGTGAAAGCTCCCATACCCATCCTGAACGCATTCTACCGGGGCACCATTGAAAGCATCCTGTCCAGCTGCATCACTGTGTGGGGCAGTAGCTGTACTGAACACAGCAGGAAAGCACTGCAACGCATAGTGAACACAGCTGGTAAGATCATTGGTGCCCCACTCCCACTCCCTTCCCTGCAAGACATATACACCACCCGCCTCACCCGGAAAGCTACCTCGATTGCGAGTGACACCAGCCACCCCGCACACAGTCTGTTCAGCATCCTACCCTCTGGAAGAAGGTATAGGAGCCTACGTTGCCGCACCACCAGACTCAGAAATAGCTTTATACACCAAGCTGTCAGGAAGCTAAATTCTCTCCCCTCACTTCCCCCAGCCATATCCGTCAGTCTGATACGAGGCTGAAATCCTCCCCCCCCCTACAATAACTCAGGACTCTGCAACAAAACTGTCCCTTGCACTTTTATCACTTTACCACTTACTGTTATACTTGCACTGCCAAGGTAACAAATACATCTCACCGGATGTCTTTTTGCTGCCTTTTTTTGCAATACCATAACCTCACTTTAAAGTAAACGTATGCTGCTGTACATGTATCTGTATGTTTATAACTATATGTATATGTATATCTATATGTCTTGTCTTATCTGTTGTTGTGCGTGTGCACTTATATATGTTTCACCGTGGGAGAGTGGGAAACGTTTTTTTCGATTCCTTTGTATGTCTTAACATGCAAAGTAATTGACAATAAAGCTACTTTGACTTTGACTTTGACTTTTTGAACTGATCTACACCAATAACCATTCTTTATTCTCATGAATGGTCCATCTGTTGGTTTCAACGTGACTAACATTTAACATCACATGATGACAATAAGGTGAGCAGCACAGACAGCACCAGTGAGGATCTTTCTCGCTCTTTTGTTCGAGCCAAGCAATGTTTGCACTGCAAATGGGGAGCTGGGTACGGTGCTTCAAACGTGAGGTGGTCACACATGGCAGAGTCAGGAGCCTGCTGCTGGCTAACCAAACACACCGTGACGGAGTATCCTGGGGATACCGGCTGACACACACTACTGGCTAACCAAACACATCGGAACTCAGTCTCCAGGAGCTAGATGACACACACTGCCTGCTCAATCTCACAGGGACGATTACTACAAACTCACCTCTTTACTCAACAGGTGCCCAATTAACCGGTGCCGTGTCAAAACACAGTAGCGTTGCTGAGTGCTTCTGTACGGTGGCCAACAAGGGAAAACATGTTACAACTTAAGAAAACATATCCAAATAGACAAACAACAAATAGACACATTTTAATATGCATGTGTTCTTAAATTGTGGTGCGTTTGCCACCATGCTTCTTCTGTCAGAACTGCTTCCAGCTCTTACCACACAATCATATTCTCCACATGCTCCCCCTAGTGCCTCATAGTCATCTTTCATCAAGGTTAATATATTACAAATTGTGTGTTACACCTCACAATAACAGATACTCTATCGTGGAAACTGATAATCACAGGATAGCGCACAAATCCCCCGTCTGTTTATGACCCCTCTGTAACTGGGTTTACAAGCCATTCAAACCTATTTATAGAACTGAGACAATAAGCAGACTATGGGGCCAACTCATATGGAATTCCTTCAGGACTGTACAAGCACATCGCCAGGGTTTTATGTGTGTATTATGATGTAGTGTGCTCTGGATGTGCACAAGTCAGTTCAACTAAACAACATAACTCCATCTGCCGCCTAAGAGCTTGGATAAATAGCGATTACTTGGTTTCAGTCTTGTTTGATTTAGGACAAAGTGGAATTGACACAGCACTTGAAGAGAAGTCAACAAAGGAGAGAGGCAGATTGAACAGACTACATCGACTTTTATAATAAATAAAATACTTTTCTATAAATGCGGTCTCACATAATAACACAGAGAGAAGGCTCCTAGTCAGTGGACAGCAGCAAAGCACTGGTGATGGACGGAGAGAAAGCACCAGGGTCAATCCCTGAGACTGCCCCTGAGGATTAAGTTTTTACAGGCTATTAACGCTGTGTTACAGCTGATGCATCTTCCTCTTTCTCTCCCTCTCTTGCAATGCCCACATTCTCTCTCTCTCTCTCTCTCACTCTCTCTCTCACTCTCTCTTTCCGTTCCTCTCTTTCTTTCTCTCCAGGGGCTTCCTGGCAGCCTACAAATGACAGCAGGGGACACTGCATGATTTTGGATGACGAAGCTGGACAGGGAGTGGAGACTGAAAGTAGAGTAGAGAGGAGAATGGAACATCTGATAGAGATGTAAAGCATATAGGCCATATGGGTTAGTTCTGTGTATCTGTGTATGTGTGCATCCATGCTGACAGAGGTACAAAAAAGAGCATAACAGTGACTGCTCAAAAGATCCCTGGGTCAACCTAATTCATAGGTGGGGCCCTATAGGTGTGAAACACAATGCAGATGGTTTGCCACCACAAGAA
The DNA here is from genome assembly GCF_900700415.2 of Clupea harengus. NCBI lineage: Eukaryota > Metazoa > Chordata > Actinopteri > Clupeiformes > Clupeidae > Clupea > Clupea harengus. Next base: position 12,442,894 of record NC_045162.1, on the reverse strand, counting down.
AAGAAAAAAATGTAAACAAAAAACTGTCAAGTCACAGATAGAGGTGAATCAAACCACAACGCCAGACAGCCCAAGATCTTACTCAACATCCTGGAAGAGCAAAGGTTCCACTTCCTTTTAGAAACGTATACTTTTCTGTATCAGGCATCATAGCAGAGAGGCCATTAAAGGAGTCATCAGTTGAGTTAAATCATCAATTAATCAGTTGAATTCACTCACTCTGGACAATCTGAACTCTTTGTCACACCTCCATGTGGTGTCTCAATTAGGAAACAATCAACCCAGATGAAGAGTAGATTGCTTAAATATGCTTGATCTGGTGCAGATTCTGGTGGTCAAAGACATCTACTATGTGACAGAACCCCTGTCTGTAATCACGTTTTCACCTTCTGACAGGAGGATGAAGGTAACCACAAAGCTGGTGAAGCACATCAGAAAGTGCAATGTTGTGTAACATGTGACCACTAACCTTTATAAGGACATAAATATTTCACAACAATGGAGCAAGTGAAAACCTCAGGGGTAGAGATAGTGTGTGTGTTTTAGTCCTGTTAGTCTTAGGCTTTTTCTTTACTTTAGTCAATCTTTCTCTTCTTCAGCGACTCCCATTCCCATATCGTTCAAACTTCCTAAAGGCTGTTCCTCACCTATTTTATTGGTCAGAAGATGACCAGCAGGAGAGTAAATGTAACAAAAACGGCTTAATTTACCTATTGTTGCTTCTTGTTGATAAATACTGTAGCCTACTTCCTCATAAATTAAAGTAACAATCATATTACAACATTTCTGACCGGTTGTTTTGGTTAGTAGTTATGCCAGTCCCTATATTCTGTTGCACGAATTGTGATTCACTTACCCAACTTCATCAAGGAAGCCAGCAGTACCCATAGCGATATCTCAAACGGTTGCCCTATACGGTCGAAATCCACGGACAGAACGGGGAAGGCCTTTTGAGACGTGTTGTGACTGTCATGTTCGTTATGCTTGTTTTCGGGGGTTTCTTGGTTATGGTCTCCGTTCACATCCCGTGTGGTGATCTCGGGAGAGCTGGCTGCCCCGAGCGGCAACACTGTACCCACCAAGAACACCACCAATGTTACTGTAACCAGTCTTCTTCCCACAAAACTTTTACAGCAGCCGGCTGAACGTGCCAGGTGTCGACGAGGCATGTTGAAAAAACTTCTGTAAATGAATATCGCTCGTCTACCTAAAGCGAAAAATGTGTTTGTGGATCAGAGAAATTTGTGACGTTTCAAATTCAAAAAATTGTCTCATAACGATCCAACGGGGTGTGCGGTTTTCCCCTCTCTTGTATACTATAGTATCCTCATCGTCCCCTCATTTACTTCCGAGCCTGTTGAAATCGAGATGAGAGAAGCACACCCTTCCCAGGTAGGCTGGTTGGTTTTCAAAGCAGGAAATGTGTAAAAGACTCGGACCAAAGACTAGGCTAATTGGACATGTTATTGGACATCTTCAGCACTTCAAATGGTAGGTCTAAAATATGACTGAGTATCCGCCAGCCTACAGACTGGTTTAGTATCCTGTCTTTTCAGCGCTGTCATCACTCACAGTTGCTAGTCAGTCTGACAAGCAATACGACGCACATTCCTTTCCACTGTAGCAGCTCATTGATAAGTAGCAACTGCGCTGTCAACTTTGAAAGATCTTCTGGAAAGGATAAAGCCTTTTGGAAGCTGCAGGTAGGTAAGCATTTATCAGGAGACTTGCAGGGTGCCGGTGAAGAGCTCTTTCGACGCGATGTTAATGTATGCTGTCCCACAAGATGAAACGTCCCCCTGAACTCAAGAATGGGGATTTAGGCTTGCCGTAGAACTCGAAAGCTTCTGCTGTGTACTTCCCAGGCGGGTCCTACTCCTGTGTCCTTAGGCTTACGTGGCTTAAGTATGTCATGCTATCAGCTTATTGCCCACCGGCGAAGTATTGTCAAGATCCGTGATGATGGTTAAATATCCAACAACCTTCAGAACACACACCCTTTCGGGAGGGGAGGCTGGAAATGGGAGGAGGTAGAGGACTAGGCGGCTGAATTGTTTGCTTCACTACAGTGACATCTACTGTGCAGGCGGGAAACGGATGCCCTTGTCTTGGGATAATGTTTGCAGTTTTTCGTGATTAAGGTGACCATTCGAGGATGAATAGACTATTACCACATTCAAACATATCCGTGTTATTAGACGAGGAAATACCCACTGACACCATCTTGTCGTGTTCACTGGAATGAGCAGTCTCCGTCCTTCAAATCTTCCTCAAGGAGACTGGAATACGACAGAACCCCTACTGGCCTGGCTGCAATGCAGTTAGAAACGCTGTTTACTGCAGGTGGCAGACACGCAGCTTGGTGTTTCAGAGTAGACATTTTTTTTAAATGAGGTTTACTGGTGGTATTATTATGATGTTTCATCATCAAAAAATAAAACTGTAGCCTAGTCACCTTTGCCAGTGTTCCTGATTCTTTAATTTTTACTGCAAACAAGTTCCCTAACCTGATTTCTGATTTTCATATTAGTTGTTTAAACACCATTCATCAGAAACCATGAGCACTGTTGTTGTTATGAAGTGAAATAGTGTAGTAGCATTGTGTGAAGGCCTCCTGCTTGTGTGTGTGTGTGTGCGTGTTGTTGTTGTTGTTGTTGTTATTGTTGTGTGTGTGTGTATTTGGTGACAGATATTCTATATTGACAGATTAAGATAAGATTAGGCATTTGATAGTATTCTTAAATCTTTTCCTTGTTACTGTTAACGTTTAAAGGAGGAAACAAAATGTTGTGTGGATGTGTGTTTATTTTGTGTGTGTTTGTTTCCTCTCTGTCTTAGTAACAGCCTATCTTTTCTACCACCTGTGACTGTATGGGTGTTGCAGGTAAGCAAAACTCCACTCAAAATATTTCATCAAACCCTTTAAACAGAGCACTTCAGTGGGCCAGTGCTTTCTCCTTCCCCTACTATCTTTGGTATGTCCTTTGCAGTGGCCAGGGACATAAACAAGACCAGTGCAGAGCGACATGGGAATCACTGCCAGGAAAAAAGCCCCACAGCACCCTGACCTTCACAGCTGGTAATGCTGGAGAATGGTGGGACCTTTCTCTGTAGATCCATTTTCACTCAGCACAGAGGAGAGGCCGTGCTGATGCGAGGTGGTACTGCATCAATCTGCATCTTAAAGTAAAGAAGCCTTAAGATTCTCTCTGTAGTTCCATGATTCATGAGATACAGTGAAAGAGGCCTTTAAAAAGAAAAGAAATAAGGTGCCCATAGTCGCCATTTAAATGGCATTTTGAAATTATTTCTGGTGTGGAATGCTAGAATGACAGGCTACATGCTGCAGTGTATGCGTTCAGAGTTTGCCGTTCTGAGGCATGCCATACCACACATAAGGCAGGACCCTTTCATGTATAGCCAATGCGGGGGGAAACTAAGAATTCCTGCAAACTGTTTTTAGTAAAGACAGCCTTCCTTTCCCCTTCAAAACCAACCTCTGTTGTGGCGAGGGCTGAAATGGCAGCAGTGTGTTCTTGCGTGCTCAAACTGTTGCAGTGTGACTCCAAATTACATCAGATGATTTGGGTAAAATAAAAGACTCCGACTGCCTGTGGTCAGGGCACTCGAGACATACCATGCGACTCACTGAAGTTCAGCACAAAACTGACTCAAGTCCTCTAACTTGCTACGTGCTCAGATATGCGTGCTCCCCCAAACGCACATGAACCCAACAACCTCTGGAGATGTGGTTCCAATCCCAGAGCATGCACAGACTGAACACAGTTATGGTTTCTGTCAAAACAACATTGAATGTTTTAACTACCTTGTTATCTCACATGTGAGATGTTTGAAGTTCTGTTTCACACATACAGTATGATACATCATTTCGTGGGATGGAGATGTTACTTCTAGGGACGTGAAAGTACTAAAACATCTGGAGACAAGAGATCCAAATCTGATTCATCTGTCTTCTCTGTGTCGGAGGTCTGGAAACAGCTTGTTGTTGAGACAGAGGCTAAATAAATTGATTCTCTCTCAACCTCTCAGATTGCACAGAATTGCTGCTTAAGGGCTCACATGAGAGGACATTTTCCTTTATTTATTCCCTTAACAAAGCAAAGCTGAAAAATGCACCTTTGCGAGATTCTCTCTGACCCAGATTGTGGTCGTAAGGCTCCAGAGAGGTGTCTGTTTTTGCCCGTTCTCTTTTTCTTAGTAAACAAACCTCCATGCTTTTTTATGCACGCGTCACCACCACCTGTCCAGGAACACAACCCAATTAGACCAAATTAGCACCTAAACTCAACAAGTCCAAGAGTGGCTGGCATCTGAGTCATCCCAGAAAAGGGAACAAGCAAAACAAAAAATAAGCTAATTGTCGATGTGACGGTGGCCACTCTCACCACCAGCTGTAGATGTAATGTCTGCTGTTGCCGTTAGACCTCACAAATACGTTGCATGGTTCAGACATCCAGACACCTGATAAGAAGTGCTGGAGCAATCAAACACAGAAGAATTGAAAGTCATAGCATACGTACCCTACATTCAACATTTAAATGAGTGATGATTTTCACCACTGTGGATCACAGTATTTGAGTCTGTGTGCGTGTGTGTGTGTGTTTATTTGAGATAAAATAAATCTTGTAATTTAACAAAATTGTAATAGCAAAACTGTTTAATCAATCAAGCAAGCAAGCAAAACTGTGCTAAAATCAATAAAGAGAGTGGCCAATGCTTCAGTTCTGCCAGCTGTTATTCTTAGGCAATCGTCCAGTGAGAACATACTGTCATTCAAGGCAGCACTTTTTCATTAGTGGCACACCACAAGATTGCACACCATGTCTAATGTCTAGCCTCTGTCAGAGTGCTGCTCTGAGTCTTCTCCTCAGTTATTTGTCCCCATGTCTCAGCAGATAATAAGTGGCATGAGTGCCTCTAAAAAAAGCAAAGAATTACATGTACATTCCCTGGTGTTGCCTATTTTTCTTTTTTTATATATAAATGTAGTAGATAAGTTCCAGTAATTACAGTTTTTCTCAGTCTCTTTGGTACATTTCTCAAATCATCCTTATCATGTTCGAAACAGTAAGTGTATTTCTCATTTCCAAATTTGCATTTTACTATCTATTTCACTCAAACTGATTACAGTGCTCATCATAACAGATCAGTGCCAACTAACTGAATACTATGTTGTAGACGGTTGAATGATATTCCTATTACAGACACCATTTGATGGTTAAAGAAGAACATAGTAGAAGGATTCAGAGAATCACTTGTAAGAGGCTGAACACATTTACATGATGGGAAACCTTCTTGAAGTCACATAAATTCCTTGTGAACCAAGTACTTTTATCCAATCATGAGACTTATCTCCACAGAAATTTCACCTCAATTTCAGTCAATAGGTCAAGAATAGAATCAATGAAACTTAAAGTAATCTGCATCTTCTGAGGCCACCAAATTATTTGCTGATGGTGTTTGTGTGGCGAAAGTTTACATACACCAAAATGACCACATGCAGTAATCTGGCATGTTGTTTCTTAAAAAATCTTTCCCAATCTCATCAATGAGGTCCTTGTAAGTTGATCCTGAGGGGGGTAGATGTTGTGTGCTATAAAGGCTAACGGTGAAAAGATGACTGAACATGTTGTTATCTGATACAGTGACACGCTGTTACTGGATTTTTCTCTCATGCTGGCCTGGCACATCCAATATGGCTTAGTAACCTATGAGGTTTTACACTCACTTTTTGCCTTTGAATCAATTCTCATCAAGCACGGTCTGATTGGCAAGTAATTTAGCTGAAACTGACCAAAACTGAAACTGATTATGCATATGGTTGACACATAATGATAACTGGTTCAATTAATTTGCCAGTCTCATCAGGATCTTGCAAGGGTTTGATGTGGTCATTGCGGCCAAAAGTTACTGAATTTGCTGTAGGAATTCTCAAACATTTTGAAATAATGTAAAAATGTCATGACTTTGAAATTGCAATTACAGAAATTGTGAAAATACAAGATATCAAAACCTGGAGGTTGACTTGCACAATGAATAGTTAACAAGATGTTTTCGGGGGTAAGACTAAACAGCAGACAACTGTATGAATGTGCAATAGCGTTTGCAAAATGTTAAAAGGAAATTCTGTTATGATGTGCACGAGTTGATGTGAAGGTTGAGAATATTTATTCTGAGAAAACCTGTAACAGTTCAGCGGTTTTGGTTATTTGGTTTTTAGTTATTTTTTTTTAACTTTTTTATAAATAAAAATAGATGTTAATATGAATGACATTTTCTAACCAAAGTTTGGGAGGAACCCAAAGCAGTCACTCACCCCACTTCCACATTCTAGAATATTTAAACCTGCCTTATCTGTCCATTACATTATGCGGTCCGGCATAGCAAAGCATTCCACCTCCTCCCTTTTCTCCTCCATTGCACTGAAGCTCTAAGCTCACATTATCCCCTTATCCACAGGGGGTGTAAGCGGGCATCGCACCGCAGGCGGACATGATCTCCGCTATAGGCATCCCAGAACCACGGCCAGCTACCAAGCCAAACATGCTTATTACTAGTGCTCTAAATCAAGCATTCCAATGGGTGGACTAGTAAAATAAGCATTTGCGATTTGAGGATAATTATGTGAGTGCAATTCAGTAAAAAAATAACAACACAGTGTTATAGATTCTATTTTGAGCGAAACATTTTTTATCAGGACTGAAGAATTTAAATATTCAGCCAAGCAAATTAAACTCAGATACACCCATACATGTACACCACATTGTTGTCAGCAAAACCTTAACAGTCTAATGAAAATGTATGTTGTGTTCCTGCTGTAGCCACTTTCCAAAATATAACCTGCTGGTTTCACTTCCTGAATAACAGTCCTCCAGTACAGTAAGCTACACGTAATGTACAAGTAACGTGATGTGACCTAGGATCTGCAGGGCAGTCTGCTGAAGAGTAGATGCCCAGCATCATGGAGTCATATCTGTGTGCCCCCACTGGAATCCTGACCACAACATCTGTGAACCTTTATTATACACTTTATTTTTTATAAGATTTATTTATTGGCTTTTTAGCCTTTATTAGGACAGTGAAGTATTTTTAGCCTTTATTTGGATAGGACAGTGAAGTATTTTTAGCCTTTATTTGGATAGGACAGTAAAGTATTTTTAGCCCTTATTTGGATAGGACAGTGAAGTATTTTTTGCCCTTATTTGGATAGGACAGTGAAATACTTTGGACAGGAAGAGAGGAGGAGTGAAGAGGTGGGGAAACGATAGGCCGGAATCGAACCCGTGTCCCCGCGGGCATTGTAGCCCGTAAATGGGGGGCTTATTGGCTCGCGCCACAGTGCCCCCCATTATATACTTTATTATACACTATTATACACACACTAGTCTAGATCTCTGGACCTCACATACCCAGGCGCTCAGACTCGTATGCTTAGTTATACACCTATAATTGATTCAACTTCTAGCACTGAAAAATAATACTGCACAGCTCCACAACTATGACTTATTACATTTTCTCTTACCTGTATACTATATACTGAGATGTAACAATAACGAATCTGAGTCTGATCGGTTGGGGCTCATCTATATCAAGAACCACCTCTGAGGATAGTCAACACTGCTGATGAAATATAGTATCTGCACCATGCTACAACAACATACAATAAAGCTAATAAAGCTCTGCTTCAGCCAAGTGGCATCATGACGTATGTTATCCTATCGCTATAGTATGCATTGCTGTGCAAAGACCGGCAGAACATCAAATGTCACTTGAGTTTCTGATTTTATTATTCCTGAACAGTCCTGTTGAACTGCTGCTAATGAGTTCCTAAGGCAAAGGGGAGGCTGTATTTTATTCCCATAGCTTCCAATTTAATAGCACTCACCCTCAATGGAAAATTATTTGTCAGAGGGAAAGAGGGTTTTCCTGAAAAGCTTACTATCAAGGAATGGCACACCCCAGGAATTCTGCATGATGTAGGCCTAATACTCTTCTCTGTGTGACTGAATGTGACACCCATCGCCTGTAGAAATGTCACTCTTTGCTGTTCTGTCCCCCGTAGCCTGTGTGTCTGTGTGCCTTTAAGAGAGTCGTCTACACACTGCGCTTTTTCTTCCTGCTCCCCCCCACACTATGCAAATGCCTGCTCTCAGTATGCCAGACTTCTAGAATTCTTTCAAATGAGCACAGAATTGAAATGACTCATCAGAATACAGCCAAATGTTCTAAATCAGGAGAGGTGGTTCTCTGTTCTCTGGTCCTGCTCAACTATTGTCACCAAGTTAAATGAATGAGCCACAACCTAAGCATGGGACTGCATCAACATTACTCAGAGCACCTACAGTGCTCATGTGAGATTGTGCATACAAACCATTGGAGGGCATGTTCTAATGGGTTTACAAGAATTGATGCGGTAGGTGTCACATACAAACAAAATGCAGTATATTGTAGCATACTGGATAAGGAGGTTAAAAATACTTTTCTTTAGTAACATTCAGATGCAAAATCTTCAGAATGTGAAAATACCATAAAGAGAGAGAGAGAGTGTGTGTGTGTGTGTGTGTGTGTGTGTGTGTGTGTGTGTGTGTGTGTGTGTGTGTGTGTTCATCTTCAAATCTCAAGACTCAGTTATTATGGTAGGTTACACTATAACCGTTATAGTGGACTGTGTATGTATGGCTGCACATAGACTATTACACCAGCAGGTGGTGCTGTCCAGCCATTTAACTTCACTGACGGAAATATGGTGAGTTGGACAGCTTCCTGCCTTGATTACGAAAAAAAAATCGAACTTAGTTATCAGTGTTTTGAAATTCTTTGGGTCCATAAATTGACTGTGTTTATTAGCATGTATGCATTACTCATGTATTATCTGGATATTACTTGGTACCACCAAGAATGTGTGTGGCATTACTAAAAAAAAAATACATGACCTAACTTTGACACATTGACATAATATATAGCTAAACTCTACACATCACGTACATGTACAAATTTAAAAATACCACAGTATTTCATAAACAATGAATAATTATTTAGACAGCTGTCCTCCTCTTCCTCTTGGAGTTTCCCAATTATTCTCTTGATTGCGGCCCCAGCAGACCCGTGGTGCGACCCATAACTTTTGCCTCATAATGATGAAAGGTGTGCACTCTCAGCTTTTCTGCACAGCCACATCTGGCCCTGGGAGTAATGGGGAGGGGAAAAAACAGTGCTTTGAAGTTCAAAGAGGGAGGTAGGAACATACCAGGAGTTACTGTATACATCATCGTTATCGTCCTAACAATTTGGCAGTCTAAAGCAGTGCGCTCCTATTTCATAAGATGCATGTACTTATATTCATGAGGGATTCAAGAAATATGACAGCAAATGTTTGCTCCATGGAGTCCCATTACGTTTCTTTTTTTTTGGGGGGGGGGGGTGCATATCCCCTGATGGCCACAGGGGGCTCTCTTTGCATTACAAAAGTAGGCACACATGCTCCCATTGACAGCCCATGATTTTTCATGGCCAGTGAAGAGCATGAGACATGTAGACCTCCCGCTCAAGGTCTTTTGTTGTATCTCCAATTAGATCAACTTTTGAAAGTGTTTATTAGCATTTTTGTGCATTATTGTCTTAGAATGCAAGGTACTTAAATAAAAATACTAACTTAAAAGAATAAATGAGTTGTAAATTGTCCTTTCACATCATGTGAATTATGTCTCACCTCAGCAACTAAAACAGAAATGGAAAAGATGGTAAACCAGTACAAACCAGTGCATCTAGACAGTCCAAACCTGGACACTAAACTTGTTCAGTGCCACAACCATCCAAACGTTGTATTTCAGTGTTGTATCTTTTCCTGGTAGGTCTATGTCTGTGTCAGCCACAAATGTGCCTTCTGAATAATTACATATATCCATTGATGACGCTGTCTGAGTTACTGTCACCCAGACACACAGTGAAATATACAGTATATACCAGTATCCATAGCAACAACATCATGTTTATGAATGTGACAACCTCCACTCCCATTACCCAGACCCCCACACAGGCAGTCTTAAAGTTAGTTTTAAGTTGCGTCTAAAGCATGCAGACGCTCTCTGTTTGCCTTGTCTGACACACAAATCACTCTCCCTGCCACATGTGGTCTGGCTGAGTAGCTGTTCCAGCGTGTACCTTAACATGCCCGTGCTCTGAGTCACACAGAGAGCTTTTCATATATAATTCACCGGGGCAAAAATTCCTCTTCTATGTATTATTAAGTACCATAACCTGTCATTTAGGGGCCTGGTGTCAATGGTGACAGCTTTATGGCGAGCTTGTGTCTTCATAAAAGGGAGCAAGCTCAGAAACAGGATAAACAAATGCATGGGAACTGCTCACAGGAAATGGGTCATGTATTCTTGCTCCTTGCTCTTTCACACACACACACACACACACACACACACACACACACACCCACACACACCTTGAATGGTGCAGAGTTTTAAAAAAGCCATGCATTTAGGGTCTCTGCCAAGGACAAGGCTGTAATGAGATCATAGATGATTTCAGCTCTTCTTATCTTCTCCCTGCCAAGTGAAAACACGGCTCAAATCTTGGGCAAAACAGCAAAAGGAAAACAAAACAAAATATCACAATGAAACACAATCTTCCAAAATAGATATTATAGTGAGCTCCTTTAGCCAAAGCCCTCCCACAATTCAGCAGTGGACTGAGAGGATGTCCCAGCCAATCATGATCGGGAGCAGTGATGTTTTGACTCAAACCACTAAGAGGCCCAGCCCATGAGAACAGGCAGTGTCACGGTGACGGGGCTCCAAGGTTCCTCTGTCACTAAGCCACCACGTTTACCCACATGAGGCTCACGCTCTGGCCCGCAGGCTATAAGCAGACCTGCACTCACCATACGGCAACCACAGAGCTATCTCCAAACAGCCAATCTAGGTTCACTGTCCCTAAACATAGACTCACTAAATAGAGATGCTGTTGCTATTCCTGGTGGGCAGTATCTGAACTGAAGTTATATTAGGGTCACGATAGGATATTTACAATTCCCTCAGGGGTTTGTTGCATGGAGGTTGACACAGGCTTTATACTGGCACCAGTGATAACCTTGCGTGGTTTATGGGATAGGAGGAACACTTACAGGCGTATCATATCTCTTCTAAGGGTGTGTTTAGTCTTTAAAGAGTGAGACTCAACCAGACGAACCCCCATTGCCCTACAACTTCTTGATATGGGTTGCAGTGATGTTGAGGTGGGGTCATTTACTGGCACTGGTATTTTGAGAGATATTTTAAATATGTCATATAGTTCTTTTGTTGGCCCCGTAAAGTAAAAGATGGTGGAGACAACTGTTAAAGTAAGTTTAAGTTACAGTCAAGCCCTTTAGTGCCATTGTTCTCAAAAGAAGTTGCACTGTAGGAATTTTACACCCTCATGTCATACCAATAGCTAAGGGAATCCAGTCTATTTGTATTACATTGCATAGGCTGTTTTACTTCCCATTCTTTGTAAGCTATTATAGTTCCCGTTCACATTCCCTTTTCCAAAACTCTATTTGAGCATTTAGCAGGTTTCCTAGATTCTACTAAATTCACAGAAGGATTGGAGGTGTGAATCACCTGCTTAATCACACTGGTGCATTTGTAGAGGCAGATGTATCAGTCTGTTGTTCCTAAACAATAGAAGCCCAGCTAATGGACGGGGATTGATGAGTGATAATTGCAGTCACATTGGTCAGCTCTCATGGGACATAAGGCGGTATCTATTAGGCAAATGAGATTATAGGGTTATCCCATTCAATTTTCAAGCTCAATTGTCAAAGGGATGAAATGACTTTTAATTTAATTAAATAACAAGATGGTTATTACCACCGCATGACCCTGAAAAGCTAAAGGTGATTTGCGTATGTTTATCTGTGTGTGTGTGTGTGTGTGCGTGCATGTTCATGCGTGTGCTTGCTCTCGCTCTCTATCTGTGTATGTGTGTGTGTGTGTGTGTACACATGAGTGTAACTGACCGTGTGTGTGTGTGTGTGTGTGTGTGTGTGTGTGTGTGTGTGTGTGTGTGTGTGTGTGTGTGTGACTGAATGGTGTGTGTATGCATGTGTGTGAGTGTGCAGGGGCACACCATGACTTCACCCAGATGATGATGAGGAGGGACAGCTCAGTGGGGGCTGGGTACTGCTGCATCACACAAACATGGCATTTAAATATTGCATTAGAAAAAACCCATGGTTTGGTCCCCCATGCCCCATGGCACTGCACTAGAACAGCTAGCCGCCGCAGCGAGAGGGAGAAGCACTCACCACTGTCCCATCCCTCATCAGAAGCTTTTGCAGTGGGGAGATTCACTGTCCCAAGGGCATTCTTGAAAACATACAGGGTCTCATGTGCCACAGCTCAAAGAATATGCAAAATGTTGTTGTGTATTATGAAATATAAAATTATCTACATCTTACTCATTCGGCAGACCTGATTACATCATGTATGTCTTACATCACGTGTAAAGACATACATATTATCACTTGACCTCCCTGGGATGTAGATTCATGGCCTTGGTAGTGACGTTATGACTGATGTATTATAACATTGTCTCGGAGTTGAATTATGTTGTTCTACTGATGCTGTAACCTTTGATATGTGTGAATGATATATAAACATTAACCCTTTGAGTCTTAGAGACACACTTGCACTTAAAGTGCAGGTTTTGACCCTTCCAGGAAGTGAGTATTTATGTACTGAAATTATAGGTCATTTGAAATGCGTACCTCTACAGAGTCGTCATTTGAGTGTTTATTGTTGTTGTAGCATGACTATTCAGACTGGTCAAGATCAGCCTAGTGGTTATGATACTGAAAATTTTAATGGAAAGCGCAGAAAGTGAAAGAAAGAAAGAAAACCGAGCAGTGAAAGAGTTAGTCTGTCATTCTATGTGGCTCCCCACAGGTGGCTCACAAGGGATAAACGTGTGATGGCTGTGATGATGTCATAATGGGAGAGGGAGTTGCTGGGAGACCAAGGTGAAAACTTCGTCTGTCCCAGGAGGGGAAAGAACCTGACCACAGACAGACGGTCTGGAACTCGCCCAAAACCACAACGCACACACGGAGTCTGTCTGAGGGAGAGAGGGGAGTAATTTCTTCTCAACTGCATAAGATACGCCTCAATGTGGGGAGCTTTTGTGGCAAAGTTCAAAAAACATGTCAATGAGTTGAACCACCTCAATTAAAAATGCCTATTGGGTATTTACCTCTATTGGGAGAGGATATCAGTTACACAAGCTTAGCCGCAGAATATTTGATAACCTGCCATAAAAAAAGCAACACTTTGAAAAACATTACTATAGCTCAAATGGGTATGAGTCATTGGATTAGTGTGTCTGTGTGTGTGTGTTGGTAGGTGGATCTACAAGGTGTATATGTGTAAGTGTTACATGATGATTACCTAACTTAACTTAGGTTAACTTAGATAGATGCGTTAGGCTTATTTATTGTTAGTTTGTTCTTTGATGACGTTGTCATTGGTCCTTTCGTTTTTTTCTTTTTCATTAATGCCACACCTTACAAAATGTTCATGTCAAATCAATACTATGTACACTCCACACACAGTTTCAAACTTGTAGCTTTGGCAGCAGTGAGTTTATCGATTCATGCCAATAAAGCATTGTTTGATTTGATTTGAAATAAAGAGAGAGAGAACGAGATGGAGTGGTAGAAGTGACAGAGAGGGAATGAGGGGAAAATCGAGAGGCCATGGAGAGTATGACTAAACGACAGGGAGGAAAAAACAAGACATATTCTAGCATTTCTCAAAAAGACTCCATGTACCAAGCTGTAGACTCATTGTTTCTGATTATCTACATATAATCTGTGATCATATGCTTCCTGGCCTAAAATCTACTCAAATGCTAATTCATATCCATTAGAGTAGACGTACATGGGCGTCTGTCTATCTATCTCTATCTCTTTCTCTCCCTGTCTGTTTCTCTCTCTTCCTTCCTTTCTTTCTTTCTTTCTTTCTTTCTTTCTTTCTTTCTTTCACTCTCTCTGCCTTAGAGCAGAGAGAAAGAGAAGGGGGGAGTAAAGAAGAGAAAAGAAAATAAAAGGGGAGAAGAGAGGTTGTATGGAACATAGTGAGAAGACCGTGAGGAAAAGAATGATAAACATGTTCAGCGATGTGTTTCCATTAAGACTAAGAATAGAGGGAATGTTTGAGAGAGTGGAATAATGCGTGCCGTGAGAGAGACAGAACAGGTGGAGCGAGGGATGAAAGGAAGATAAATGTTGACATGTGGCACTGTGTGCACTGGAGGAAAAATGAAAACAGAGAGAAGAGGAGAAAAAAAAGATAAATGAAATAACAATGCTGAGGGGGCATCTGGCAGACAGTGCTGGAGTTACTGTTAGGCTTCATCACTACAAACAGCAAGGGCACTCATGCTTCAGCCTGAGTCTATGCTACTGTAGACAACACAGAGAGAGAGATAGAGAGAGAGAGAGAGAGAGAGAGAGAGGGATACATACAGGGACACAGACACATAGACATAGAGAGATAAATGGAAAGACTAGAAGGACAGAAACAGAGAGCGAGGCTAATACACTGAACCAATAGATATGAGAATATGCAAGAGATAGACACAGACAAAAGGAAAGAGATAGACAGAAAGACTGACACAAGCAGAAAAAAAGAAACACAAAATGAGAGAAAGAGAGAGAGACAGAAAGAAGGAGACACAGAGGGAAAGAGACAGAAAGAAAGAGACGTACAGACACAGAGTGAGACTGACTGCACTGAACAAAGGGCAGCTGTGTGTCTGGGTGATGCTCCAGCCCCAAACACACAACATCACTACAGGAAAAACTCCTCCTCCCTCAGGGAGACATCACAGCGGAGGGAGAACTGGGCCATCACCAGCCTCCACTCTCTGCATTCCAGCGCAAAACAACACACACATACACATCTCTCTCTCCATTTCCCTCACACACACACACACACACACACACACACACACACACACACACACCACGCACACATCACACACACACCCATACCACCACAGTGATTACATTGTAAGTTAACACCTCTGTAGGTGAATAGCTGACTGTGAGCGGCCATGTTATGTGATGTGCTGTCACGGTAAAAAGAGCACGTGACACATGACGAGGCACTCTCAGGAGCGTGTGATGTGGCGGTTAAAGGCGGTTAAGGCTGCAGTCATGACAGAGGCACAGAGGCACAGACACACAGTGTTGAGCTGGATGCGGCTGAGAGCATCAGGCTCTGTGAGGAACACAACAGGGAAATGCCTTCATAGGCCTCACAAATGAGCCTTTTGTCTGGGTCTGGACTCCAAACAAGAAGAGGTCCAGCAGAGAAGAAAGAACAAATCACAATAGTTTTTGTTTTTGTTTTCTTTTTTTCTTTCTTTCTGTCTTTCTGTCTTTCTTCCTTTTTCCCAGTCACATGTGGGTTGTGAAATGTGATGTGAGGATAACAGTCACCACCCCCAGACCCGGGCCAGACCCGGGCCAAGACTGAGCCAGAGAGAGCCGTTACCTGGACAGCCATCGCTGGGGTTACATGAGGGGGAGACAAGAACTCTCCTGGTGTTCATAGACATTTCAGAGACCCTGGATATGCCAGTCTGGTTTTGATCAAGTTTTATGACTCTAATTAAACACAACCAACGTGAAATTACATGTACCCAGAACAAGCCTGAATTGTTTAGACAGGTCATTATAAAATCATAAACAGACGTCCTTCCTTTTTGCGCATTCAAAGCAAATTCCGCAGGTGCTGCATGCGTCAGAGAACACAAACCACAATTAATCTTGTATAACCTCTGTGATTGCTTGCTAATTGGATCCTTGGCGAGGTCAGTTCACCTCTACTGTGATAAGAAGAGAGCTTTGAGAGAGAGAGCGCCCTCATCTCCGTGGCGGTATTGATGTCCCTTGATGTCCCTTTGATTGTGTTTGCAGACTGTGTCACTGCCACTGAGACGTGTGCTGGATTAAGCAACGAGCTGATAACCTTCAACAGCACTCAGCCAGTCACAGATGCTGGTTAACACGAGCCACCCGACTGGTGAGCCCTGACGCAATCAGGCAGGGATAACACAGTGATATGGCTATCAGCTGACTCGCAACAACAGACCTCAACGAAAGAGAAAGAGAGAGAGAGAGATTTTATTAGTATCAATTACTTCTCATACAAATGTATGTTTTATAGACTACTTTGGCAATAATATACACTGCACAGCCATGCTGAAGAAGCACATTAAAATTGAATTGAAAATTGAGATGGAAGGAGAAGATTGAAAGGGAGAGAGAGTGAGAGAGAGAGAGAGAGAGAGAGAAAGGGAGAGAAAGATGATAAGGTTGATCCAGCAGGTTGTAGATTGTTGGTGCTTTTACAGTTTGTGGGTCTGTAGTGTATGACTTATTCAGTGGCAGCTTTTCTAGGTCAGACAGCAGAAACCCTTAGCTTCTGCTCTATATTTACCTATGCTGTAGGAAGAGATGGAGTATGTATGGACATGGTGTAACACACTCAATATAGTTTCACTGGACAGTAGCATATATATAACACAAACAACTGTTGCTTCATTTATAGTTAAAATTTACAACACCAACTGTCACAAGCGAATAGAAGACGTAACTGAGGTAGAGCTAGTGCCTTCCAGCTTAAAGTTAACATTGAGGTAAAAACTTAATTGAAGTGTGCCATTTTTTTCTTTGTTTGTTTGTTTTGCAATTATGTTGCCTCTCTTCAAATAGAAATAGACTGACATGTGTAGTGCCATTTATAGACCTTGAAGAGCTTCATCCCTGCTCTTTAAATGTGCCTTGATATAGGGCTGGCTATGTCCGTTTTGGGGTGTAAGTTCTAAGTGAATTATTACATTTGTTCATTTGCTTTATTCCCTTTCATCAGAGACCAGATGAGAACTGACTTCTGCAATACAAAGTACTACAGGCCTCTACAATGGCCCTGTCTTTTTAACAGTATCACACACAAGAGATGGACCCCCATTTGGAGGACTGGAGGTTGTTGGAGGATGCAAAGACACATCCCTATCCTGACCTCTTATCCAACACACACACAAACACATGCTCTCTTCACACGCGTACACACACACACACACACACACACACATATATGCAAACATGCTCCTACTCTCTTAAAATGTGCGCACACACACACACACACACAAACATCCCTATCCTGACCCCTATGCTATACACACACATACGCACATGCTTTTTCACACACGTGCAGACACACACACACACACACACATACCTATCCTGACCCCTATCCTATACACACACACGCGGTCACATACCCATGCATACTGGCGACAGCATGACCCCTATCCGAACATCCCAAACCTCCCACACCCTGACCCGAAACGAAGAAACCCACTGGTGTGTGTGTCCTCGGGTCTGGGGTCTTCCTGTGATCCCCACAGGCCCTGGACATGGTGATGGACACCAGCACATGTGTGCTCTGCTTTAAAGCACATTAGGGGTCTGAGAGGCAGACTTGTAAAGGCTTCATGCTGAGGTACAGCCAGGCCAGCTTCCGCTCACTCACACACACACACACACACACACACACACACACACACACACACACACACACACACATACACACACAAACACACATACACACACACACACAGACAGACACACACAGACAGACACACATACACAGATGTCACACTGTCCTGTCTGATTCACACACACGCACACGCACACCACACACACACAGGTCATATGTGTGTGTGTGTATGTGTGTGAGAGAGTATGTATTTGTATGTGTTTTTGTAAGAATACATGTGTGTGTGGGTGTGTGTGTGTGTGTGTGAGTGAGTGTGTGTTTGTGTGTGTGTGTGTGTGTGTGTGGTTGTGTGTTTGCATATGTGTGCAAGTGTGTGTGTGTGTGTGAGTGAGTGAGTGAGTGAGTGTGTGTGTGTGTGTGTGTGTGTGTGTGTGTGTGTGTGTGTGTGTGTGTGTGTGTGTGTGTGTGTGTGTGGTTGTGTGTTTGCATATGTGTGCAAGTGTGTGTGTTGGTGTGTGTGTGTGTGTGGGGGGGGGATAAATCTGTGCAAATAACCCCAATGTGGATCCCTGGGAAAGGAAGAGAGGCTGAGATAGACTAAAGCGGTGATAACATCTTCTGTGAACAACTCTATTACCAAAACATAATCCAGCAACATAAATAGAGAGGAATGGAATACATCATCATTTTGTGTGTACCTCTTCTGCGGAAATTTACTTCATATCCATGATCCTCAGTTCCTGTTGAATGATTTACTGCTCGTTAACAATAACCTCACCATGTCCAAGATAAATCAGCAGATAAACTTGATTGTCCTAATAACCTATTCTTGTTTTGCAGTGGGAAAAGACAGGCAGATTCTGGTAAATAATAAACCCAGAAGGGCTGACAGGAAGTGAGCTTGCACCCTGCCGGATGTGTGTCGTTATTCCCTCATGTTTGGAGTGTGAGGAGCTGGAGCTGACCCAAGTCTCTCTGGGCTGCTTCTGCATCTCCATTTTAAAGTCAAAGTTCCTCTTAATGTTGATATGAGGTGTGCTGAGCTCTCCTGTTGCTGTTGCCAGACATGCGTTTACACTGTAAGCTAAAGTCACTCACTGGTATAGGTAAGGTATACATCTGGTCTGCGTATTTGAATATGAGTCATACATTAGTCAGACAGACTTTTTCAAGTCAGACAAGTCAAGACAAAAAAAACACCTACTTCAGGAGGATGTTTTTCATTTTCATTGTGTCTGTGTACATATGTGTGTGTGTGTGTGTGTCTGTGTGTGTGTGTGTGTGTGTGTGTGTGTGTGTGTGTGTGTGTGTGTGTGTGTGTGTGTGTGTGTGTGTGTGTGTGTGTAGATATGTGTGTGTGTGTGTGTGTGTGTGTGTGTGTGTGTGTGTGTGTGTGTGTGTGTGTGTGTGTGTGTGTGTGTGTGTGTGTGGAGCATGTGCATGAGTGGCCAAATGAATAACTTCCTCTTATGCAACAAATACATTTGTTTTTCTAAAATAAACTAAGCAGACTTCACACGTGTAAGTGCCAGTAACCCCCTCTCTCAAAGTCTCCTATTTATGTCTTACCTAGAACTGATTGACCATGCTAAGGAGTCAATTCCTGTAGGTGTTTACAAACACAGTCCCCTTCTCCCACATCTTCCGGTGTCTGTACTTTGGGACAAAGCTGTCGACCTAAAAATAGACCCAACTTCACCTACACACCTCTAAGCTGTTTCCTCATGAGACACTTTGATAAGACAAGGACAGCAACACAACCTAACGCGTTCAATGATCCGAATTGCTAGGAACAGTCCCCCTTAGACCATCAAACAATTGATTGCTCATTCACTCAAAGACAGGTTAGAAACTATGAAAACAAAGATTCATTCAAACACCAAAGCTGTCTGCAGGGTGGTGTTTTGAGGGATTCTCTACAACCGATTCCTGGAAGCAATTCACGGCAAAGGGTCAACCCAGGGTTGAGCTTCACTGGAAACATTGTTTTTAGGACCAGAGCTACACCAGCTAACTACTGGAGAGTAAATCAAATTAAGCTCTTTAAATCAGAGCCCGGGGCCCCATTAAAATTAGCACACTGGCGATCAGAAACAGACACATGATGGACAGCTCATGTGTGACCACTCCGTCGTGTCACACGCCATTTGCCCCGAAGCAACAGGCATAAAATCCGGACTTATGTTGGCTTTTTATATGGCCCTTTCAGGTCCATCAAAGCCGGCCATTTATGCTAACCGTACAGCGCAGGCTAAGGCTATACCCTTTAATAGATGCATAAAGGACGCCTGTGTGCTGGACCATGGCGTTAAAAGTGACCCCTCGGGTCCAGGGGCGATGGCTGACGCTAAGCTTAATAGGCGTGAGAGAGACAGCCCTGGGGTTATGTAAGACTGGAGCCAGAGCTGGGGACTCTGTCTGAGGAGCAGCCCACCCTTGTGCACTCATGCCCCCTCCCCCACCTACTACTGACCAGGGGCTGAAAACGCATATTTTTGGAAACAGGTTTCAGAGGGGAGACTTTTGAAAACACAACCCTTACATCGTTGTGTGGACAGGCGAAAATGTTTTATTTTTTTTAGAAAATGATGACCCAATTTTATCCAATCACCTTTCATTCTCCGTGAAGGTTGAGCTGCACCCTCCAAAGCCTCCACCACATCCTCAGTGGCCATGAATAGAAAATCTATTATTTTATTGGCAGACACATCATGGTTGCCAGCCAATTTGCTTTATTTCTACAAGAAGGACTTCTATCTTTCTATCTATCGGAAACATCAGTGGCGAAAGCCTTTTCTGGGTTTGTTTGATATAAAGTGATGCTAAATGCTAGCAGCTTTAAGCAGGGTAGGTTGACGTCAGTGGGGAAATCCTGTTTGTCCTAAACCATGTTGAATTATGTTGAAAAATAAACAATTTATAGTATTTATCTTGTTTCGTAGGATTTAACTTGCAGCATAGGTTATGCTAAATTTTAAAACAACCTTGCTAGCAGCAGTGTTTTAACTAGTTTTTGTCAAAACATTGTCATGTGGACGCAAATCTTTTTGAAAACACAATGGAAAAACATTGTTTTCAAATCACTCCATTGACATCTGGATGACACCTAGGACAGGCCAGCCATATCAAAAGTGAGGCCCTGACCCAGGTGACCTGTGGAGGATCATCTAATTTAAGTGTAATTATCCAGCTAAATCCCCTCGGGGAAGATTACCAAAGGATGGTGTTGTTAATTTAGGTTGAATGAGTAGGGAATGGGAAAAGCAGAGGTTCTGGATTTGCGATTTGGGGTGTGTTTTTAAACTAAACATGGACGAAAAGTAAGGTTCACATGTGTTTTTCTATCTGTTCTGCTAGATCACACACCATTTGTTAAAAGGCAGATAAAGGGTAGTTACTCTGGCCTCTGACCTCTCTCTCGCTCTCTCTCTCTCCCTCTCTCTCTCTCTCTCTCTCTCTGAGGTTGATTAAACACAGAGAGGAACATTTGGCAGGAATCAGGGAACAGCTCTGACAAGCATTTGTGAATTGGTGAATCTCTCTGTGGCAAACTCATTAACAGAGAAGCAGACCCTTATGGGTCCACCAGTGCTGCTCCACATACAGATCCTCAAATGGCCATAAGGTCCCTCACGGGAGGTCCCACAAGGACTTAATATAATAGAATAGAAAAACACTTATATTCATCTTGAGGAAACCATGCAGAATTCTTCACTTTGTATTAAGTGGCCCATATATATATACGCTGCACAACTGTAATATTTTGCACACACTTCATTTAAATACCCCTTTGGGGTGGGTGCTTACGTTGTTCAAAATCCGTTATCCTGGTTGGCAGAGAAATTAATATTAAGTAGGACGTATTAAACGTACGGGGGCAGAATTGAGGAAGGGGCGGAGCTAGGGCACTGTTCGATAGACTTCCCTAATTTGATGGGCGGCTATGGTGTGAAAAACGTTGAGAGTAAAAAAAAACACCACTAGTAAAAATGCCAGACACCAACAATCATTAATTAATAATTAACTAATTAATCATTAGTTTTGTGAGAAGTTTCTCAGTACCGTTCTCTGCAATACAAGATGCCCTAAACCTGAACCAGACAAACTCTTGGTTCTGTTCAAAGCAAATATTCACCATACGCAGAAGGAAGACAAGACTGGTGTTATGACAGTGTAGAAAATTTGCAGTTTCCACACCCGCACAGAGACTACTTCAGAAAATATTAATAAATGCCCCTTTTTTTAGCATGTCGAGGGACAAACAGCATTTGCAAAAGCATGTGTTTTATTTTATCTATTTATTTTTTCTTCAGCAGAGAAAAAAAACGCAGGTTGTGGTTGAGTTGCTTCATCTGTGGCCTTCCTGTTAGGTGCTGGGCCCAGTTCTGCCTCAGAGGCCCTGCTGGCTGCATATGTTGGACGGGCCTCCTCTGGTCCCCTGCAGAGAGGGAGTCTGGCCACACAGCAACAGTTGAGTGGAAAGTATAGTTGTGCGGACACAGTCTGCACCTCGTGCGGATAGCGCACATTTCGCCATCGTCAAAGTCCGTCCAAATTGAGCTTTGATGAATGGCTTCTTTGGTTGTGTGCCTGACACAAAAGTGGCCTGTTCATCATTCATTGAACAAGGAATCTGAATCTTCACCAAATGTACAGCATATTCTCCCTCCCCCCCTTTGGATGGGCTGACATGGGTTCTGCTTAAGGTTGCTTCCTGTTCCTTGGGTTAACATCAGTGATGTGTTTAGGGGGTTGAGCCTATGGATTATTTGAACATGATTTGAGATTATGATCATGGCCAAATAATAACCCAAATAATAAAACCGAATCGAATTGAATAGAGCTGAATAGAGTCTTCCATGAGTCTTGTGCTGGGAGCCACAGAAGACTCGTGTAATGTATCTCCCTCCATTATTGGGAAAGGGGAAAGGGAAAGGCACGTCCTGCACCAGGTGCCAATCTCCTCCATCTCCTGTCCTTACAAGCCCTGTCCACTTAGAAGCGTGTTTTGGGCAGGCACTGGGCGATGACAACCCAAAGAAAAGGGGACATCTGTCCAGGAAAACCACCCAGAAACCTAAACATGGGGCAAAACAACAGGGCATGTCATCACAGGTAAAAACAACACCTCTTTAAAACATGGAGAGCGATGGAGAGACAGAAAGCGGTGTAGAGACAGAAGAAAGGAAGTTCCTCTATCTGATGGCATGAATAGAGACACAAAGAGATGAAATGGCCGTAGGCGTAGATGAGTGTGCATGTGTGTGTGTGTGTGTGTGTGTGTGTGTGTGTGTGTGTGTGTGTGTGTGTGTGTGTGTGTTTGTGTGTGTGTGTGTGTGTGATCTGCCACAGAACCACTTCAGCCATCACTGACGCCACGTTTGACAGACCGGAGGGAAGTCACACCCCCGATCCACCCTGCAGACACATAGGAAACCAGTGGACTAGACAGAGGGAGAGGAAACAGTGCACAACAATGGGAATCACAGGCTCTAACACACAACTCTGACAATGTTAAAGGAGAATTGACAAGTCAAATGTAAAGAGCAATGGCAAGCATAGGATAGGATATCTGCCGTTGTCAAATGAGGATGCAAAACTGGAACCTTGGACCTCCACTTCCTGCTAGCTGTGATAAAGGAAAAGAATGAAAGAGTAAGATTCAGACGCCAGTCATCTCTTGGATCATGCCTGACACTGAGGTTTATTAGATTACATCTGACATTTGACTTCTTTACCAAACAATGAATAGCTGTGATTTCACCTAGATGTTGCTAATTGAATTCAATGACCTAAATGCAGATCTAATTCACCAAGTGAGTTTAATTCCCATCTGAAGTCACTTAAGCGAGAACAACAAGGACATGTAGAGGATGTAGTTACACTCACTACTATGTAGCTGTGGTCCGTTCCTTGACACGCTTTTTTAAATGACAGTGTTTGTTCTGTGATAAGCACTTTGAACACAGGAATCCTATTTTACAAACAATCATCAAAGCCCCCCCCCCCCCATCTCTCTCTTTCTCTTTCTCTCTCTCTCCCTTCTTTTTTTTTAAGATCTACCAGGTCTCTCCTGTCCTACATTCAGAGCCAGGCTCCTGACAGATTCCTCCTGTATGTCTGGTTTGTATTCTCAGTTACCCTCCTCCTCCTCCTCCAAAACAACTCCCTGTGATCAGCACACCTTTGATGTCTGCCTAGTTTCCCGCCAACTTCTAGCTTCAGCTTTGAGCCGTGGCCAGCCAGTCCTGGCTCTGACTTGGACCCGATGCTGGCGCCGGTCACTGGATGGAGAAAAAAAAACAAAGTTACATTCAAAGACATCATATAGAAAATATTTCAGAGATATCACAAGGAAAAGGGGGACTAAAGATCTAAAACAGCATTGGCGCTTTCTCTACTAATGTTGTTACTGTGTGGGGTGAGCATGCCTGGTTCAGGGTGGCAGGTCTTTCACTGAAGATGTTTTTCACATCTATTCTTTTTTTTATGTGTATGTTCTTTTTTATACACATACTGAGATGTGTGTAAATCCAGTGTAAACACTGACCCATACAACACTACGACGGTACAACACTACGCCGGTAACATGAAAGAGGACTCACAACGGAAAAAGGCATATCTCACAACCACAGCTTCCACCGAGCCTTGTAAACTCTGTGATAGGTGATGTCCATGCCGCCTAAGGCTACCCGGTCACCAGACTTCCTCAGAAAACAGTGGGGTTTAAGTTCAGTCCTGGTGTTGTAAAATAGACCTTTCAGTGAAGAGGCCTTGAGGTAATTAAGGAGAGACTTTGTTTTCATCTTCTCTCCTCCCTTAGTGTGAGGCTGTTGGTTATTACTGGAGGTATGAGTGTTGACATGGAACAGACTCACCGTGCTCACGGTGACCTATATTCAGTGTGGATGCCAACCGCTGCAGGTTCGAGTGTTTGTTTTCTCAGGGGCTTGAGTGTGTTTCTTTAAAGCTACTGGGCAAGGAGATACGTGTTCTCTCTCTCTCTCTCTCTCTCTCTCTCTCTCTCTCTCTCTCTCTCTCTCTCTCTCTCTCTGAGTGGCTCTAAAAACTCTTGTGCCCCCTCGCGTGAATCACACGCTCTCTCACAAGCCCCCTCATTAAAGAAGTGTGGCATGTTCGTCGTCCGGCCCTCGCCTGACGCCACCGCAGAGATAGGCACGCAACTCTCAACCCCATAGCCCACACACTCTGGGCCATCTGGAGACACACACGCCCCAAGGCACTGTTATCCTCAAAAAAGCACTCGCTCTCTCTCTCTTTCTCTCTCCGTCTGTCTATCTTTCTCTCCCTCTTTCTCTCTCACTCTATCCATCCCTCTCCTGCGTCCAACACAAATATTGTTTTTTAATAAGAGAAAAATATTGCATTCAGTGCATTCTTGGTCCCTGCCTCACTCGTTTCCTGATTCTCGACGGCTGGGGCTGTTATCAGAGGCAAACAATGGACACAGAGCTGCAGGCTGTGTGTCATAAGTTGGACAATGGGGAAAGAAAACAAGGGGGGGTACTTGCACCTCTAAAGTCCTCCGTCTGTAGTGTGGGCTGATATTAGTCAGATCTATGCCACATCAGAGCCTAACCAAACATATCCACATGCTGCGATCTGTGCCAAAACAACCTGGCCTACTGATGTCAGTAAGGGAGGCTTCGGCAGGGAACCGGGAATTCCTCCTGTTCTCTCTTAGGCTTTGGATCCCTTCCTCCATCTTTCTCTATCCCTCCCTCTGTCTGTCTGTCACTCTCTCTTTCTCTTTCTGTATGTCTGTCTCTCTCTCACCCTTTGCCTGTCTGCCTTTCTCTCTCTGTCTCTGTCTGTCTGTCTCTATGTCTGTCCCTCTCTCTGTCTCTGTCTCTGTCTTTCTGTCTCTATGTCTGTCCATATATATGTCTGTCTGTCTGTCTGTCTGTCTGTCTGTCTGTCTGTCTGTCTGTCTGTCTGTCTGTCTGTTTCTCTTCTGCAGTGTGCAAACATTAAACAAACAAGGGCATGGTATTTTTCACCAGGTACACACTCAGAACAGAATGCACACAATGGCAGAGGCTGACTCTGGTAGAGCTGGTCCAGATCCGGTCAACTGTTGAGGTGTGTTCAAATTCGACTGTTGAGGTGTGTTCAAATTCAACTGTTGAGGTGTGTTCAAATTCAACTGTTGAGGTGTATTTAAATTCAACTGTTGAGGTGTATTCAAATTCAACTGTTGAGGTGTGTTCAAATTCAACTGTTGAGGTGTATTTAAATTCAACTGTTGAGGTGTATTCAAATTCAACTGTTGAGGTGTATTCAAATTCAACTGTTGAGGTGTATTTAAATTCAACTGCTGAGGTGTATTCAAATTCAACTGTTGAGGTGTATTCAAATTCAACTGTTGAGGTGTGTTCAAATTCAACTGTTGAGGTGTATTCAAATTCAACTGTTGAGGTGTGTTGAAATTCAACTGTTGAGGTGTGTTCAAATTCGGCAAACAGAGGCGAAATCAGTGAAGGGCCAAAAGGGGAGTTGAAGCCCCAGAGAGGGCAGTAGAAGCCTTGAGTCCTCTGGCATGGTGACAAGTGTCTCATTTCATCCAGGGGCGTTTGGGTCTTCTCTCACCCCCTGTCTGTCTGTCTGTCTCCTGCCTTTTCTCCAGCTCCAACTTCTGTGAGATTTATTTGAGTTTATTTCGGGGTTTTGTAAACATTCCAAACTGTTCGATTTAAATGATAACACTTTGTTTGTTTGTTTGCTGAGAACCACCTGCTTAGACCATTTGTGTGTTCTCAGAAACATTTCAGTGAACTTGGAGTTTGTGAACGTTCGCCTTTGTTTGCTTTTTTGAACGCACCTCTGTACGACCAGGTCTGCAGGAGGACAGAGAGAGAACGAGAAAGAGCAGAAAACCTTTTCTTGGGTCAGCCATGATTATCCCATGAAATGTAAGGTTCACCATTCATTCATAGGTCCAGGTTCAAGAAATGTTCTTTACACAGTGAGGAAATGGAGAATTAGCTCCCTTCAAGACAATACATGTTTGTTAGGCCTAACTGCGGGAAAAAGTAAACACCTGTCAGACCACTTGGGTAATTGCTTTTTCGACACCTAATAACTTGAACTGCTAGTGCATCAAAGAGATAAACAGATGTGAACAGATGGTCAGACAACATGGCAAAGGATCACAACACGGCATGTGAACCTCAAGGTCAAACGTTCAGGTTTGTCATTTCTATTTTTTTCATTTACTGAATATACAGTATGGCTTTTTTTATTCTCAATAGAGAAATGGTATATGACATCACATTTTTGACTTTGCGTTCTTACATTCAAAGCCCTGATGAATCTGTACTCAACATGATCCAACCCAATATAAGCCTCATGGAAAGAAATCAGCATGTCATCGTTGTCATGTGATTAGAACGACATCATGGGTGGTCATGCTCTTCTCCCTGTGGAGGGCAGCCTGGTGGGAATGTTTGACCACATTTACCCCTGTGTTTACCCCTGGACCCCTACAGATTTAACCCTGTGTTTACCCCTGGACCCCTACAGATTTACCCCTGTGTTTACAGAGGAGCCTCTCCACGCCCGATAGCTGACTGAGGACCACATCCACCCCAGATCAGTGTCAGTTCTGGCCTGAACTCAACCATAGCAGATCTATCTATCTATCTATCTATCCATCTATCTATCTATCTATCTATCTACTTATCTATCTAAGGTCAGGAATGCCTCCACACCTCTCATACGTGATCCGCCACAGTCTTATTGAGATTATCACTGTGTAAACAGAACCCTGCACTACTGACTGACCATAAAACGAGTGCATGGGTTTCCTCAGCTGTCCTATGGGGGGTCCGGGGCTCGTGCTCCGGCTATGCAGTGCTCATGTGGCGGGGACATTAGCGACGGACGTTTAGCAGGAAGACTAATCCCCGCTGGAGACACTGACGTACGTGGCGTCAAACAGGTCAGGGACCCCAGCGCCCCACAAACGGGGAGCGACAGGAAGCCCGTCGACCAGTCGTGTCGGGGGGGTATTTGGACCAGAGGTCAGGGGTATCTGGTCTGGGGGTCAGGAGGGTATCGAGTTTCTGCACACAGATGTGGGCAGAGAGGGGCAGCTACGGTTACCCAGGGGTATCAGGCCTGACAGGCCATAACCCCACATCAAATATAGCCGCAGCGTGTTTGGGTTGTGACAAAGTTCCTCAAATACAGATAACAAACATGTCTATGCAAACACAAACCTAAATGGTGATTAAAACAAATAATAAATACAAATTTACTAATTTGGCCATTTTGGAGGTGTCAACCATGCAGTCAAGGCTTTTAAGTGCGTAACCATGCACAATAGATACCTAGATTTTACTTCCAAACAGTCATGGAGTGCACTTTATTCACAAACATGGCATGTTCAAAACATGCCATATCAATAACCACAGAGAAATCAAATAACATAAACAACATCTTGATTCAATTTTGTATGGATCAACCTGGTAACAAAGTTAAAGTAAATATAGTGCAAGACTGCTAAATACATTTCTGGTAAATGTAGCACCTTTGGCTGAACCCATTGCTGTTGAATGTGTAGTAGCTTTATCAGAGGCTCACGATTGAGGTTAGAGGGTGTATGTGTCTGCATGTGTGTGTAGGTGTGTGTGTGTGTGTGTGTGTGTGTGTGTGTGTGTGTGTGTGTGTGTGTGTGTGTGTGTGTGTGCGTGTGTGTTAATGGTGTGCGTGTGTGTGTGTGCATGTGAGGGTGTTTCTGTGTGTGTATGTGTATATGTATGTGCGTGTGCGTGCGTGCATGCGTGCATGTGAGTGGTGTGTGTGTGTGTGTGTGTGTGTGTGGTGTGTGTGTGTGTGTGTGTGTGTGTGTGTGTGTGTGTGTGTGTGTGTGTGTGTGTGGTGTGTGTGTGTGTGTGTGTGTGTGTGTGCGTGTGTGTTAATGGTGTGCGTGTGTGTGTGTGCATGTGAGGGTGTTTCTGTGTGTGTATGTGTATATGTATGTGCGTGTGCGTGCGTGCATGCGTGCATGTGAGTGGTGTGTGTGTGTGTGTGTGTGTGTGTGTGTGTGTGTGTGTGTGTGTGTGTGTGTGTGTGGTGTGTGTGTGTGTGTGTGTGTGTGTGTGTGTGTGTGTGTGTGTGTGTGTGTGTGCATGTGTGGGTGTTTCTGTGTGTATACACACGTGCACTCTGTCTGCCTTCGCTCCTGTCTATTCTGTCAGAACGATGAGAAGGAATGAAAAACAGGTGTGTGAAACATTTGGATGGCATCCCTCCCTTTCTTACCCCCTCTCTTTCCCACTCTCTCTCTCTCCCTTTCTCTCTCTCTCTCTCTCTCGTTCCCTCTCCCTCCCTCCCTCCCTCCCTCTCTCTCCTGTCTCCTCTCTCTCTCTCTCTCTCTCTCTCTCTCTGTCTCTCTCTCCCTCTCTCTCTCTCTCTCTAACTTTTGCCCCACCGATTTGGAGTTTCAGGCCAAACGCTATCTTTATGATGGGAGTTCTGGGAATAGGAGGGAGGGAGAGTCGCAGATGGGGCAGAATAACACTACTGATAACTGCAGACCAGAGGCCAAGCACTGCTTCACCTCCCACTCCTCAGCCCCTATAGAGGCCACATGATATTCCCATTAATTAATGTACGAGGCTGCTACTTATCACACCTTTAACGTGTTCATGACGACCTGTTGTATAAAGCCACTCTGCTGTTCTGTGCAACACTTAATCCAGTTAATTTCCTGTTCATTTGGAACTGATTGAAATAAACAGCTCACGTTCATTAATACAATAACACAGGCATTTTCTTGTTTTCTAACAATTCAGTTCAGTTCAGTATTACAACTTGTCGCTTGTTTTCCTGTGATTCCTCCTTCAAAACACCCCACACATTTGTACTGATCTTTGCTGTAATTGTCTGTGTGATCCACCTTAGTTTTCACTTGGCTCATTAACATAATCAGCACTACTAAAAAATTATAGGGAGTAAGGTAGTCTTGCAAGGCTGGACTTTTGGTGGCTATAACAGTATCTACAAAAAACAGATGCGGTCAAACTTAAACAAATACATGCCTCCACACAAGCACACGCACAGAGAGAGAGAGAAAGAGAGAGAGAGGAGGGGTGGAGGAGGGAGAGAAAGAGAGAAATACACACACAATTATGACAAAATACACATAAACATCCCGACTAAACTGTAGGTCGTCTCATCTGAACAAAATATATGAATCACAAGTTTGGTAAGATGACTCATAATTAAATATCAGTCATTTATCAAGACGTGTTGCTTTATAATCACTTACTTAGTCATAACACTCTTATTCCTGCCGAATCATTGCAATGATCATAAAATCCACCTTCCCGCAAAGAAGACTGCCATCCCCCAAATAAAATCCCCAGCTCACCACCCCCCAAACGCACGTAACAGGAGTCAGTTTTCAGAGAGTGGTATACCTTCCCACCCCCCACCCCTCTCCCCATTGTGGTGGGATGTCCCAGCTGCCTCGCTACAGCGATAAACTAAACTGCTCAGACCTGGCACTATGCAGTGAACAGCGAAGAGAGGCAGTCGTTCCCGCTGCGCCAAGCCGGATGAGACAAGCGCAAGTACTGGCACTGTAGCTCCGATGATATGGCAGTCAGTGCTACCTGACTGGAGAGACAGGGTCCCAGTCACGACTACCGGTGTCCGGGAGGAAATAACAGACGCCGAGCGGACCTGATATCGGGAATTAATCAGCAAACAGCGACACGTGGAGCAAGCGTTACTGAGCAAGGTAAGAATGTGACGCTGGTACCTGTAGCGTAAACCAATGCTATGCAGTATTTTATCAACTATATATTCTGAAAGTGTTAACGTAGGCCAGTGCTAACTGATCTAAAACGAGAAATGATTTGGGTTTGCAACATTGTATTTTGAACCTAACATGAGCAGGCTTCAAAACAACATACATTAACTTAAATGCCATGGGTTATGTGTACAATAAGGGAAAATACTGTGATGTATTTAAGATTCGGGCATGTCCGACAGTTTTACTGGAAACAGGTTGACCAACTCTAATGAATGCAATGGCCAAAGCCACCGGCACGATGGCTAAAAAAGTTCAATCGCAATAAACCATATGTGACAACTCGCACTGAGTCACTGTAATGCATTATTCGGATGAGAACATATTCAAATGGAGAGCAGTGCCTTGTTAAAGAGGTCGCATTATTTCTCGCCTTGCTTTATATTGTGGCCATAAAGAAATATTTACAGCACCGACTTTTCCAGGGCAGATGCATCATATGTCGTTATTTTTGGAGGAGCATAATTGTATATCCATTTTAGGCACACATGCAATGTATACATACGTGACATCCAAGCATGATATCTATATGGAAGAGACACGCCAGCATTCGCTATGACCTTTTTTGCCTATATACAACAGATAGACAGAAAAGTAGACGGATCACCTTGTCCCGCGCTAATAACTTAAATAATCGAGTCCTCTTAAAGGCGTTATGTGAGCTATGTATTAAGAGCATGTAATGCGTATACCGTTTATGGGTATACACAGCTTGGCACTTCACACCTCTTTGCGACTTGTCTTGTACGAGGAGTTGAACGGGTCAGGGAAGGCTGTGGTGGAGGGGAGAGGATGGGGGTAATAAGGATCACTTTGATCATCTTTTGTAAACGCACTCGTATGCTCACGGAGGCTAGAGTCAATTATTGTTACTGTGCAAACCGCAAAAAGAGGGGGCTCTCACAAAGCTTGTGAAGTGAGCTCCTGATAGACGACGTGGTAGCCTACTTCACAAGTTTCTGTTTATTTAGTCTTTATTTACCTGTCGTTGTAATTGGCTCACGGGACTTGGATTGTGGTGCTACGAGAATCGATTAAATGTAGACTTTCCACGTGGTCTTGCGCAGTGGTGGAGAGTGTAGATAAGGGGATTTGTGCTGCATTTCAAGTAAGGTGTAGTCCGAAAACAGTTAGACATTCATTACTGAAGTGTTTATGTCTTCATCACAGATGCATTATCTGTGTAATCACTCTCCCTTGCTTGGGCACTACAATTTAACAGCAACTTTCCAGGAGCCATTCTGTCCTGAAGACCCAGCTCTTTTTGGCATGTTTCGTCTGCTTCACCACACTAGACTTACCCTCAGGAGTTAGTGGTGTCTGGGCTGGGCACTGGGTCAGCAGGCTGTTATAAACTACCCCAAGGTCAGTCTAAACAGCCAAAGACCCAGACCAGACTCAAGGTCCTCACCAGGCTCCAGAGGCCAGAGACTGACTGGAGTGGTGTCTGGTGATTAATAGAAATGCATTTCCTATCCTCAGAGGCAAATAAATAGCATCAGGGTAGTGGCCACTCAAGCTGGTTTTACTTCATGCTAGGGTTTGAGATTCACAGACTGTCTTTCAGGAGTTTGAGTGATACTGCCGTCAGAGTGTGTAACGTCCATGTTTCTTGTCATTGTGACTGTCAGAACTCTTCCGGACACCTCAATCTAGAGCCGCCACACAATGGATGACCTCTGTTGTCCAGAGTCTTCTCCGGATTGATGGGCTCTTGTAAAACCTGGTGCTATTTATTTTCAACATGTTTGAATGGTGGCCTCAGGATCACTAGTAAATACCTACTTCACTATTACTTGAGTCTGAGGGTGCCTTTGAAACAAGGTCAAACAAGAGCTGTGTGTGAAAGAGAGAGCGTTGCACAATAGATTTAGGTCTGTGATGTGATTGCGGTCAAATGCTTTTTGTTACATGACTTTTACTTTTTGTTAGTTTCTCATACTCTTGAGAGGCAATAGGGACGGCCATGTTTGCCATGCCAATAAGACATTTTAAATTGAGGAAGAGACAAGGAGAACACA
The DNA here is from genome assembly GCF_900700415.2 of Clupea harengus. Lineage (NCBI taxonomy): Eukaryota > Metazoa > Chordata > Actinopteri > Clupeiformes > Clupeidae > Clupea > Clupea harengus. The sequence continues at coordinate 12,410,453 of NC_045162.1, read as the reverse complement.
ATTTTTTCAGTTTGTTTTGAAGATTTGTATATGGAATTGAACTATGTTGAAATGGAGAGAGAAAGAAAGTGATTTAGACTTAGAGGATGTGCATAATCCCCTAAGGCAGCACTTTTTTCTGCTGGCCCAGCCCTATCTGCGTAGGCAGGCCTTACCCCTCTCTCTCTCTCTCATTCAGGTGTTGACAGCCATCCTGACATCATTAAGATGACTGGATGAAATAAAAACGTTGGTCGCGTCTTTCCTTTTTATGGGGCTTAGATCATCGGCTAAATCATCACCTGCGCAGAAAATTATTCCAGAGCAGACACACACACACACACACACACACACGCACACGCACACACAGACAATCTCAGGAGAGAGAAGGGCAAAACAAGGGCAAACATAAATAAAGAGGATAGGGCATGTGTCAGGAGGGGTGTAAACAAGTACGGAGCTTGGCCTGTTACAGCAGGTGAAGACTGAGTCTGTGAGGGGAGCCCAGGGATGTGTGTGTGTGTGTGTGTGTGTGTGTGTGTGTGTGTGTGTGTGTGTGTGTGTGTGTGTGTGTGTGTGTGTGGTGTGTCTGTGTTCTTGCATGCATGTAAGTGTGAAAGTCTGTCAGAGTGTTCCATTACCTCAGGTGAACTTTCCCCTCACCCAACTCCCCACCCCCTTGGTGACTGTGTGTGTATGTGTCTACATCTGTGTGTATGTGTCTACATCTGTGTGTATGTGTCTACATCTGTGTGTGTGTGTGTTTGAGAGAGAGACTGGCCGTGTTTCCGACCGTGTGGAGTAGTTTTGCCAGGCTTTACCGTTGTTCTGACAGTGGTTGGCCACTGTCCCCGTCCGCTGAGACGGACACTGAGCCCGACGCGAGAGACTCTCCCATGCCACCCATCTCTCTTCCGGCCTCCCTTCCTCTCCCTCAGGCACGCATACCTCCTCACCCTCATCCATTTTTCCCTAAGTTCTTCTTCAGACATATAATTTCATCAGCCTGACCACAGTTTACAAAAGACGGCTCCACTTTCTCTCTCCCCTTAAAGTTCATAAAAACCTCAGTTGGTTGTGTGCGCGTTGGCGCCTCTGCACCCTCCGCTCTGAACAGCTGTGTTGTCGAGAAGGAGAGAAAGCCGTGTGTAACTTGTGTTAATCCTTCTGCCTTTTATAGGGGCAGGACGCAAAGCCCCCTCGCTTACGCTGACAAGCTCAGGTTTCTAATTAGAGACCACAGGCCCTGTACATGACATCACCCTTCTCCAGCGCTGTAGGTAACACAGGGGGGGCTGTGTGTGTGTGTGTTTGTGTGTGTGTGTGTGTGTGTGTGTGTGTGTGTGTGTGTGTGTGTGTGTGTGTGTGTGTGTGTGTGTGTGTGTGTGTGTGTGTGTGTCAAGAAGCAGCTGGTTCCAGACACTTTACTGGCTGGGCTTGTGTGTGAGATTTTAATCACCCCGGTCTTCACATGAGCTTGCTCAGGAAACCAGCCTTCTAATTTGGCTTTTGTTGTTCCCCTCTCGCCTGGGTCTGCTGTCTCTCAGGACTTCCCACTGAGGCCAACGTAGCATGGGACCAACAAAAGGACCAGACTGTGATCTTGAGTTTCACTGTCTTGAGCAGAAATGGTTAACAAAGACGCTGCCTGGTCAGCAAGATTTTATCGTCCAATCCCAAAGTTTGCTCCTCTAAACAAGCACAAGAAGTGTTGCTTGACATGCTGATCAGCTGTTGTTAGTTTAAAAGCTATCTGGAACTGGAACTAACTAAAGGAACTGAAGGAACTAAAGGAACTGAGAGAACTAAAGGACCTCTCCATGATACACAGAGAAATCAGATCTATCTCACTGAAGATCATCTCCCTGTGTTCTGTCCCATTGCATAACATCATGCATCCACTCCTCACGCCCTTAGTGACTTCTCCAACAGGTTAATTATTAATGACCCATCTCTAAATCATACCTCTCAGGGTTTAGTTCCCCATCGCGCCTTCCTCCTCTGTGCGTGAGTGACAGCTGGGAGAGTGGCCCTGCTGTGGTCACACATCCTCGTAATCGGCCATGCCTGGGTAGCGCGGCACCTAAGGCCTGCCAGGTCCAATCATGATCATCCGAGTCACGTCATGGTGATGCGATTCGTGGCCCGTGATGTGACTGTGGACCTGTCACTTTAGAAAGACACACACACACACACACATCATCATCACATACACATAGAGACACTGGATCTGACAGCTACTGAAAGCAATGACCCCGCCCTAGCAGAGGAAATAGGTGTGTGTGTGTGGTGGGGGGGGGCTGGATGTGTGTGTGTGTAGGGGTTGGAGGGTGAGGATGGCGATGGGGAGGCTATTTCCGTGGCACTCTGCGCCTGTTAGTGGCGAAGTGGCCTGACTGGGGCCATAATGAGAGAGGACAGCTGGCAGGTTCAGTGGTGCGGGAGCCTCTGAGCTGGAATGGCAGCCCAACAGGGAGCTTTGTTAGGGGGCTCACAGAGAGAGGGCTCAGGGACTCCTAATCAGCCCCATGATGAAGTCCCTTTAGCGTATTACAAAATAGCCCTAGTTTCTTACTCCTCTCCTACCCCCCTCCGGTAGTGATTGTAGGAATTTGGGGATAAATAGTCCCTGGCAGCCAACCCTGAATCCGGCTACAATCCATCTTCCTGATGAGGCACACCGGACTTCTAGGCACGCTTTGATGAGTGCACTGCACATGCCAAGCCTAAAAGGGCCACATAGTGCTTTGTGTAAATCGAAAGCATAATCGGTCTGAAATGAGCATATAGGTTTTTCCAGTGTTTACCATTTGGCCTGGATAATAAGTAATGAATGTGTTGATATGCTGGTGGGGTTTGAAAGCCCAGCCAGGACGGGGCCCCGGTCCAGTGATGGGAAATCAATGGGCGCCCTGCGGTGTTGGTGGGTATTCACCAGTGACGTGGGGTGTGTTGTGGTGTGTAGCCAATAGTGCACTTTCGTGCCTGTGGATGGTCGGATGCTCAGAAAGAGGCCAGCAAGGCTAGAGTTAGCCCAGCGGGCGGAGAGGAGAGGTGAGGGTGGAGAGAGTGACACACACAGACATATACACACACTTACACATGCACACACAGACATATTCACGAACACACACACAGATAGACATATACACACACTTACACATGCACATACAGACATATTCACAAAAACACACACATATACACACACTTACACATGCACATACAGACATATTCAGGAACACACACACCAACACACACATATACACACACTTACACATGCACATACACACGTATACACACACTTACACATGCGCATACAGACATATTTACGAACACACACACACATACTTACACATGCACATACAGACATGTTCACAAACACACACACACACACACATATACACACACTAACACATGCACATAGACACATTCACACACACACACACACACACACACACACACACACACACACACACACACACACACACTTGTAAACACACCATCTCACGCTCTCCCACCAAAGCTTTGTTTGTTCGCACCCTTGGCACTCACGCGGCAGCAGGGTGACACTCGGGTGACCTTACCATGTGGTGAGCACATCAGCGAGACGTTCGACCAACGTTGTGAAACCGTTCCCTCTCACACAGCTCTGGCCTACTTTTACTCTGCCACCCAGGGGGGCTGTGTGTGTGTGTGTGTGGTGTGTGTGTGTGTGTGTGTGTGTGTGTGTGTGTGTGTGTGTGTGTGTGTGTGTGTGTGTATGCGTGTCCGTGTCCATGGGTATGCATGTCTGCATCAGAGAGGTGTGAAAAAGACACAGTGCTGTTGGTCAGAGGCCTGCCTTTAATCTTCAATTTGACTCAGACCGCAGATTTAGTGCTATGCTGTGCTGTGAATGTGTGACTGTGAATATCTGTATCCATCACGTTTACTTAGCTGAGCGGCCGGTCTGCGGAAAAACAATCCTCGAGATCTCCAAAAACACGTGTTAACTCGAAGATGAGGAGGATAACATGGTAAAATCCTCCTCTGAGCAGAACCTAGAAAGCCTGCCCTCTGTTATTAACACCACATCCTGCAGGGCTGAATATAGGCTGGGCCCTTTTTTTATTTCCTGGACGTGCCCAGCCTTTGTTAAACTGAAGGTTCATATCACCAAGAAAGTCAACAGCCATGACTGTAAAGGTCACAGAGAGCCAGTGGGTGATTATTTCAGGCCTCGAGAGAGGCCTTGTACACAACCCGCCTCAGTGCTGAAACAGATCTGTGCGCTTGTAGCGCGAGCCTCCTCAACAGGAGTAAATTCTGCAGAGTAAACACTTGGCCCCTCTCCAGGAAACAGAGGCTCTGCAAGCATCTAGCACGGCTCAGGCTGCAAAGACGCCAACCCGTGAGAAAAGAATCCCCCTCTGTTCTCCCCCAATTTCAAACACAGGAAAGATCCATGGACCTGACCTGATTTATGAGCGTATGTGCACACACACACACACACACACACACACACACACACACACACACACACACAAAGAGACAGAGCTACAGGATTTAGAGGGATCCTGCACCATTTTTTGCCCTGCTAGCGTGTGTTCCCACACCCTGCGCTGTGGTTAAATGCAGAGAGAGTGCGGAACTCCCAAAGCCATCAAGGACGCTGCCCCGAACGGTTCTGAGCTGTCAGAGCAAGAGTCTCTTCCTCAGCCGTGACTGTTTCCTGTCACATTTAGGCTGGAAAGCAGGGCTCTGGTGGTGAGGTCCTCATCTGTCTTCTTGACGGCCACTCCATGGTGAAGCACACAGCTGCAGTGTCTGTGTCGTCTTTACTGCTCAGCTTTGCCCTATCTCGTCAGAGACTAAATATCTTTTGTTGTCTCCTCTTCCTCGAATCCTACTGCATTCTCTATATATACTGTATATCTGATCTGAGAGCCCAAACCTGCAGACTATTTTTCCAGGGAGGATGTTGGGGAGGGGTGGAAGAGTATCCCATCGTACCATCATCCCCTTCTCATGAGGAGGTAATAGACCTGCCCCCCCCCCCATACACACACACACACACACACACACAGACATACACACTCATACACACACATACACACACATACACACACACACACACACACACACACACACATACACATACACACACATCAGCCCCCCAATCTGCCCACCAGCCCCCAGCGACATCACTCATCAGCAGCAAGACAACCGGCCAAACAGCTTAACATTCCTCCGTCGAGCCCAGAGTGAGCGGGTGGATCGCATGTCTCCATATTATCGCCGGGATTACAGCAGGGTTGGGGGGTGCGGGCTCCGTGCGGGGAGTCAGGGGACTGGTGCCAAAGGTGTGGAGGGTCAAAGGTCGTATCCGGGGATATGCTCTCTGTTCTCCCAGAGATGGATAAATCACCTGGGGAACACAGGTGAAAGTAACAGCTGTGTTCTCCTCCGTGACAGCCCTCTGTGTGTGTGTGAGTGTGTGTGTGTATGCATGTATGTGTGTCTGCGTTGTGTCTAGGTGGTGTGTGTGTGTGTGTGTGTGTGTGTGTGTGTGTGTGTTGTCCATGACAGCCCGTTCTGCTGGTGCTTCTCTGCTTGTCTGTGAAACTTTAGGACTGCAGTGAGTCATGCGAATGGGAGCTTTTGAAGTGTGCAGCTTGTAAACTACTTGTGCAGCTTTTCATGTTAGTGAGCCCGCAGGACAGAGCATTACCACACACCTCTCTCTCCCTCTCTCTCTGTCTCTCTCGCTCTCGCTCTTTCTCTCTGTTTCTCTCACTCTCCCTCTTTTCTCTCTGTTGCTCCCTCTTTCTCTCTGTCTCTCTCTGTCTCTCTCCCTCTCTATCTCCCTCTTTCTCTCCCTCTCTCTCTCTCACTCTCTCTCTCTCTCTCTCTCTCTCTCAAGAGATGTGAAAGTTCTTGCTCCCATGTCAGGAAAGCAGAGGAAATGAGTAAAGTGTGGTGATAAGGGATAAGTGTTGTGGCTGTTATGTTTGGCCCCGCTCTCTTCCTTTATTAGTTCTTCTAGGGTGGGACAGACCTGAGTCAGTCCGATAAGAGAGATAGGAGAAGGTGGGTCGTGTCAAACACGTGACTCCCTCTTTCTTAATCTGATTGTTCGCTCTAATGTTAAACTTTAATAGGTTAATGCCACGTGCACGGTCCACGGGCTAACGGGCTAACCTCCATTTCAGTCTCTTGTGGTAAACCCAAACTTAACACTCTCTGGGCAGTGAGTTTGTGGCCGGTGTGTGAGTGCTTGGACATTTCAGTTTGTGAAGAGGGTCCATCATGCCTGAATGAGCCTCATATATTCAGTAGCTGACAGTGATTATTTTAGAATGACAGTGGAATGACACTTAGGGGCTGAAGGATCTCTTAATTTATTCATTTGTATGTGGCTTTGAGAGGTTGTATGTGGCTTTGAGAGGTCGTGGGGGGAGGAGCTTTTTTCGTTCATGATGTCCCCTGTGACCTGCCTTTGCCCCTGTGGCAAGGCAAAAAACCTCCCCCCACACCCCTAACCTCCCCACCCCCCCATCAATAAATCAGTAGACCAATGCCCCTTTGGGCCACACAGTGCTTTGGAGACCCCCCCCCCCCCCCCCCCCCCCCCCCCTCCCCCTCACCTTTGTCTCCAGAGGAGTTTGCAGGAGTGTTTTCAGTGTCTGTTTAATTTTACGGCCGCGTTGTCTTTTTCCGCTCTCTTCCCTCTTTTTTCTCTCCCTAATGAGCCCCGGTGTCCAGGTCTGGCTCTTATCTGCGCTGCCAGCGGCTGCCATTGTGCCGGACCATTAATAACGCAGGAATGTGTCTGTTTGGGGGGGGACATGAGGAGGGCTGCACCTCTTAGCCTCCTCTCAACCCCCAGGAGTCAGTTTGTTTTGTGCCGTCCTGATAAATGACCCAGCAGCACCAGGCACGCTGTATGTCTCATCCATTAATTGATTAATAGAGAGTGGTGTGTGTGTGTGTGTGTGTGTGTGTGTGTGTGTGTGTGTGTGTGTGTGTGTGTGTGTGTGTGTGTGTGTGTGTGTGTGTGTGTGTGTGTGTGTGTGTGTGTGTGTGTGTGTGTGTGTGTGTGAGCGGCAGGGGGGGTTTAGATTCAAAGCTTGACTGGCTGGTGGCTGTGTGCCTGCACTGGCAGATGGTGGGGGGGGGGGGGGGAGAGAAAAGGCCGATAGTGATCTAAGTCTATTAGAAAAGAAGAGGCTAATAGTGATGGATCAGAGGAGCCGCAACTGGTCTCCGCCTGTGAGATGCCCACGCAGGGGCCGGAGGGCTCTCCAGACAAATGAAATAAAAGGCAGCATAAGGGAGAAAGACGGAGAAAGGTTCAACATAAGAGGAAAGCATAAGGAGGGAAGATGGAGAGAAAGGAGAAAAGAAAGGGAGAGAATGAGCGATTGCCCTGTGGTTTGAAACGAACATGTGGTGTGTGCCCTTTTGAGAGTCTCTGGATCTAAATTGATGTGACGGGCCAAATAAAAGGTCATAGGTCTATCACATATCAGAAGGCATGTTTTCTCAACAGTCTTTCATATTTTATTTGACATTTATGCTTCTGAATGAACAATCCTGAGGGTTTATCTAAGGTTTTACTACCACTGAGGGCGGTGTCAGGTTCGTGGTGACTTTTAAAACTTTTTTCTGACCTATAATGAGTTGCAATTACAAGCACACAATGCGTTTGCTAAAGCACCGTGCACCAATATGGAGTGAACACAGTCATTCAGAGCCAATGTGTGAGAACCAAAGTGGAACGTACTGTACGCCATACGCAAAACGAAGCAGACGAGAAGCCTCTTCATTCATGTTCCTCTTGGTGAGTTGTTCCGAGGCTGGCCTCCGAGAGCAGCCCTTTGAGAGAGGCAGAGAAAGCGGAGAGCCCAGAGAGGCCCGCGTGTTTGAAGTCCGCTGCTGCTCCACCGTGATGTTGCGCTCCTTTGAGTGCTAACAGTACCCTGTGCGCACAGCCCCAGCAGTCGCAGGGTTCTGATACAGCATGACGGCAAACATCTGGTTTCTCTTTGGCGTCGTGGGGCGCCTGGTTAAACCTCCCCTACAGGCACACTCTGCAGAAATGAAGAAAGAAAGAGAGAGAGAGAGACAAAGAGAGAGAGAGAGGAGAGAGGGATTAGAGTAGTAAATACGGGTAACGTTGGAGAGGGAGAGAGTCATAAAGAGAAGAGGGGGAGGGGGGAGGCAAAGAGGCAGTTAGAAGAAGGAGATGAGGAGAGAAGGAGAAAGAGAAAGAAATAGAGAGGGATAGAAAGATTTATATAGAGAGAGATAGAGACAGGGAAGCAGAGGAGCAGAGAGAGAGAGAGAGGCATGGGTTTGGACAGGAGAGAGAGAGAGACAACAAGGTGAAATGGATGCATGAGAGAGGGGAGAGACAGACAAGGTTAATTACAAGCCCAACGGAGGGCAGAGGGCTGCTGGCTGGCTGTCAGAGACACAGAGGGTCCTACAGCTCTCACCCACTCACAATCTCACTCACTTATTCACACACTCACTCCTTCACCCACTCACTCACTCACTCACTAACCCACTTCTCAAAGGAGCCAGGAGGGGAGTACAGTGGAGGGTGGAGACGCTTGCTGATATCTCTCATTAGAATCAGTGGAGTTAATAGAGGTCATTGGTGTGTAAATGTGGGTGTATGAGAGTAGTGTATGCATGTGTGTGTGTCTGCGTTGTGTCTGGGTGGTGTGTGTGTGTGTGTGTGTGTGTGTGTGTGTGTGTGTGTGTGTGTGTGTGTGTGTGTGTGTGTGTGAGCGTGCTCAGACGATACTGTATATAATTGTAATTTAATTCGGGCCACCGACTGGCTATTAATAGTCTAGTTTTCCTCATGCAGAAGATGTGTGCCATCAGTGTCATGCTATTGTAATGTTACGGCTTCACTTTGGAATATTGCCTAGCTAACAGACCAGAGGTAGAACTGAAAGCCTTACATTGAGAGGCTGGTTGAGCAATGTTAGAGATTGTGTAAAAGTTGGAAAATAAACAAAAATAAAGAATGTATACAACAAAAGGAAAAAATAAGTGAAAATAAGTAAATGTCTTCTAAAGTATTTTGTTATAGTTATGGGGAAGTATGAAATTCATCACAGATTTTAAATGCACGTTTGGCATTGTGATTTATAAAAGATCTCCCGTTTGGATGCTCAAAAACTCCCTCTGCGCTTAAACCAGATACACCTGATTTAACATATGCAAGCATGCATGTACCAGATGACCCTAATTTCTGTGACACGGACTGAAGACGCTCCACAGTGAGAATGACACAGTCCCACAGTTTTCCACATGGCTGTACTCATCTCTCCTGCACATGAGGAAAGAGCAGATTATTATTTCATATTTGGGTTAGGCACTGGATTAAATCCTGCTCCATGCTCCATGCATGGCTGCCTCAAACCAGACCCTTCTGAGCTCTGCTGTCAAAGCGCGTCTGATCTGACTTGGAGTGGAGAATGTGCCGGAAGAAAATGGCATCTGGTGGGGGGTGGCTGAGTACCCCACCGCCCCCACCATTACTACTATCACCCCCCTACCACCCCCCCCCCCCCCCCCCCACCCCTTTATTCTTTCCTTTTACCCTCGGCCCCAGCCTTGGCCCTCTCCTCTCTCCACACCTGTCCAGAATTTTTTCCCGGAACTCCTCCCAAACAATGGCTGCTTTTCCTGCCCGACCTGCAGGACATCTGGAAAATGTTGCAGCAGGCCTCCTTCTGGCAGGGTTTACAGCCAAGGGCTCCGGTGCAGACTGGGGGGGGATGAAAGAGGTGTGGAGTGTGAAAGGTAGACAGGGAAAGGTCTTAGTCTTGAATGACTGAGTCTCAGAGCTTAGGGCCCCATGCTTTTCATGCTCTCCTTGTCAGTAACTCCTCTTCTCTCTCTTTCTCTCTCTGGCTCTCTCTCTCTCACACACACACACTCTCTTTCTCTTTCTGTCTTGCTCGCTCGCTCTTTCTCTCTCTCTCTCTCTCTCTCTCTCACACACACACACACACTCTCTTTCTCTTTCTGTCTTGCTCGCTCGCTCTTTCTCTCTCTCTCTCTCTCTCACTCTGTCTCTCTCTCGCTCTCTCTCTGTCTCTGTTATTGTGACCTGCTGTCTTTTTCGCTCTTAAAACAGCGGGGTCTCTTTCAGTGATTGTCGGTGCCGACAAAAATGCCGCCCATCTGTTTCATGCCTCCAAATGGTTGGCACAGTCCAGACTGAAAAAAGCTTCACTGTCACCAAATGATGGATGTTCAAAAACAGGACTAAACAGTTTTTTTTCTCTTATCTAGGATATACACTTGGGCTTTTTCCGTTTCACAGAGGGCATGCATTGTGTTCCTCTTATATGAAAGGATGCCCAGAAATAGATTTTGGGAGCATGTAGGTTTGGAATTCCGGGAAGATCTGACATCTGCTTCCTATGTAGCGAGAGGTCTGTGGTGTGCCAGCTCACGAGTAACCCTCTGCCGTTTATAAGTGAAATCTCATCACTATCAAAGCAGCTTTGGCTCTATTTATGTCTTTTCATGGGGTGCGCTGTCACAGAAGTGCTTTTACAGCATTCATTTAGCTACATTCGCTACTTGCTTATGAAAATGAAGACCAAAGACCCCTGAAACAAGATTCAGCTAAGCTGTCGACTAGTAGACCTGCCACTGAAACAAACAGAAACTCTTTGGCTAGCAGTAACTCGCATCCAGAGTGCCTATGAGAGAGAAGGGCTCAGAGTTAGTTTCACCTCAGAGTGAGTGTGCCAGCTCCGGCTGCTGCCATGTGGACTGTAACATCTCTGGTGTAATGACTCATTACGTTTTCAGAAGTGCAGCACTCTCCTCTAGTCACTTCAGGGACCTGCCTCTCCAGGCTCTGTGATCCGTTCTCACTGACCTGAGAACAGGGGTTCACATCAACTCGCAAACACAACTTCAGGAGTAAAAAATGAAAGCCACCTCAAACCCAGAAAGCAGCTGACTTGGCCCTGTTCTGGCCCTGATGGGGTGAGAGTCTGGCCCTGTTCTGTCCCTGATGGGGTGAGAGTCTGGCCCTGTTCTGGCCCTGATGGGGCACGGATCCGGGCCAGATCCCTTCAGGCGTCAGCAGCCTGTGGAGCAAGAGGCTGTTTCACTGCTGAGAGAGAAGGAATGTGTGGATCAGCACAACTCCTCTTTTGATGCTCCTCATCAGTGGTGTAGAACGGCCTTGGAGTTTTGAGTTTTGTTGGTTCTGCAGAAAGTGCTCTCAGAGACGAGTCGAGTCTGCTGCTCTCTCTACTGGGCGGAATGGTAAAGCCTGGATAATCTGGTAGCCAGCTAACCTCTTTCATCTGCAGGGCTGGGTCTTCTTTACTGCCATGTGCTGACACACATAAACACACACACAAACACACACACACACACACACACACACACACACAGACACACACACAGTAACTGCAGAAGGATGCTTCTTGGCTATAAATACTTTTCCACACACATCTCTTTAGTATGAGCCCAGCCTCTTATAGAAACATCTTTAAAGCCCCCACCCCCACCCTTTCATTCTCCATGGCGATATGCAAAAGCTAAAATTAAACAGTCTACTCTGTCTGTGCAGCATATCGTTAAAGCAGTTAGTTTTAACCAACGGCACACGTTGCGTTGGGTTTTAAGTGTTACTCATCTGTCACTGAAGCTCGCCAATTTATGTCGGAGAAGTACGGAGGAAGAAGTCCGGGGCAGCATGTGTGCAGCGTTTCTTTTCTGTAGCTGTCCTGTAAAATATTGACAGACTCATGCATTATTTAGCTGCCAGGACCCCTTGAGGTATGCAAATGTAGCCATGATGTAGCAGCGCGGTTAAACTAAAGGTGCATTATGCAATGTATTATTCCCTGTGCTGTCAGAGACATCAGAGCTAGTGTGGGAAACATCGTAGCCTAAGCGTGAGTTAACCCCCTCCAGTGCAGGGGCCCGGCCCCGGCTGGACAGCACAGGGGGGGCCACGCTCTTCTCCTATTAGAGGGGGTCAATGAAATTTTAATGCTGCGCATTCGCAGCCAAAGGACTGGCTGATCATTGCTCAGTCAGCATGATTTGTCTGTCAAAGAGAGAGGGGAAAAAAAGGAGTAAAAGAGCACAGTTTCTGCCTTGTGATGCCTGAGAATGATTAATGCAGAGTGTGAGTGTGTGTGTGTTTATCTGTCTGTGTGAGTGTGTGTGTGTATATGTTGTATCTTTTGAGTTGGTATGTGTGTGTGTGTGTGTGTGTGTGTGTGTGTGTGTGTGTGTGTGTGTGTCGGTGAGTGTATATACTGGTATGTGTGTGTGCGTGTGTGTGTGTGTGTGTCTGTGGGTTTCATAAAGGTCAGCGTGTCCATGCATGGGTGACAGGCAGTGCCTGCGCTGGCCTCAGATGTGGGTCTGTGCCAACCGCTAAGAGAGTGGGCGCCAGGCTGCAGGGCTGCCAGAGGGACCCCAGTGTGCCCGCTACCATATGCTCTCTGTGCTCGGGGTTGATTCAGCATACAACAGCAGCCAGACCTAACCTGCCCTTCTCTTTCTTCTCTCCCTCCCTCTCTCTCTCTCCCTTCCTCTCTCCCTCCCCCTCCCTCCCTCCCTCTCTCTCTGTTCCTCCTTCTCTGTTTTCACAGGAGAGAAAGACAGACAGATCGAAAGAAAAGAAAAGAACAAGACGCAAGCTCTCCGTCTGTCGAGTTCGAAGAGGCGCCCCTGGTGCCGCCTGTACAGGTCACCTCAACCGTGACGCCGTGGGACAATGGAGGCTTGACCCGCTGTCCCCGAGACTGCTATCAGAGAGCAAATATTTAAACGTATTGTACCTCCGGCACCCAGAGCTGCTTGCGCTGGGGCCTACGACGGAAACAGAGTGAGGAAAAGAGGGGGGCTGCTGGAAAAAAAGAAGAGCAAACACATTGAGAGTGAACTCAGGCGGCTATTTCTGCCACGCTGTGGGCGCAGGAACGTCTCATTTGGGAGAGCACTTGGACGTCGGCAAAAGGATTTCCCTGTGCCCTGCCTGTTTATCCAAATGCCTGTCTAAATACTGGATGGAGATATCAAATTTGTAGCCGTTCCAAAAAAGCGCCCGAGAAAAGGGGCTAACTATAGCAGAGCCTGAAGCCTCGGCGGTCTCCTTTACTCGGTTCCCCCACAGGATCCTCCGAGGCCGAGAACAAAACAAATACTCAAAGCAAAATGAAAGGAGATTAGATAGAACTGTTTGTTGTGCAAAAGCTTTCAGATCTTGAGAAGTCTCACTAGAGTAACGAACAATCAGATAATCAAACGTAATAATCCTCCTTTGAGTCTAGAGACTTCCTTTCCTGTGAGGCTACTCTTGTCCCCTAGCTGAGGAGTGTGGAGGGGGAGACTGCTTCATCTGGTGCTGCTTCCTTTCATGCATTCACCCACCAGGCGCAGGATGAAGCCTCTGACCCCAATCGGCTCCCCGTCACCCCTGCGGCTCCTCAACAAGGGCCCGGAGTACCTGCGCCGGCAGATGGACACGGGCAACCGCGGGCGCTCCGTGAGCGCAGTGGAGCGCCTGGAGGCCGACAAGGCCAAGTATGTGAAGAGCCAGCAGGTCATTAACACCAAGCAGGAGCCTGTGCTGGTGCCCTGCACCACCCCGCCACCCCCGCCCCGCCGTCTGCTCGCTGTGTCTGCCTGCTCCACACCACGCCTGCCGCACCGGTGGCACCACAACGGGTTCTACTCCACCTCTACCCCGAGGGACGACAGCGAGGACGACTCCAGGAAGGAGAACCGTCAGGCAGGGGAAGACGAAGATGACGACGATGAAGATGATGATGATGGGGTGCCTGTCAGGAAGAGTGTGGAGGAGCAGAACCGTAACAATGCCAACAGGTTCATGCAGTCTCCACGGATGCCCATCAACGTCCCGCTTGTGGCGCCCCACAGCGCCCCCGTGCTGCGGCGGAGTACCGGTAAACGCATGATGCGGCCGGACTCACTGGTCATCTACCGGCAGAAGAAGGAGTGCAAGTCTCCCACGGTGACCGTTGCGGGGGGTAACAGCACCACGGAGACTAAAGGCTACAGCTTTGTGCGGAGGCTCTTCCAGGGCTCCATGCGGGAGAAGAGCGGAGGGGGCAGTGGAGACAAGATGACCATCAGTGAGGAGAAGGCCCCATCTCGAGACGGAGACTCCCGCATGTCCTGGTCCAACGACAAGAGCTCAGTGGACGTCGGGGACGGATGTAACGAGACGCGGCGCTCCAGCAGATCCAGCCGGGAGCGCTCCTTGGAGTCTGACAACGGAAACATCTACCTCGTGGAGAGGCGGGTGAAGAAACCCAACGGCACGTGCGACCACTCAAACAACAACACCACCACGTCCACAACCACCACAGACGACGACATGGACCCCTGGAAGCCGGTGGTTCCGCGCGTGCCCCTGCGGAGCGGGCTGCAGCGCTCCAAGTCGGAACTGAGGCTGCGCTGTTCGGTGGCACTTTCCGATACGGAGCGCTTCTTCGACTTCTGCGGCCTGGACCTGGACATCATCGATCGGCTGGGCGCTGAGAACTTCCTGTCAGGCGCCAGCTCCGTGGACACCCTCTCGCTCATCCTTCGGAGCGTCGGCGGCGGGGGTGGCTCAGAGCCCAGCGAGTTCTCGCGCCACTCGGGGGAGGGGCTGTTTCAGGAGGAGCTGGCCGAGCAACTGCCCATCATCGGAGTGTCCATCATCGAGCGTAATGCGCGGGTCATCAAGTGGCTCTACAGCTGCAAGAACGCACAGAAGGAGGGTCCCAAAGAGTCCACGGTGTAGCCGCCGACCCAAACAGACTCAAAACAGAGCTGACAGGGGAGAGGACTAGTGCCCCTGTGCAGAGCTGTTACACCTAATAGAAGTACTTCTGACAGATCGATATGCTGTATTTATTTCTTTTGAGAATATGTGAGACTGTTAGTTCTGTGAATGCAACAACCCTTCACCCTTTGCCCTCTGCTGCAAAATATAATTTTGTGATCATACGGACACGTCTGTTTCAATCAACTCTGCCTCTTCAAAACTGTCCATCACTTGTTCTCAGTCATGTGATACTAGCTTATGCATCAACTGCGTTGTTTGCTTAACATAGCTCTGCATCCTCTGCATCTCCCACAAGTTCATAATTCAGAGCAGAAAAAAACCCACTAAGCTTTGTTTTCCCCTGACCAGAGAAAGTGATGTGAGTATTAAGTGAACCGTGTGTACCTCATTCCACTACTGCCCCAGTTTTTTTGTGTGTGTTGTGCGTGTTGTTGTTTTTTTTTCTCTATTTTCTTCCTTAAACGCAGGCGTTGGAACAAACATGCAATGCACCCCTATGGGGCTTCAAGAGCACTGAACTGGAGTGAAAATGAGAGACAGAGAGAGAGAGAGAGAGAGAGAGAGTGTGTGAGAGAGAGCCTAGACCTATGATCTCTTTAATATACTGTGCAACAGAGAATGCTGTTCCTGTTAAACAAGGAGTGCAATCTCATATTATTTAAACATAGTCAAAATGCAGTTCAAGCCCAAATAACCAGACATGCACCACTGCATATTTTTTTGCCAACTGTACTACTCTATCCTGGTTTAGAATTGTTTCAGGGTGCTCTAGAATTATAAATCCATAGAAACAGAATGTGTATTCTATTTCTATTTATTGATCTCTCCACGTCACAGAACATTCCAGCAATGCCCAGATACATCACAGAGACATCAAAGACTAGATCACTTGTCAATATGTGTCTCACTTTTATAAGAAAACAAAACAATAATCAAATACTCCTACACTCAATACACAACTCCAGATTATACTGCATGATACATCTGCTAGTGAGCTTTTCATTCACCTCACAGCCTAGTGTTAGTAGTCATAAATGACTGACACTCACACATAGCCAAAGTCCCACTGGGCCCACAGCACTCCCCCAATGTGTCAGACTGTGAGCTGTCTCCAACTCACGAAAGGGAGCTGACGGCTTTCTTCCCTTTCATTTTACTCCCTGCACACACACACACACTCTCACACACACACACACACACACACACACACACACACACACACACACACACACACACACACACGCACTAAGCACAGACATCCACACACCTTACCTTGTGGCCTCAGTCACTCTTCATGTTAAAATTAGCATGTAGGTCAGGCTAGCCCCACTGAAAACTGGACTGGAGCGTCACAGAGATATGTGCAGGTTGCATAGCATGTGACCTGTATGGAGAGCCTGGCCTCCACACACCCCATGACAGATGCATTGTATGACCTCCTCTGGATGGGTAGCTGCTCCTCAAAATCTGTTTGTGTCGATGTAAATCAGTATTCTGAAGGTCCGAAAGAATGGCCACCTGGCCCAAGCCAAACTGGAAATGCTTTGAGAGCTGTTGTATTTGCATGTGTACAGGATGTTGTATATAATTTTGCAAAGATTTTCTTTCTATCTATGAGAGGTTTAGATTTTATTCCAAAGAACATTGTGTATTATTTACACAGAAGGTCAACATAATAAAGTACTATTTGTGGATATTTGTCTCTTTTTTTGTCTCTTTCTTGCAATCAACGGAAGTAGAAATCTAACCGTAATGCATATGCAGTATGTTTCGAAATTCACTGTTGAATTAAATTATATCAACTCCAGGGATATCCACAACATTCTCACACAAGCACACACACAGACAAAAATAGATTCTGTGACACTTACAAATGCACATACATTTGATGATATTTGCATGAAGTCCAGACATTTCATTGCATGTTATGTTAGACCTACTGGAGACCCCATACAGTGACGGATGAGGGATCTTGAGCTCCGTGCAGTCAGTGGACGCCAAAACTGAGGCGGCAACAGCAGAGACAGAAGCTCAATCCCACTGCTGAATAATCCTTGAGTGAGAGGATGATCACCCTGAGTGATGCCAGTGTGTGTGAGTGTGTCTGCATCATCCCCTGCTCAGCTTGTCTGATGGAGTGTCTTTCTCTTCCTCCGGCTTTGTTTTGTCTCTTTTTGCAGCTGCATTCAAGGAGCTGTTTGCTTCTTAACCCTCTCAGCACACAACACACTTGAGTTTGAGGCTGCTGCCATTGTTCAGAGATAGCACACTGGTGCCACAGGCCTGACGCTCCCTTACGTTTGTCTGCTTGGTCATGACACTCTTTTGTCTGTCTGTCTGCCTGCCTGCCTGCCTGCCTGCCTGCCTGCCTGCCTGTCTGTCTGTCTGTCTGTCTGTCTATTTGTGTGTTGGTTTGGCTGCCACTATCCATCCATCCATCTATCTGTCTATATCGCTCTCTCCCTCTCACTGATTTTGGCAGTCTCCCGCTTTTTCTCACTCTGTGAATCTCCTTCTGTCTCTTTCTACCTCCCTCTCACTGTCCCTGTCCCTCTCTCAGTCTTTCTGTCTGTCTGTGTGTGTGTGTGTCTCTTTCTCCCTTGTCCACCCCCTATACACCTCAGAGTCCTCAGAGCCAGAGAGCAGAGTGTGACCCATGTGTCCTGATGGCTGTGTGTGTGTGTGTGTGTGTGTGTGTGTGTGTGTGTGTGTGTGTGTGTGTGTGTGTGTGTGTGTGTGTGTGTGTGTGTGTGTGTGTGTGTGTGTGTGACCTGCCGTGACACCCTGTTTGTGTTGAGCAGCGGCAGGTCCTTTAAACATGCATTTGTTCACTGAGTTACTCCTGTGCTGTGAGAGCCCTTTCCCCTGCTTTCCCAGACATAACTACACACACACACACACACACACATACACACACACACACATACACACACACACACATAACCGGGTGGTAGCCAACCATGTGTGAGATTAAACAATGGGAAACCATGTTTGCAGACATTCTACATCAGAACAACACATTTTGGGGAGGAATAGCTTTGGGTGGAGAGGATAGGTCCAGAGTAACTGTGCATGTGAGTGAAAATTGTTGTATTTCCTGCAACAGCAGTATGTCACAGTCACAGTCACAGTCACAGCCACCTTTTACTCATGGATCCATCCTGCAGAAGGAGCCAATCCATACAAACCCAGTTATGGTCCTCCGGATAGCAGTCAATATTAATGACAGCCATGCCTTTCATTTCTGCCTCAGATGGAAATGTGCTCTGTCCTGACCCAAATGTCAGTTTCCACCTCAGTTTGAAAACAAAACTCTCTTCCATCCTAGCGGAAGACAAAAAAAAGTCAGCAGTCCCTGGTCCCTGACGCACTGCTGACTGTAACTTTTCCAAACATTTAAACAACAGGGGGGCGAGGAAGCCACACTCCTAACAGCATTAAGGCAGCGGAACCCAGGTTCCTGTGTTTTTATTTTATTTTATTTTTTTCCAGCTCCTTTGAACTCTGTTCACAGGTTGCACTGAAAGCAGAAATTCTCTCTTTTCCCCCTGAAGACCTGGAGAATCTCATCAGTGCAGCTCTGGAGCTGAATCACAGAGTCACGGAGAGGAGCATAATCCGCACAGCGCAGAATTCATCGGGAGACATTTCATAACTCTGAGTCTTCAGGCAGGAAGTGCCAGACAAGCGCAGAATGACCTATTTATAGCTAAAGATGGAAGGAAAAAAAAACCTTTGAGGCAAATGAACAGAAGGAACCCAGATTTTTGTATATTCTTAACCAGAGATCATAATACAGACAAGCAGAAAGAATAATCTAACTCTGTATTCAAACCAGCCGGTGCTTGATTGTTTTTTTACCATTGATTACAGTGTTATTATATATGTGATAATCAATAGCACTTTCATACTCTATATTTACATAACCCCAAATCTAATCCTAATCCCTGGTTTATGATCCCTGATACTAAAAAGTGTATCTCAGTGTTGTTACTCTATAATTCTCAGTATATTACACTGCACTTCACTGTTTAGTTACACTGTAATAAAGCCCGAATTTGAACTCTAAAACCTCCATTTAGTCCCCTTATTTGGTAGGCTCAGTTGACCTACATGTAATTTCCCCAGTGCTTTTAAAGGATGATTAATGGCATGGTTGTAGATGCTCATGGCACATGGAGTGGCTGAGATATCTAATGATGGAAGTGAGCTGACAGATAATTGACTAGTTAAGTCCTAACATCGGCCTGCAGTGCAATGAATTGCAGGATTAACCAGCGTTATGGAGTGTGGCAAATCTGGCCTAGTTCTTCTGGGCCAGCAGTTTTGCACATGCCTCCGATGTCCACGCGTCACATGAAGCCGCAACGCATGACTCAGACCGAGAGACAGGGAAATATGGAGTGAAAGACTGAGAGAGACAGAGGAAGAGAGAGAAACAGATGGAGTGAGAGAGAGATGCAGAGAAAGAAAGAGTGAGGCAAAGAGAAACAGAGACACCGAGAGAGACGCACAGAGGCAACGTTTGAGAGAGAGAAAGAGTGACAGGCAGAGAGGTATGGAAAGACAGAGTGAAGAAAGAGGTGGGAGAAAGAGAAACAAAGATGTGCGTGTGACCATGAGGGCCAACGTCCACTGGCGGCGTCTGACACGTGTCACGACTCACTTCTAGTTCTTTTTAATGGGGCAATGCCCACTGGCGGCGTCTGACATGCATCAACTTCAGAGTTTAGAGCACAGTTCTATTTCTTGAGTGTCAGGTCCATAGAATGCCTTGATTTTAAAATGAAATTCACATATTTTTTACCGTCTTCAACAATTTGAGCCAACTTTTTGGCTCTGTGGGTTAAAAGCATGCTTTTCTTTCATTAGCAACTGTTGTCACCAGTGAACAAAATTAACTAACATTACTTAGCTTATACATCAAGTTAGCTAAGACAGATGATGGCTTAATGGCACAGAAATGTCGATCTAGCCATGGTAAATTTAGATTGCACTAAAACACTGGATTTTCGGCCAAAGATCTTTTATTCGCCCAGAGGTGCCAGATCACCAGATCTGTGGAAGTGACAGGGTTGGGAGTGGGCTGGCCTATATTTTGGGGGGAAAAGATATGAACCTGAATTAGCCTCAAATGCCAGCCAGAGAATGAGAGGCTAGAGACATCAGGGCTACAGGGGAGCACATCACATACTCACACACACACACACACACACACACACACACACACACACACACACACGCACATGCACACATACAAACACACGCACACACACACACACATTCCTTCACACACTGTTGGGGCGGCCCACCTGTGAAAGGATCCATAGAGCTGAAGTGAGGAGTTTAGTGAAGGTGGTGACCTGCAGGAACCTCAGCATTCACACACAACTTCATCTCTGTGTGGCTGTGAACTGACCAGACCAGCGCTAACTGCTCAGCGCACCATGACTGGGTATTAGAACTTTGCTAACGAATGGATTATTATTGCATGAATGGTATTTGGGATCATTGCTAGCAATGGGTATGAGCGGGTATTCTCAAGCACAAATGGTTTCGATGAAGCCTTTGGAAACTCAACACCATTGAAATGGGAAACTGATGGGAGGGTCTACTTTCGGTGTGTGTGAGTGTGTGTCTGCGTGAGTGTGTGTCTGTGTGAGTGTGTGTCCCCTTACTTTAACAAAACCGGTGCCTGAGCACAGGGGTATCCGATGGCACTCAAAGGTCATAAATCAGACAGTGGTTCTTTTCTCTACCCCCTCGTCTCCAGCGTGACCTTTGCCCCTGGGGGGTCAGGGAGAGGGGTTCAGCATCACCTCTATGAAAAAGCAGTTGCTGTGCGTCATGCCCCCCTGCAGCCCCCCCTCCACCCCCACCCCATTACTCCAGCACGTTTAATCACCATTTCACCTCAAGAAAGAGTGAGGGTCAGGTTGAGTTTCTGAGTGGAAAGTTACGGGGAAGCCCAAACAAAGGTCTGCTAAGTGCATGTTTTCTGTTGCAAACTTGTGACAACTGACCACGTCGTGAAAGTGTTTTGACTGAAACCCAAACCTGGGCAGAATGGCCCGTCTGCTGTTGGCACAACCAGTTTTAATATAACCTCTCTGGTGAGTGGACTGCTCTTCAAAGTGTCAGTCAGGCGACGGCAACCCCTCTGACATTTGCCGCGTTCATTCAGATGTGAATCTCTGCAAATGCCATTACCGTTCGCAACTTAGCGACGAGTCATTAGCGACCACAAGTACCCCTGTAAAACCGGTGAGCCACAACACCAGTCACCCAGCTAATGATGAGACATCTGATACTTGTTTCTAGGGTGGCCTAACATCTCAACCTTTTGCTGAGAGGATTAAAGGCTGAAGCCTGGGATTAGAAATCAGTTAATGACCTTAAGAGGCCTTTGATACAAACACTATGAGCACCGTGGGTAGCAGGCTAATGGTATTAGCAGATCCTCCGACAGAGGGAGACTGACAGGAAAACAGCGGCTGGGGCTGTGCTGATTAATAATCCTCCTGCCTGTGGGGAAGAGCTGGGAGTCTGGTGGTCACTGGCCAGGTGAGTCTACACCAGTCCGATGACACAGCGGGGAGAAAGCATGAAGACAGCATGGTGCCAGAACTGACGGGGTCAACGGACTGAAGAGTGAATGCTTGATTTTAGTTGCCTGGAAGACATGATTTAAAAGTACTTAATGCACAGATAGATCCAGTTGTTCCTTAATCACTTTTCAAAATTAATACAAACAGGAGCTCTACTTTATCTCTCTTTAGATCTCTCTACATGCCTTCCTATTAGGGGTTCAATCTAATCCTAGCTCCAATTACAACCGTTCTAACCCAGGATCAGCTGCCTGATCGAATGCTCTTCTTGGTAAAAGTTGGTTTGGCCAGGACCTACCCTGGGTAAGTTTAGGGATATATATGTGGGAATGCCTCCAATGGTCTTTAAATGCCATCAGGGATGATTTTCTGATTTACAGATACAATAACACAGACGCATAAATCACTGCTTCGGATGAAAAGAAAGTAACACTGGAGTCTCTTCTGCAACATTCCTCTCCCGGAGGAGAATTCCAGGATGAAAGAGAGTGAACTGCTTATGTTGTGAACCAGACAGAGACAGGGAAAACACAGCTGGGTGCCTTTGATGGGTGAGAATGGAGGATACGTTGTTTTTGTTTTCAGAAGATGTGTGGCATCTGCATGATAAACTAGTTGATTTTGTGCACAAGATTTTGTGCACATTGTTTTTGTGGCGTCTCTTTTTTTTCATGTCGAATACTTACGCGGTGATAAATCCCTGTTTGATATGGAAGACACGAGTTTGCACAAATACTGTGTGTGTCAGACGCTATTTTAAGGGTTATTATTTGGTGACTAACATGACTAAAACCATGTGTTTCTGTGTACGTGGTACATCCAAAGAACATCCACATGTTCACATTAGTTTTCACACAACAACAACAAACAAATTTCACCTAAAGTCTCCCCCAAGGACCCTGGATCCCGTCTCTCTCTGTCTCTGTCTCTCTCTCTCTCTCTTTCTCTCTCTCTCTCTCCCTCTTTCTCTTTCCCTCTCTCTCCCTGTTTCTCTCTCCCTCTCTCTCTCTCTCCTCCTCCTCGTCCTGTAATTGCCAGCTGTGTAACTGCAGGGAAAAGCAGCCGATTCTTCACACAGATCAGGACAGTCAGACAGGAGGCCCAGGGTGGGGGGAGGGGTAGGTAGGTGAGGACCCCCAGCTCAGGTGAGGGCCAGACAGGGGGGGAGGGGCCGGGGTATAGGGGATGGGGCCCGGGGGGAGAAGGGCGGTGAGTGAGGTATGACCAGATGGAAGAGGTGAAGGCTCGGCATGTGCTTTGCTATGGGAACAGACTGAATGTTTGTGTGTGTGTGTGTGTGTGTGTGTGTGTGTGTGTGTGTGTGTGTGTGTGTGTGCGTGTGTGTGTGTGTGTGTGTGTGCGTGTGTGCGCGTGTGTGTTTGTGTGTGTGTTTGTGAGAGAGATAGAGAGAGATCAACAGAGAGAGATCCATGAGAATAACAATCTCAGGGGCAAATGGGAGAAAGGAGAAAAAAAGAGACATAAACGCAGCGAGGGAAGAGAGACATTTAGAGAGAGTAAGAGAGAGAGAGAGAGAGGAAAACGAAGGGAGAAAGAAGAGAAAGAGATTTAAACAGTAAGACCACACATGAGAGAGAGAAAGAGAGATAAGTAGGGACAGTGTGTGTGTGTGTGTGTGTGTGTGTGTGTGCTCGTGTGTGTGAGAGAGAGGGAGAGAGGGAGTCCTCCCTGCGTTTGGTGATCAGAGTCTCCCTCTCTCCCTCTGCTCAAGCTGGGCCAACATCAAAGCGCTGCCCAGCCCCGAGTGTGACCTCACCCAGAGCTCTGGGGTTTACCGCTCCTCATTTAACCCTGGGACGCTCCACATGGCCTGGGACACGGCCAGGGACACGACTCCCCATGGCGCCACGCTTCTCACCTACCTCCACATGGACACACTGCAGTCTATCTCACCCACCTCCACATGGACACACTGCAGTCTATCTCACCCAGCTCCACATGGACATACTGCAGTCTATCTCACCCACCTCCACATGGACATACTGCAGTCTATCTCACCCACCTCCACATGGACACACTGCAAGCTACCAACTCAGGGTACAGGACACTTCTGTGGAGGTCTAGATAAAGGGCTAGTATTAATCAGAGTAAATGTGGAGAACAGAGTTAGTCATTGACACAGCCTGCCTTCCTGAAGGGCACTCATATCAAAGTCCAAGGAAAAAAGGAGAGGCGCCACGGACGCCATAGCGGAGGCATTGCCTGGGCACAGAGACCAGTCACGGAAGCCTTGCCGGAGGCGTTGACCAGTCACGGAACAGACTCTGGAGCTCCCCCTAGTGGTACCAACCAGTGCTGAGTATAAGGTGCCAGTGCTCACAAGAATGACCAGTTTGAGCTACAACTGCATCTGGGAAAAAAGACATATAAATTGGAAATAGTGTAGTAGAGAGTCTGGTAATGAGAGGGACAGTGCTTGATGTGTGCTAGCAGGTGGGTGGACACTGCCTACTTCTTTATTCAGGGGGGGCAAATGATCCCCTTTTCCTCTACTTCCTGTGCTCCTAGATTGAAGGTGTCCAGCCCATACAGGCTGGTGAGAATGGGAGACTCCCGCTCATCACGGCTGATTGTGGGCCTAAAAACAGGTGATTGGGTGTCCATGCATCGACCCACATGTGTTCTTTGAAGGGGGTGGAGTTGAGCAGCGTTTGGTTATTGTGTGTGTGTGTGTGTGTGTGTGTTTGTGTGTGTGTATGTGTGTGTGTGTGTGTGTGTGTGTGTGTGTGTGTGTGTGTGTGTGTGTGTGTGTGTGTGTGTGTGTGTGTGTGTGTGTGTGTGTGTGTGTGTGTGCGTGTGCATGGGGTGGTGTTAGTGAGGAGGGAGTTAAAGCCTCTCTCTAATTACATTCTGCTGCCCATCAAAGAGAGCTTTCATTGCCTCTCTGCTCATTTCCTGCAGACTGCTCAGGCTCTCCTGCGGCACGGAGACCGTTAGAGAGTTCTTCTCATGCAAAGGTGAGTATGAAAACAGTCATCAAGTAAGCACTGACGATATGAATGGACATGGTCACAGCGTGTCTCATTCTATGCAAAAGCGCCACACATTAAAAATTCAGTATATGCAAGCCACATGCAGATGGAACTTATATGGAAATTATGAACCCTTTTTAAATTCAGTGCCTTTAGGTACAATGTATTTAACATATAGCTAATTACAAAGTACAATGTGCTTCTCTTATGAATTCATCTTGGAATGTTGCTGAGGGTAAGCAAAAGCTTCAGGTTCAGAATTAGTGACTATACTGTCATGGGCAGTCCATTGTGTTAAAAATTACTTTAATTTTAATTACTTACAAATGTGCATCATAATAAGGACTCTTAATTTGGAAGAGGGACCAGAAATACAACTGGGAATGTTGCTAGCTTTGAATCAGCTCCAGATGAGATCTGAGCAAGACTCGAGTTTGAATCTGTCCCAAAGTCAGTTGTTTTCTGGGATGGTACATTACGTAATACGTTCAAGGGAATAATAGAGTTGTTTGTCATGGCCAAATGCTTCTGGAGACAGAGGACAATTCACTGACGTATTACCATGGAAGATTAAATAAAACAATAATTGCTGTTGTGCTCATTTCCACAGAAACTGCGACAGAAAAAGACCCAAGGCCAAAGCAGCCTGAGAAAGGCCTTCCTTGTTGTTTAAAACAAGGCCGTTTCAGTCCTGATCATTAAAACGG
>NC_045162.1:12290321-12380321 GCF_900700415.2 Clupea harengus | reverse complement strand
GACACACATGCACACACACACACACACACACACACACACACACACACACACATACACACTCATTCAATCTTTTGATCAAGCCATTCTTTTGCACACTTAAAACAATACAGGGAAAACACTCATCATACAAACAGACAGAGACACATTTGACACACAAACACACACACACTCACACACACACACACATCTCCACACTGTGTGTCTCCAATCTGTGTTGAGGCTAACTCACTAATCTGCCTGTGGACACAGATTCAGGGCAAAGTTGTTAGTTAACGTCAGCCGTTTCCCCTGCTCTGCTGTTTTCGCCGCGAGCGGTTCGCTGCCGCGCTCTTCGCCCCGCAGAGCGGAGAGAGCGCACATATATCCCGTCATTGTACTGACGCACTTCTTCTTCACGCTCTACAAAGCTGATTTAGTCAGAGCAGACCAGAGTGCAGCAAAAGCATGCTAATATGGTTGTGGCACAGCTGAAAGAGGCCTACATGGCTCTGTGCAAAAGTTAACATCACAACAAAGCATTTGCCCAGAGCACAGGGCCTAAGAGTTTCAAAATGTTTCACGTTAATATTAATGGAGGGGAAAATAGGCCAAGGGCCTGATGATGGGGACGTGAACAGAGGAATCCTATGACAGGAGTCTCCTGCAGGCAGAGCTACGCCCTGGGTGTGAAGAGCTCTACACAACTGTGCCGTTTTGATGCAGACCAGTGTTGACGGCAACGGAGCATCTTGCATCTGCTTGCCGTCAATCATGATGACTGATCCGCACAGACGTCCATGATAGCAGATTAGCTCCGAAAGGGATGCGGTACTCTTTCTCTGAATAAGCTTGGATAAACTAGGAAAACTAAATGTGAGAAGAGTTTAGTTAAAATAATTGCAGTGTTTAAAATCTGGATGATTTCCAGCAAACATCTCATGAAGAATCAAAAAGTCCTTTTTTCCGTTATGTGTCATAGAGTGGGCTTAAAAAGAACAGGGCAGTTATCAATACGTTTCACAGAGAGAAAGAAAAGTGGAAGGGGGACTTAATGAGAGCGACTGATAGGTAATTTGATTCAGGAAATGAAACCATATTCACTGGTGGCGGACGACTTGATTTGATCTATTTTTATCCTGTCTAAAAGCAGCAGTTGGCCATTACAGAGGAAGTGACAGAGGTGGGGAGCATGGACGGGAAAAGGAAGAAAAGCCCTGAAAATGAAGGAGTCGAGTCATAATGCTGAGTCATGAGGGAGAGGAAGGCAAAGCAGACGCCTGAAGAAATACACAAAAATGGCACAACACTGAAAAATACACCCATCTCGGATTGTTTAAATATTTGTCTAAAATGGGTTCGATTTAATTTCATACATGTTACCTTTTAGGTAATGAATCCCAATACATGCCCTGAGACAAACAGCTGAAGGAATAGCAACATGATTGGAGCACACCTATTTCAAACTGATGACCGCAGGAACCATGTTCTTAAGTAATCCTTGACTGCCCCCTACTGTATGTGTTTGTGTCTGCAGTTTCCCACTAAACTCCCTTCTCCCTGCAGTTTCCTTTTGATCATCACCATGACAATTCTCTTTCTATTAAATAAAAATAATTTTACTATTTTTAAAAAAGATCTATTTAAAAAATCTATGTATTGTTTTATTATTTATACTATTAATAAATAAGGACATGTGAAAATGATTTGGGTAAGCACATGACGTGTGAGCATTTTTGTCTTTTGATTTCAGTCAACTTTATTGAATCATGAAATCAGCATATCAGGACACACAACCCAACATCAGATTCACAGTGAAAACAAAGTGCTCCTCATTCCTTCAAAGAGAAAAATAAAATCCTTTAGAACATATACATAAGTAATGCTTTCAATCTTAGCAGTCACAACAGCACAAACACAGGCAGGCTGAATATCCCAACAGGAGAAAACAAACGCAGAGTCTCGTTCCAAAAGCAAGGCAGATAATACCTCACAAACAAAACTTGGTAATTTGCCAGAGAAGTCAACAAGTCCTACGTTGTGACCTTATCTGTGAGTTCAGAATAATTTATATAAAGCTCTGTAGTATGAAATTGCACAGCACTTAGAATGCTGTAGTTTTGGTTGAGGTTGTTGGACGATGATGAAATAAAAGTTGATTGTACTTTTCAAAACTTACGATGAAGCTGCTTTTTCAACATTATTTACATAGCTGATTGCACAGCACTGTGTTGTAAAATGTTGAATAGCACTCTGTCATAGCACTGTGCTTCTGTTGAAGCTATGCCCAGACATTATCTGAGACTTTGAGACCCCAGTTTATCACTTTTAAAGCTTTTAAATTATTCTGTGCAGTGGTCAAGCTTAAAGTGTTGCATAGTACAGCAATAGGAAATAAACGAATTATGCAGCCGTCTTTAAATATTTATGAACACAGTGGGCATTCACTCTATTCATAGACATTCATACAACTCAATTTAACATCATTGTGTGTTTCAAAACCTGCTAAATTGGAATTGAACCCTTTTATTGGTTTTATTGGAGTTTGAGTGTGCAGTGATGTCTGTCTTCTTAAAACACATTAACACTGTATTTCTGTAACTCACACCACAGCAATCTCCACTGACTGGCCTAGCCTAGTTTACTCCAGCATGGACCACACGTTATTGATTCAGGCTTGTCCATCACTACAATTTTGAAACCACTTGTGTGTCTTCTGACCAACAAGGACATGAATTTGAAGTGTTATTCCCTGAAGTACGGAGGTTTTTCCACGCATGAAACACTTCAAAAACATGGTCTATGATGGTCACAAAGTCTCCTGTTTTGTCGGGATATTTTAATAAACCCTGGGAAACCCAAGATCTTGCCTATCACATTACCTTGAAAGATTCACACCAAAATCAGCAGACACTGTGACCCTTGTGGAATGATTGTGGACCCCCCAGGTGTTCTATGCTTCACTGGTATTCACCCCTCCAAACCTTCCCCTTGCTCCCCCCCCCACCACCACCACCTCCCTGCCTACCCTGCATACTGTGCTTGGCTAGTCATTCTTGGCCATGCTTTTGGTCTTCAGCTCAGCCAGTTTGCTGGTGACAAAGTTCCATTTTAGTGATGTGTCCCCGTTGCCCCCACCCAGAGATGTGTATTTGGCGAAGCTGTTGCCACTCCCCCCACCTCCCTCCTCCTCCCTTGTGGCCTCTGCTTCACCCCCTCCTTCTTCCTGGTTCTCCACCTCTGGGCTCCTCCCCTGGTTGTCAATCCCCGCCTCCACGTCACCTCCTTCTGCCCCGTCCTCTGCTGCCATGGCTGCAGCTGCTGCTGCCGCCTGGGCCTGCTTGGCCTGCTGGAACTTTGTGGAGAAGTTGTCCCAGAACCCCGTCATGCGCTTGTTGGGTCGGGGCTCCTCTGGCCTCATGGCTAATGGGCTGCAAGGGGAACCAGATAGATCCGGCTCAAGTTAGTGCAGGAAACGCTTCACTTACATGTTCACTTACATGACCATTAACATTTACAATCTAGTCACTTACATCTCGTCAAATAGTCATTGACGTCTAGACATTTACATCGAGTTATTTACATCTAGTCATTTACATCTAGTCAATTAGAAGACACTTTCATCACACGTGAGGTACAATGCAAGCAAATAGCTGATCAAGACAAACTCATCAAAAGCAAAGTACCATGAAAAGACATAGATAAATGATATTAGATATATGATATTAGATATATAGATATTAGAATACATTCATCTCATTTACATTTTTCCTTAAGAGTCCTTTACAATAGCTCATATCAATCAGAATGTTAACCACAAATGCTTGACTATGAGTGGTGTGGTGATAACGATAAGGATGGTGATGACTGTTATGGGGCTGGTGGTAATGATAGTGTTGATGATGATGATGATGATGATGATGACGTATACTCACTGGTCAGGTACGGGCTCCGGTTCTGGCTCGGCCTGGCTCTCTGGCTCTGACTCCAGCAGCTGGTGCTCGTCCTCCTTGTTGAAGAGAGCGGAGACATTCCTCCAGCCCCTCACGCTCGCTCCCTGCATCTGATAAAAACACAGCTGACATGTTTCTCAGCCTTCACCTTGTTAAAACGCCTCTTCCCCATCAGTCACCCTCCCGCAGAGCACCGTCTCAGTGCTGAGTGGTTTTCATTTGGAGCTTTGAGTGGAGCTAAAGGCAGCGCAGTCAGGCAGCTACTTGAAGCCTTCAAATCGCCCTAACACCTCATTTTCGGAACTGAGAAAACTCTGAGTTTCCTGTGTAAGACTTCTCTAACACACACACACACACACACAGAGAAAGGGAACACAAACTTTCACACACATAAACAGAGCTGCTCTTTCAGTGAACATCAGTACATTAGTGAATCTCTTCCTCCCATGGCTGTGCTACAAGTCAGTCCAGATTCTCTGAAGACCAGCCTAACCCTAGAACCAATATACCTGTACTGAGGTCTGCCGCTGAGTTCATTCGCTACACTGCGGGTGTTATGGTTACAGCCAACCTGTAGGTATGGCAGTCTTGGCTCACTTGGTCAGCACAGGAAAAACACACAGATGACATCATATCCATTAAAAATGGCATTTTTGGCAGGGAATCTCTTCACCACACACCACCCCACCCCTAACCCCCACACATTTGTAAAGCGCCTCACACCCTAATGGTGCTTTGGTCCTCGTTTTTGTTCTCGTACAACTAGGACCACCCCTGGCACACGGAGTTGGACTCTTCTCAGGCTGGTACTCACTTTTTTGGCCAACTGTGAGACGGCATTGGGCCCCTCATCCGGCTGCACTGTAGTCATGTCAACCTCTGGCTCGACCTGGATGCAAATTACACAGAGACAAAGCATCGTCACTGCCCCTTAATTTGACACATACAGCATATTGTACAGCAGAGTGACTATACTAAGATTAAGTCATGTGGATCTGGCCTTTCACATGCCAAGAGAGCATCCTTTCTCTTAGTAGATAAAGATGGTCTGGCATCCTGTCGGGATCATTAAATCTGGTCAGGACTGGGTCACAAGCCAATCAGTGTATAGCAAGCACATCTGACTGATGAGGTCTCCACTGCTCACTAATTTGGACCTGGGCCGTGATTGGGCCCAGATGTCTTCCACAGCCAGCCGTGTCTGTGAGAACAGTCAGAACTGGACTGGTGAAGTGATTGACGTAAGCCTTACAGGTAATATTCAAAGGAAGTGATTGACGTAAGCCTTACAGGTAATATGCAAAGGAAGTGATTGACGTAAGCCTTACAGGTAATATGCAAAGGAAGTGATTGACGTAAGTCTTACAGGTAATATGCAAAGGAAGTGATTGACGTAAGCCTTACAGGTAATATGCAGAGATGTACACAACCTAGTGGTCAAGTTGGGAAAACATGATGACAGCACAACACAAAAAAACAGCAGTAGAAATAAACAATTTAGAGAAAAACTGTGTCAGAAATGTTGCACTGAAAAGCTTCAAAGGCATATGTACAAAGATAACCCATTTTAAAGACAGCGGAGGCATAATAAAGTCATGGATCTTCTGAATATGTTGCTCCTTGGCTTGGTGTGTGTGTGTCAACTGGAATGACTGCAGAAACCATGTCATCCTCACTACAGTTTGAAATAACATGATAACTCCGCATCCATCACACCTGTATGTACCATAACGTATCTGCATCTAGAATGTTGGGCAACAAGAACCACGCTTGGCCTTAGATTTATAAAATTTAATTAATTACAATTAGATTCATTTAGCCAGGGAAACGGAGATGTGCAGTAACAGTCTATTATGTCTTGTCTCTAATATTGACTCATGGGACAATATTTGATTCAATACTTTAATACTCTACATTAAGCCAGCCAAAAACACTGATCTCATCATGGTTCAACTTTAGTTGTAGAGCTTTGTCCACGTTTATGCTTCTGACTTTCAAATGCAAAGTTTTAGATTCAACCGTGCTGTGCTGTGCATTGCATTGCCCACATTGTCACTGACCTAATGACTTGGAAGCAGAAAACGTATATATGCAGATATACAATGAAGAATCCCCCCCCCTCCAATCCAAAACATTATTGATGTCAGAAGATGACATTCTGCCCTTGTGAGATGTCCACTGACACTGATATCTGTCCACAGCTCGTGTGGAATTAACGGGAGCTGTGGACATCCTGAGGAAGAAATGCAAACCAGTCAGCCGTGTAAATGGCCTATCCATCTTGTCACTGTCATTCACTGGAATGTCATATAAGCCCAGCCAGCCTCTTTATTGTGGTTCAGATTACTGTACACCAGTGAAAAGTAGGTCACTCAGACCTGGTCGGTTCACCAGGGTCCCATGCATGTTTTGTTACCTGGGTAAAAAAAGAAATCTAACTATACACCATGACAAAGGCCACATTTAAAAAGCTGGTTTATATGAGTAATGTTTTACAAGTTTTACAAGTTTTTACAAAAGAATACCTTTGTCTTGATTCTATATTCAAACAGACCAGTTACAACTACTGTATACCCTTTCTGTGAAATCAATTTTACAGTCCTAAGCCATGGGAATCTATTTTAGTCTTCTAACCAGTCTTAGTCGTATCATGCTTTGAAATCCATGTCAAGCATCAACTGTGTTGATGGCACATGAGAAAAGAGGTCTCCAAAACACTGATCTGAAAAGATCCAGATCATAAACAGAACTCTGGGTGGTAGCTAGGGTGACCAGATGCAAACAGACCAAATGTGGGACGAGTAGTAAGTATGTGTGGGACAATGTGTGACAATGTGTGTCTGTCATAAAATATACAGGCTACAGCTTTGGCTATATGAAAGACATGATGAGCCATGATGTTGCCAGGTAGATTTGTGTGTGTACATTTGGTTTCCAGTTCCACGTCTGCACAGTTTGATTGACGGCCATCAAAGCCTCTTAATTACCGCTTTCACTCTTTTCTTAGCCATTGGATGAAAGCCAGACTTTTTAGGCTGTTGCATTTGTATGAACCAGGTTGCTGCTTTTGACGTAGCACTACTATATACATCAGAAACTATGCGTCTCATGTGCCGTGCGGGTAAAATAACGCATCATGTATTCTTATTTCTGACAATGAAAAACCAAATGACCAGTGAAAACGCAGGACAGTATCTCAATATGAAGGATTCGGGACAAAATGCAGTGCAGGACAAGGCAAAGCGGGACACCTGCCACCCTAGTGGGTGCTGTCCTCATATATAGAGCCAGTGAGTACATCTGCAGAGGGTCAGTGGCTCAACCCTGCGGGCCCTGCTGTGTGAAGGAGTGTGCCGACTCAAAGGAACCACAGGACAACCTTTCTACTCAACAGATGAAATAGCTACTGGGGCTTTATTACCTGGGTTAAGCTGTAAATATTGTGACTTTGGTTTTGCAATGAAAGAACAACCACTAGGATGGTAACCCTGCCAGTCAGTGGCTTAGAGGCCTAGCCATGGTCATGTTCCCAGTTCAATATGTCCTGCCATGACAAGACAATGAAACCTCTGTAGAATGATATACACAGCAGAACATCATATGAGTGATGTATCCATGGCAATGAGCAATCAATTACGTCTCTCATTTCACAAAGTACACACTGGTGATTCCAGTCAAAGAAAATATTGTAGTACTTGGCCTTCTGTCTATTTTTTTTGTTAGTTTTCAACCTGTTGAATTATGAATACCCCTATATGCAAGGTATACATTATTGCCAGGTACATCAGAGCAAACAGGCATTTTTTTTCTGTAATCTAAAGTCTTGATCTCACCTCTTCAGCCACGTCCTCCTCCATGTCGGGATTCAGGGTCTTCATCACCTTGCTCTTATACGTCTTCCACAGGGGATTCATTGCTGGATCTCTTCGTATGGCTTCTTCCACTGATGAGAATGTTTACCACAGAGCAATTCCTCTCAGCCTTCAGGAGCCACCATCAAATGAGTACAGTCCCCAGTCGCCACAGGCTGCTACCGATCTTCTCCAGTCCGGGCCAGTTTCACCACCAGGGCCCCTCTTCCATGAGTGTCTACCCTCCAGGTGATGAAGAAAAAAAAGCTGAGTCACTTTACAGCAGTGGAGTGAGGTGCTGGGTCATGTTTTGTGTGATTATGGCCCAATTATGAGCACTGGTGAGGAGAGCTGGTGGTGTCAACGCAGGATGTCTGAGAAGGGAAGACGACCGAAATGTTCCACTGCCTCACACACATGCACACACACGCGCGCACACACACACACATGCATGCATGCACTCAAACATGCATGCACACGGACACACACACACGCACTGCCTAGCTTAAGGCTTCCAGCATCGGTTACCTGGAAACAGGTATGAATTACTTCATGAATATTTCACCCGGTGGAGAGGCAAGCTTCCATTGTTGGCACAGCCGTCAGGACTAGGCCCTGTCACCTGAGCCCAAACAGCAAACACACACACGCAGGAGCCTCGCTCAGTCATCCCTTCAAAACACACTCCCACCAGGAGAAATATGAGACAACCTGGAAATGAGGAACATAGTGGTATACCAACAGCTTGCTATTTTGCTGGCATATCATTCTGCTCTATCTGATACACTTAATAGCTGTTGTAGGTGTTGATAGCATTCTTCTGTTAATTAACATGAAACCATCTGTTGCTCTGATTTCAACTAAGGTCTATCAAGCTAGTAAATAACTTCAACTCAGCTGTCATATACTCTGTGAGCTATGCTGTGAAACCTAAAGTTGACCATACTGACACAGTTCACAACCAAATCGATTTAAATGAGTGCAAAACATTTCAAGAATATATGAACCAACATTTCCATTCATGGCAATGAAACACGTGGACACATGCAATCCATTCCTGTGTCATCCATCGCAAAAGGCCTCTGACCCTTAACACCAGTGATTTCTTCTTGGACCGGCCCTTGTCAGTCCCTCCTACAAGGCTCTTCACACCCACTCACTCACATGTTGTCAGTCATCTATCTGGGCCAATCAGGAGAAAGTGTGCAGTCATGTGGCCTTTCCCGGTCACACCTGTCACTAGCCCTTGGTCTCTAGGTAACCAGAGCCAATGTGTGGAGTAGAATATAGATGAGGACAGACGTCATGAAAGTTGAATGAGGTATAAGTTTTCATTCAGTTCTGGGCAGACGGTTGCACACTTGATTTGTTTACATTGTAATGTGTGGCCTGGTTGATGCTATTTTTATAGAAGATAAACTTACTTGTAATGTTTTTTGTGTGAGGACCTTTATGCTTTAAGAGAACGGTGGCGTCATCATTGTGCCTGATGCACTCACTACTGCATCAAAAGAATCACCAGAACAAGAAGAAGAAGAAGAAGAAGAAGAAGAAGAAGAAGAACGGGTGACAATACCAGACACTCATTCATCGACCGTCATTCACACCTAAAGTTAAAGAGAGACCTATTTTCTGTCCATGTAGATACACTCACTACACGGTAAGTGCTGAAACGGCTGACAGAGGGCCTGTAAGTATTCCTCCCCTGTCCTGAGGTTTCACCTTGGCATTAGGAGTCCAGTTTCTGGCTCCTCCGATGACCAGTGTGCATAATTCATCAGGGCTTCAGCTCCAGCAGTCACACCCTGATACGGTGGCAAAGCCTTTCACCAGTCAGCCACCTCACGCACCATCAGTATTCACCTCAGAACACCACAGTAACACGCATGCCAGCCATCACTTTGGGGCAGGTAAATAAACACCTTCATATTAAAGCAGCAATAAGGGGTTCTGTTCCAAAACTAGTGAGGTAACTACTTAAAAGGCGTGCAAAAACCTTGCAATCACCACCGACAGCCCAGCTAACACTGATAGAAGCTTGCCAACACACTAACTGGTGTCTTTTGGCAGTATAGCTGCCAATGTCATGCGTGTGAAAGCTTTTCTTCAATTTTTGCAGGGTGTTCCAGCCCGGTACACAGAACTACATAGGGCATATCCTGGATGGCTAGTGGGAAGGACACAGGTGTTTATCTGTCCTTCACATAACCATATGCTATCCAAATGAATTTGAGGATGGTACCAAAATGAGTTGCCTATAAAACCATACCTCCAAAAGTGTCAAATTGTTGTATAGTGTTACTCTAAGGTGGACACCTCCAGGACAAATACTCTTTCACAAAGACAATATCCAATCACCACAAAGCCAACAAACAGCCTGATCGGGACATCAGATGGTCAGTTTTACTGCACGACTTCCTGAGCAGAATTGGATGGATGGTGGTGAAAAGCATGTTTAACATCTGAGCAAAGCACTTGTGTGTAGTTGTATTTGTTCAGGTCCTTGTAGCGTTTCCCATCAAGTTACAAGTTTGCCAATGCCCATATGAAGTGGAAGTGAGGCCCATCTATCAGCCTTCTAGATGGTCTAGGCATGAAATATAATCTGATTTTATCTTAATCCACCTGGGTTTATTACCATCAGATAACCATATCTATTTCAGCGTATGAACTCTTCATTCTTCCATGTTCCTTGGCTTTTGCAGATTGAAATATATGAAGAGGGGCTAACGGTCCGCTAACAATCTGATGATTATGTGTAAGGGAATAGGTAAAGCTGACGTCACTTTGAAAGCATACAGGCCCAAAGGTTGGCCCCAACTTGGGGTCAGTCTTAAAATTTCAAGATGGCTTCCCTGAAAGTGACTTATTCAGTACCACGTTTAACCAGCAGGTGGATCTACATAATAATGTGTTGCACCTGCAACACATTATTATGTGAATTTAATCAAGGGATGCCCTGATGATCAATTTGAATACTCAGAAACAAACTGGTTCCTGCACACAGCCCCCACAAGGATCGTGGTGATCAATTTTTTCTGAGCAATTTTTGCATTCCCTCACAATACTTTTGCATTACCTTGCAATGTTTTTGTGTTGCGCAAAAGTATTGTGAAGGAATGCAAAAGTATAATGAGGGAATGCAAAAATTGCTCGGAAAGAAAATCACCACCATGACCCTTGTGGGGGCTGTGCAGGAACCAGTCATGCAAAATGCATTGCATTGGAACCCAAAAATATTGCAAGGAAACATAAAAATATTGTGAGACAATGCAAAATGATTGCAAGAAAAGACAAAAGCAAAAAAATCACCACCATGACCCTGAGGTCAAAACCTGTTAGTTTATTGGTTAATCACGGTTTGGTGGTGGCATAGAACAGGTATCGGAATAGACTGATAGAGCTTATGATGAGAAAAGAGCTTTCAAACTTTAAAATGAAAAACCGCACTCCCTCCATAGAGATATGTTTTCATTTAATTGCACAAGTGGAAAACTCCATCATGTACTAGTCAGTCGGCCTTCGTCAGATGGGCTGTTGATGCTGGATTCTCACTCAGAGGAATGGCTTGAGTCTTCACCCTGTATGTAGCCTATTCCAAAACTAGAAACTATTCCAAGACATTTTTGTAGCATATCACCACAACACCAGTGGGACTATCAGATTTTTTCAAATCTATTCACTATTGGAAGCATGTATGTCTGAAGTAATAGTAGGCTACACAATACACATAATACACATTTTGTAATCAACAACGCACATGTATGGATGTGTCCTTTAGGGAAATTAATAATACATTTAACTTTTTCTGCGCTGTGAATTACAGTTTAAATAGAGTTCTTGGGTCGTTCACACAGAACAACACGCCACCCATACATTTTGATTCAAACATTAATCTCGATGAGATTTTTCAATTGTCCAATTTAAATTGTGGCCACCAGAGGGCGATATAAGCCCAAACTCCAGCTCCTATCAGCTCTGTGCATGTTGATGCGATGTGGGACAAAATGTACAGAACAGAGTGTTCCACCAACACCACTCACCCTCAGACTCCCTCCTTTCCTCAATTCTGGACTCTCACGTGCCGCATCACAAACATCTGAGGGTGTGTGCTGCTGTGTGAGTTTTTTTCAGTGTCATTGATTTAGAGGAAGGTGCCTTGTGGACATTTATGCATCCCCTTTGTTCCTGACAGGTTACAACCTCTGCCTGCTGGTGAAGGAGATTATGTCATTTTCTACACATCTCAGTTGATGAAGCTTGTCTATGAAATCGGCTTGGTTATTTGTTGTGGCTGGTGTGTGAGTAATGCGTTTATGACATTTGTGTTAATCTCTCAGCCTGTTTGTCTTGACAGACAGTTTCAGTGGGATGACTGACGGTCTCACAATGTCATCACACCTAAATAATAGCCATTACAATATCCTTCTTATTCACGTCATGGAAGGATCGATTATGGTACTCCAAGGCTTGCAGAAAAAACTCTGAATTAATGCACCATTAGCAGTCGATAGAAACTATAGCACTGAGACTAAACTGCCAGGAACCAGGCTTCAGTCTCCACCAGTGTCCACCAGTGTCCCTTTCCCACCTTGACCAGAGACTGTGCCAGATTAGAGAGGCAGACAGAGAGGCAGGGATGTTCCTGAAGGAGATCTCAGCACACCGCGAGAATGGATGACACTGGATGTCAGGAGGTCTCCAGTCATCGAGTTCATGACTGGTCTCTACAGAACCACCAGACCACACAGGAGGGGGAAAGGTCAGAGGTCACTGCATGTGGCAAATACACCAGGATGCACGTAAGCGCCCAGAAAACGGCTGACTGTGGAAGAGACGCGGCACAGCACCCGCCACTATGTAGGTTAGCAGGGTGTGTGATGGGGCCCCTCCCCCACCTCTCAGTCTGGTCAAGAATGCTTTGTTTGATTTGGAGTTGAGGCGCTGCTGCTCCCTGCTGAGACTGGATGTCTGTTAGGACAGACGCAGAGGGAGAACTTCTGTGTAGAATTTCAGGGCTGAAACGTTTATGAAAACAAATGAAATTATGAGATTTTAGATCGACTGAAGTCCACTGAAGAGGATGATGAGCCAATGAGTCCATGCTGTTTTTTGGGTGGACATTTCTCAGTAGAATATGACCTGTGTGTGTGTCCAGGTGTGATTGATGGCAGTCCCGTTATGTTGTCCTGTTTTTAAATGTCTTTAACCAAGCTGTCCTATCATAAAGACCATGTGAGCAGCTATAGCATCTCACCATCAACACCTTATGCTTTATGAACATTCAGGCGCGATCGTGTTACATGAAGAACATCATGGCTAATTTAGATCCGGTCACCCTGACAAACCATTACTCTAACCTCCGCCAATCGCTATCGCCCGCTCACTCGCTCAACCTTCTCCTCATTCTCTCTCACGCCCCCCCTCTCCCTTCCTTCATCTCTTCTCTGTACACTTTCACCCTGGTGTTATTTAAGGTCAGCCAGTGAAATGATTGTGCATCTCAGATGAGCAAAATAAGATGCATTGACCAATTGACCATTTTTGTTACTCCTTGCTTACTTACCTGTATGGAATTTATCTTGTACACATTTAGTTAAACATTGCCATCATCTACCTCTATTTTGTCTCTCCTTCATTATCCCACTAACCGTCCTTTTCTCCCACTGCCTCATGCTCTGCTTCTAGTTTATGCTGTCAATCATCTATTGATGCTGTTCCTTCATGTGTCACTTTCTTTCTTTCTTTCTTTCTTTCTTTCTTTGCTCCCTCTGCTTCCCCTTCTCTTTCTCTGGCCTCTCTGTTGTAGGGTATAGACTGACAGAGACTGACTGACACCCACAGCTTGAGCCTGGTAGATGCAGTCAGACCTGAGTCTCACTGGGGAGGCATTCCTGATCGCTCTCTCTGACCATGTGGCAGAGTGTTTACCCCAAGCACACATGTGTGCATATGTATATATATACATATGACAGCCCACTGCCAACCAAGACGGAATGTTCCCACCAAAATAGCAATGGCCATGACCCCTGGAGGCAGCGGTGGATCTACTGTAGGTATGGGCGACATTGGCAGCCCCTCATGGCGGCATCTTGCTAGTGGCAGTATAGGACACTTACACACAAAAATCGGAATGGTGACATTTATGTGATCGGTGTGATATCAGGTCACCATGTGGGTCTATTAACCTGGTCAGAGTAGGTTTGAGTGAATTTGTGTGCTGGGCAGGCTACAGCCTGGGGAAGGTCTCCCATTCAGAAGTACGAGACGGGGGGGGGGGGGTTGACCTCACGTATCCCCACTGGAAACCCGGGGTAGGGGGAGCGGGGGAATCTATCACATAGTGCTCTAATGCTGTGCAGTACTAATGCAATTAGTAAAATAAGTTACACAAGGAGTGCTATCAAATAATCCACAATTCATGTTAATGCAGAATGGTGCCTTTTTTGTTGCCAGGGGGAACAGACACACAATTGTTGTTGTGTTGGCCAAAGGGGGGGGGGGGGTCGATTCAAAGCTTGTCATAATGGTTATTGAAGCTATGGTGGTTTATAGGTTAAAATTTTTATATTTTTAACTAAATTGCTCAGATATATTGCATTGTATTCAGACAGCATACTGAAAAGGCTTCACGATTTGCTCAAGTTACAATACTCAGAAGCCATCTGTGTGTTCCAGTTTAAAGCCCCAAGCCTGGAGAGATCAGGTGATCACCACCCACCTGTAGCACCCTGAAGGCATCAAGCACCTGGTCATGTCTACCGTCTTGTGCACCGTTTCTCATGTGAAGAATCTGGAATCTGGAGAGTGCACCCCTGCTGCCTTCTCCGATCCTGTTCAGCGTTATATTCTCCTAGTGACAGACACACACAGGCCTGGGCATGTAAACACAAACAGGATTAAGTATTCAACGTAAACCAATTTCCTGTTCCTTCAGGATCTTGCGAGGGTTCGTTGTGATTCTAGCGGCCAAAAGTAAATGAATTTGCAGGGAATTCTCGAAAACTGTGGTTAAAATTGTGGTGGTTTATAAAATCAATCACAAATACTGCAGAAATTCCATGACTTATTTGTGAAAATGTAAGATTGCGAAACATTTGTAATTGTTGCTGTTTGCCATAATCACTGGTTGATTCAAGTCATGCTAACAAATGATTATGTTTGTGATTGACGCCATTTCGATTGGTGCCCTTCACCACATCTGGAGTCCCACACAAACCTGAAGTTATCCAACCTCAGAGATCTTGGCAAAAACAGCTTATGCTTATGTCATTCAGCTCTGGGAGCAATTAAAACCACTGGGCGCTGGGCAAAACAGCAAAGGAGCACCCGCCACCACGTAATGACAGAGGCGTTTGTGTAACAGCATGAAGACTGTGGAGAGATGTATACCCCTAACAGGGAACCATGCAGCTCATGATACATCCATTATCACTCGTGCTAAATGTTACTAACCGAATATGCATAGAGCTATGCTATGCATGACATAAGTATTAAGTATTGCGATTTACAACACGGCTTGTGTTTCTGTCCTTGACTGGAAAGAAAGTGTAAGCAGAGTTGAAAGGAGGAGAAGTTACTTAAATGGAGAAACACCGACATTGGATCCTAAACGGCATAGAAAAAAGGACTGGTTTGTTGTCATGGAACCAGATTATATAACTCAGAAGTAAAACCCAAAGTGTGAGAGGGGAAGAAGCAGAACAATGGAGGACTGTTTTGGAGGACCAGAGGGAGAGAGAGAGAGAGAGAGAGAGGGCATTTCATACTGACAGTATTGCGCAACCTGTCTGTGGAAAGGTGAGATGGCCCTGGTTTTGGCATGACTGCCAAACACATAAAACATGCTTTAAAAGAAGGTCCTCGAGCATGCATGTATATCATAACATAAGTGCCTATATGGCATTGGTGTGCCGTATACACCAAGTGTGTAACTTCAGAAGTGCACACACCCAGTCACACATTCACCAATGTCACTAAAATGCAAGCACAACTTCACAAACACACACTCGTGCAAACACAAACAAACATGCACAAACAAAGACATACACACACACACTCATGCCAAGAAAGCATTAGTTATCATCACACTCACACACAAACTCATGCACACACTCACACACACACACACACAGCCAAACAGATTCCAAAACACCATGGGCATTACACTCGCCTGAATTTAGATTCAACATTTTGTTAGACATAGGTTAGATAATGGAGAGCTGTTTTAAGCTCTATACTATGTTGTCTCCCCTTGGTAGCATGTTCTGCCAGTGAGGATGTTTGGGAAACACAGTTGGCATTTGGGTAAATGGCCAATGACAAAAGCACCTATAGTAATCGCCCAGCAACTTGGCAATCAATTTGGCACCTCACATTTCTAAAAACCCATCGTCTCTTAATAGAAAGCTTGCCACACCAATGAAGAAGGCCCCTAAATATAGTGTGAGGAAAGGTTAGTAAACAGAGGAGAATTCGGTGCAGAAGCCAGACTGAAGTGGCGCCAGGATGAATGAAATGAATGGGACTCCGCCATCCCACACAGCAAGGCGGTGGGGTCTTTCGAGGAGTGGATCATGTGGCCGTCAACATGACAGCAGCATTAAACATTAGCATGTTCTCCCCATGAGCCTTGCAGCCCCCAGTCGTTTACATTACAGCCTCCTGACCTTTACCTCCTCTCGCGGTGTAGTTTGTCATTTGAACACGGCGCGAGTGAGCGAGGGTCCACGGCTCCAGCTGATCGCCATGGCGTTGAGGCATGTGACATCCTCCCCATAAAGCACCATAACTGTATAGAGCCCATGGCTAAAATGTCTCACCGCCCCGTCGTCAATAAAACACTCCTCTGAAGGCTCGGGAGCCCTCTGGAGCCCTCTGACCTTCCTGGACTCTTTGATCTCTGAGCTTCTTCTGTCTTTCCTCTCCCATGAACTGCCGTTTTTCTATGTCTTTCCTGCTTAGCTTGTTTACTGCTCATCACTGCCCATTTACAACTGGGTTTACTTGTGTGTGTTTCGGATTTCACGGAACTAACTTCTTACATGTTCAAATTGTTGTGAATTTCAGGGGGGGGGGGAGTATTTGGCCAACATGTTGATCTTGTCTGAGGGGGTCTGTTGATGCAGATCTGTGGAATTACCAGCCAGGGGGCTGAGTAAAGTTGTGTTTTATTACAGAGAGGAACTTAATGTACTCTGTTGGGAGTGTGTGTGTGTACGCCCATTAATATGTGTGTGTGCTTGTCTATGTATGCGTGTGCCTGTGCGTGTGTGTGTGTGCGTGTGTGTGTGTGTGTGTGTGTGTGTGTGTGTGTATGTGGTGTTGCATGTGTGTGAGTGTGTGTAAATGGTGGAAGTGTGTGTGCTGTTTGTGTGTGTGTGCAGATTCCTCCTTCATGCCTCCTTCTCCTATGTTCTCTTCAGTGTTGTTGACTGGTTCTAACTGGCTTCGTTTACAAGGCAGGTCTGTTTAGATTCACTACCACTGCTAGAGGCCTCTCGCTGCTGGTAAGGTAACTCCCCACTTAATCAAAAACATACATACACACATACACACACTCACACACAGCATGTTTAGTATGTGCAATGAAAGACACACACATGCACACTTTCTTAAACACACACACACACACACACACACACACACACACATTGAAGAGCAGCTAACAAAACTCTGACTGACTCAAGATAGCAAGTACGTACACACACCAGAAATCCCACACAGTGTACCATGTGCCATGCGTTTGTCTTTGACCCTATTTACAGTAGTACTTGGCAAAGTTCTTCCTGTATAGAATACATAGGCTACGTGTCTGACTGCACGCCAGCAACTGACTCAGAACGTATCTGCCTGTTCTGGGAACTGCTCTTCAAACACTATGTTAAAAGCCTTGACATTTCTTTATATGGCTTTTAGCCTTCATCATACAAGAACAGTCACAAAGAAAAAAGATAAAGAGAGAGAGTTAGAGAGAGAGAGAGAGAGAGAGAAAGAGAAGAGAAAGAG
Source organism: Clupea harengus (assembly GCF_900700415.2). Classification (NCBI taxonomy): domain Eukaryota; kingdom Metazoa; phylum Chordata; class Actinopteri; order Clupeiformes; family Clupeidae; genus Clupea; species Clupea harengus. Next base: position 12,362,533 of record NC_045162.1, on the reverse strand, counting down.
AGAAAGTATGTGTTTCACTAGTAATGGATAGAACCCACTGTTGCACACTGAGAGGAGTATGTAACTTTGACATTTCTTACCCATAATTTTCTCTCTCTCTCTCTCCCTCTCTCTCTCTCTCTCACACACACACACACACACACACACACACACACACACACACACATACACACACACACACACACGCACACACAAACACACACACACACACACACAGCCTCTTCTAGCCAATCCAAGCCAGCACCCGAGGGACATGTTATGTCGTCTAGGAAAGGGAAATGTATGGATCAACAGGACCAGTATGAGGGAAAGACTCCAGGAAAACAACATGATAAGAGCACTGACTGTGTACATACCAAACAAATGCTTCAGAGCTACGCAAGGCAACCATAGGATACCTCTCAACCTATAGGAGACAGGCTGCACACTTCTATAATGTTGTTACCATGACGAAGCACATACAAACCCCCTTTCCCCTAGATTCCCAGCCAGGGAACAGGCTGTCAGTTTCTGTTCTGACAGATGGCCCTGTGGACCAACGAGAGTGTTGAAAATCCCTAAATGAGGCAGTGACATTTGCTGAATGGTTGTAAATCCCTCCTGGCTCGGTTGCCATGTTGCTGTCCTCTGCAGCTGGCTGTCAGATTTGGCCACTGTCCCTCAATCTGTTCTTCCTTACATTCTCTCTCACTGGCTCTCTCTCCATCTCTCTTTCTGTCTTTTATTCCATCATCTTTCCCTCTCTTTCTCCCGCCCTCTCTCTCTCCCTCCCTCTCTCTCTCTTTCTTTCTGCCTCTATCTCTTACACAGCTTTTTATCAACTAATGTATCTATCTCTCTGTGAATACCTACATGCTTACTCTTGCTTCCTCACACACACACACACACACACACACACACACACACACACACACACACACACACACACACACTCACACACACACACACACACAAACACACACACACACACACTACACACGCCACAAAATACACCCTCTTATCAGATGTCCTCTCACACCTGTCCCCCCTGACAAGACATGTCGTACCCCAAAATAAGCCTGTGCTGATATGAATCAGTATGCTGGCCACTGCTGTTTTGGGGGTGATGGGAAGTGGAGGGGATTGACCTGGGCATCTTTCAGCGCTCCGTGCTCCTCTCCTGTCAATTCCCGTGACAGCGCTGATGTGTGACCCTGCATGCCATAGCATACGGTTGCACCCTGGGGGGGGGGCCCCGCATATGTTGCTTGGTCAGGTGACAAAAATTGCAGTGCAATTAGCAGGCCCACCGTGATCTTATTTGTTTGCATGTGTACATGTTTGTTTGTTTTGTTATCTTTTTAGTTTTTTTAACGACAGTGATTACTTCACTGTATACAGCATACATACAAGCCAGTTTCCGATACCTTTGCAGTCATGTTGCACATGGGTAGCACATATTAAAATGTTGAAATGTCATCACAAGAGACAGGATACCTACTGTAGTGAATACAATAGCAGGAAGGGTCATATCAAAGTTGACCATAACAACATAATTATGCAGGTAATTATGAATAAGGAAGCTTGACTAACTATCATCTCCCCCACACTGGGATAGGACATAAAACAGAGATGGAGATAAACAGCTGTGTGGGACACCACTGAGGAGCTCTCTGTGAAGCTCTCTGTGAAGCCTGAATGCCAAAGAGTGCCTGTGAAATTACACACTGCATTTGAGGATCCACAAAGAGTTGGCAGCCACCACACCCAACAGCTTTCCCCCCTCATCAGCAGAAACGGAGATAAGGCCCTTAGGCAATCTGTTACAAGAAATCACATTCAAACGAGCCAACTCAATCCACTATTGGCTCATAAAAAGGATTTTGCATACTCATTTTCATTCATATGAATGACAAACAATACAACAGGTTCCGACATCAGCACATGTAGGCTACTGACACTGAAAGCCTCTCAACTAAATCAGAAACATCAAGTCTTGGTTGTGGTTAATGAGAGACACGTGTGATGAGGACACGGTGGGTCTGGGTGTTAAGAGAGTGGCGAGGGCATGTGCATTCCACACACAGGTGCTGGAGCAAAAGGAAGTGCAGACTGATATCAGAGGTTTCAGGACACCGTATGCTTTACAAAACTTGAATACACAACGTTTCAGCCAGCAGCCTTCTTTGGGTGTTCAAAGTACAAGTAAGCTCAGTGGGTGGTTCAAGTAGCCTATGTGATGACTCACAAATGACTTCCCCCTCACAACCTATAACGTACACAACATCCCAACGATCATGACAGACAAACATTTAGGAAGGGATAGAAGCTTTCAGGGTGTAGAAAGCCTCTCTATGTAGTAACCGTCTTTTATGGTCTCCTCCCCTACTACATTTCTCAGCATTCTCGATCCCCACATAATAAACGCAGTTCCCAGTCTGCTTTGCCGTTTTGAGGTTGGCGGCGTTCGTGTCGTTAATGTCGTTAATTCGAATGTTGCTCCGGTGCTCGCTGGTACGGGTGCGTAATTGTCTTGTCAGACGCAGTGGAGTGTGGTTCCCTGCGAGACTCGGTGTTGACTGTTTTACGGTTTATTCTGTGCTATGTGCTATAATGTTCTGTGTGGGTTATGCCTTTCCTTTTGGGTGTAGTGTTAGCGTGCAGTACTGTTATCATGTTTGTCCGTGTGTGATGTTGCAATGTCTGTTTGTAAGCCCTCTATGTTACGAACCGCTAATGTCTTTACTTTGTCAAGATAAGAAATCCACCATGTCAGCTTCAAACGTGTGGTATGTATTAGTCACTGACGTGATGATGTTGGCGACTCTTTCATGAGCAGCTAGAGCATCATTATTGCCTCGTACATATAGGAAGTAGGTCATGCTTAGGTCGCGATCTGAAAGAAAAATTATTATGTGAAGTAGAGACAAAATCCGTTGTTTAAGGGGTAGGTATGTGACCATCAATGGATTTTAATGTCACTTATTTCTGGTGTATAGATTGCCCTGCCCCCTGATTTAATGAGAAAGCCTTACAGGAGCGCAGTAGAAGACATGATCCCTACTCTGCTGTGGCAGCAGGTTGACAGAGGCATGTGTTTAGATTGTGGGGTGAACGCGAGAGCTCCCAGGATAGGAACCCTGTAGGCGCACCAAGGGCGTCCTCATGTTCATGCACACGAGTAGGTCATGACAGCTCCGAGCAAGACAAGTAAGGACACGTGGAAGTGAAGCTCCCATTCCCCCTCGTCTCCAGTGGCCTCTGCTCCCTTCACCTTATGGGAGTGTCAGGCATTGACAGTGACAACGTGTTACTGCCCCTGTTCTCCTCTCTCCTTTTATCTCTCTCAACGTAGAGTCGCTCCACCCCAAACCAATACACCTCGGGCAGTGTGTTGAGAACCAGTTTGACATATAGGACAGTGTTTCTGCAAAACTATGTCCGGCTGAGCAAGTTGTGAGAAAGCATAGGGATAGCGTTTTTGGAACTAAGACAAAACATTTTCATCCACATAGTGAATGTGTTAAAAATAAAACCTCGAAGAGCACTTTGCCATGTATGTCCACAGAAAATGTTCTGCGAGTTCCAGTTTTCAGTTTCAATCATTTGTTTACATTCTTGAAAGAAATGGCTGGCAAACACCAGCCTCCATGGCCTGCTAAACTGAAAAGGTTTTCTACTCTCCTTAGAGAATACTGAGAGCTTTAGCATAGTGCTACCATATAATCCTCATCACTCACAGACAAAGAAATATGACTCCACTCCACAGCAGAATACACTAGTAGCTGATAGACAGTCTCACAATCTATTTAAGAAGTCCCAACGCAAATTAAAGGCTGAAAGACTATGCTAGGGAACTATAATGATCAGATGAGAGCCATTTTCTGATTGTGGGTTGTCAATTAAGCCACGCATTCCTAGCGTTAGCCATGGACTCCTGACAGACAGCATAATCTCCACATAGCAGCGTTCCCTCAAATGTTTTGGCTGGTCGCCGAGCAACTGTTGGTAGGGAAGCTTTCGCCCTGTGCTGATGAGGCATTCCCATCAAAATCTCTTCGCTGACCTATATTACGACTGGTAGCTTGCCCTGGACATATTTACACAGGACACAGAAGTGGCCGGGGCGCTAAAGCAGGTTTATGGGGCGCATCTAAGAGGACTGATAATCAGATAATACACATCTGACTGCACACAGCAAATGAGATCAACTGGCAGTAGACAAAACAGAGAGGTAGATCTAGATATCTAAATCTAAGATCTAAATGATTTAATTAAAATGTGCCCTGATGTCATCTATTTCAGCTTTCATTTTTAATAATAATTAATTAACAATTTTAATTTGGGTGACTACTGTGATACTATGGTGCTGGAAATAGACTGATGTTTTCAGATTGATAAACAGTTAGACAGGAAAACTTTGTCTCGAACTTTACAGTGTTTTAACACAAATCCTAAATAAAAGTAGGCCTACTTGTCATGTAAATTCATATAACAACCCTAAGCTAAACTTTACGTGTGTCTTTTAACAAGTTGTACCTACAGTATATAAAAAGTTAGTTTTACTGAGTTGAAGCCTAAGATTTAATTCTGATCTTTCTCAGTTCTTAGGTTTTATGAATAGTCACTGTTGGGACAGTACCTGATATTTCCAATGAAAGGAACAAAGACAGAATCTTGTTGAGTCTGGGCTGTAGCCTCCTCCAGTCCTGTTTCAGAAGTGATGTGACTAATGTGATTAAGTGATGTAAGTGTGTTGTGCAAGACACTACGGTGTCACTTATCTTGTTGAATAATTGGGTCTCTATCGCTGACCTCTTCTTAAGCCCTCAGTGCCAACAAAGTGGAACTGCTCCTAATTCCCTGCCAAAACACGACAGAATGGGATTCATTATTAGTTGTAGAGGATGGCAGTATCCCATTCAAACACATGTAAATAATTATAAAAATTGAAACAGAAAAAAAGAAAAGTTTTTCACATCTGCTATCTGCGATATCTATCATGAGCAGAAGGCCTTGTATGTTATGTGAAGGGTTTTCAGTATTTTCAGAATTTCACTGTTTTAATCTAACAAAATGACAGAAGTCTGGTTCAGCTCTGTGTATGCTTTATGTTGGCCTGTTTCCTTCTGCCTTGCTGTGATTGATAGCAGCCTCACTTACCATTGTTACTAAATTACAGGGTTTTAATTAGTAGTTGCTATAATAACTACAGTCACACCCATAAAAAAGGCACAGACTAGCTTTATGGACTCAAATAGGGTACAGTGAATCCAGCAACCTTTGATTTCTGTGATAAGCAGCTTTCAGAAAACCCTTATTAGGAGAAAAGAGAGAAAGGGGCAACTGAGGAAGAAAGAGAGAGAGAGAGAGAGGAGAGAGGGAGGGAGGGGAAGAGAGAGAAAGATAGAGATGAACTGTTTTAAAAAGCATCTGATGGTAGATTACGGGCAGGAACATGCCGCCCTACTTCACCAGACTGAGGGGGCAAAGGCCGCGTGGGCGGACAGGGGGTACGAAGAGGCAGATGGGCTGGTGTGCCACTCTGGGGGAAAAGGAGTGCTGCCTTACTCAGCTCAGCTCAGAAGGCTTCGGTGCGTTTCAGACAGATACACAGGCTCCAGTCACAACACTGATGTCCGCGGCCCAGACAGCTTTGTGTGCCTTTCTAAAATAAAATCCCACTTTCTATCCCACTGACCAAGAGATGGGCAACACTGGGTGCGCAGACAAACAAACAAAAAAAGTCATGCAAAACACATCATGAAGAACATATAAGGATTGGCATTTTTAGTCACTTACATTTGTATCCAAAGCAACTCAGTGTTGTTCATATATTCATCTCCATCAGTCTGAGTGGCCCCTGTAACTATGAACTTGATGTCCTTAGCACCTTGCTCAACCAGTGGAGCTGTTGGTAAGGTTGAGATCCATGTTCCCAAATACATGTGCTTAATAGATTTTTAGGATAATAGAGTAAATGGAAATTCATGTAAGCTAATGAACAACACTGTCATATGGCTGTTGTTGTTGCTGACAAAAGACAATGTCCAGAGCAAAAATGTTCATTTGAATAAATCTTTATTTTGTTTTGCAAATGCAGCAGCAAAAGCACAAAATCAGGTCTTTACAGAGTATCCAGATGACAACGCTCTGGACCCGGCCTAGATAAGGGCCATGGGCTCTCGCTTCGGTCGGGCAGAATATACAGGAAAGGTTGAAATAAATGTGTCCCTCCTCAGGCACCATACACCCTAGACCACATCTGATTCTGCTGGAGTCCAGATCCATGCCAGAGCCTAGTGCAGACTGGGATTGGAGCGTTCACACAGCACACACACATTCGGTTTCTCCCAGAGGGACACGGCTTCTGACTGGGATTGGAGCGTTCACACAGCACACACACACATACGTTTTTTCCCAGAGGGACACGGCTTCAGACTGGGATTGGAGCGTTCACACAGCACACACACATTCGGTTTCTCCCAGAGGGACACGGCTTCTGACTGGGATTGGAGCGTTCACACAGCACACACACATACGGTTTCTCTCAGAGGGACACGGCTTCTGACTGGGATTGGAGCGTTCACACAGCACACACACATTCGGTTTCTCCCAGAGGGACACGGCTTCAGACTGGGATAGGAGCGTTCACACAGCACACACACACATACGGTTTCTCTCAGAGGGACACGGCTGGGACGGGGCTGTACAATACTAGTTTTGAAAATGAACGTGAGCACACACCAGGCGAGGCTAAGAGAGCCATGATATGATCTTATATATGAGCTATACAGACCCACAGTAAAGGCCTGAACAGACGGTCCTGTGGGTTCTTCACAGTGATGGCGGTACAAACTTTGTACAAATAGTATTGCCATTCGCGTTAAAAAGCAAGCACTCAGTAAGTAATATACAAGATCAAATGAATACATAAGCAACAAATGATTTCCATTACTCTACAATGGACACACACTCAACACAAACATAGCATACACAATAGGAACTATACAGTCTTACAGCCAAGGTCACCTGTCCAGTTTGGACATCCTCTCTCTAGTTCCTTCTCTGGTAGATTTATATACAGGGTAGATATTGCTCTGACATGGATCTTTATTTTACACAACTTCCCAAGCAACTCCATGTGTGCTACTAAGGTGGTAAGGTGACTGAAGTCAAACCAAATGTGAAATTCATGGTGAAATGTTTGTTTACAAAGGCCATTTCCAAACTCTTAAATTCAAGTATTCACAAACCGAAAGGCTAGTAAGGCCTCGCCCATTTTATGAAGCTCACCCTTACCCTAACCAGTCATGAATATGAAATAAATATTGATAATGACAGGTCTTTTGTCTCCTTTATTAAACGCCCATCTGCAGCATCCCTGCAGACTACGCCTGTGCCATCGAGTCTTTGTCTCTGCGGCTCTAAATTGGGGCAACGTCATGACGCATCACCGCACAGCCAATGGGAAGCCGCCGCTCGGGTTCATGTCCTGAGTTGGAACACTGGAACAGAGTGTCTCAGAGAGAACGTGCCCCGTGACGGAGCGTCTCTGAGAGAACGTGGCCAGTGATGTACAAGACCCAAAGCGAATGGGGGGAGCGAAATGACCGAACGGGAGGTGGGGGGGCTGTTTTGCAGGCAGTACTAAAACGTGTCACCCTACAAGGCTGCAGTCCGTCACAGGGCAACACATCTGCCGAGGCACGAGCAGGCACTGTCCTCCTCCCTCGCTCGCTCTCCCTCCCAAAAATAAAAACTGCCTTTGCTTCTCCTGGGCTTGTTTACTGTGAGGAGATGCAACATATTATCTGCAGACTTAATTTTAAAAACCATATGGTTTGGTGGGGAATCCAATTTCCAGCAGCATAAAAAAGGTCAACATTTCATCTCCCTCTGATCACCTCAGATTGAGGAGAAAATTGAAATGCAGGAATTCTTGTGCAATTTGAAAAGCAAAGCCCAAATTTAATACAACATCTGTGGTGGCCCGAGTCAACACAAGAAAGTGAACCAACTCATGACCTCAAGACTAACTTACATACATGCTTTTCCCATCCAGTCCAGCCAAACACATTGCTTAACTGGCGAGCCACTGCACAGCGCAAGCAAGCAATGATCCCTAAGCCTGTACCCCTGCCCCATGTTTGACATGGTCCTGAAGGGAGCAGCTCTTCCCCTTAACACCCCTGCCCACACACAGAGGCCTGTCAAACATCCATACGTCCTCTAAAACTCACTCAAGCTCACGTCGCATGAGGGCACCCACTGGCAATTATGACAACGCCTCGAGCAACTCTGTGCCCTTAAAGACAAACAACAAATACAGGCTTTGTAGATGTCCTCAACTACCAGCGGCTTTTATCAGATGTTCTAACAAGCAACACGTTCTTCTCCAATCCACCCAACACAGCCACCATGTGATCCTAGCCTCAACTGTTCCAGTGTCTGATAAAAAGCGACGTGTTTGAGATAACACCCTGCAGACAAGGAGGGGCCTTAACTTTTAAAAACATACTGGTTAATGTATAGCAGATATAGAGAACATGTACCTGACAACCCCCTCTTCATCTACAGCCGTTTACTTATTAGCCTTTAAAAGGCTATTTAAAGTGCCCTGTTGGAACCCAATATTTGGTTCACTGTATGCATTGGCCTGTGCCAGTTTGAGCCAGATAGCTGCATACAGATTGTTAGCATTACTTATCTATAGTAGGTGAAGGTAAAGGGACTTATGTATGTTATGGTCTATGCAGAAAGTGAGGCAAGTAGGGGAGCAAAGTGCTCTACTTTGTACAGCCAAAAACACTCTGTCCTACACACAGACGATGTCTAGCAGATACCACAGCCACTTCCTGTTCAGGACGGATGGCACACTTCTGCGGGAGCCACACACCATGCGCAAGAGGAAGTGGCAGAGCCAAGCCAGCCGTGCTTCAAAACATCCGCAGACACAAGAGTCTCTCCTGGCACAGAACCATGATGAGGCACACAGCAGCCCGCCTCCACGAGAGAGAGAGCAGGCCGGGAACATCTCCGCAACTTAATTTTAGTAAAGTACCTTCATGTACACTTCTGCTTGCAGATAACTGCAGATATTCTTAATTTTGTCCAAAAAACTTCACAGCTTTATTTGAATCAACATTTAAAAAAATAACATACATTCATCGTTATCATTATGGTTTTTAGAAGTCTTCAATGAAAGTACTAAAGATTTAAAGATTGTTTTAAACAAAAAACAAAGAGGCTCTTCATGCAATATTTGAAGGTAGACACAAAGATATTGCCAAGGATATAGTTCCCCTAAAAAGCCACACATTTTAAATGACTTGTCTAGTAATGCAGAACACTGAACAGCAAAACAGAAGACACCAGTAGTGATGCAACGGTCCCTTTTTAAAGTCCACTATAGTGCCTAGAAATGCATTACTGTTGAACAAGGCCGTTGTATGTTGCCTGTGAGGTGGGAAAATTTCCCAGGAGTTAAAACTGTCTAATGAAGTGACATCTCCTTCAACAAGTTCTGACGGCTCTCTAAGGCTTTGATGAACAACAAAACAGAAAACATTTAGAGGGTTCACAGTTTCCACCCCATCTTTCTTGTGGGACTGCTTTCAACTGTTGCTTGACATATTTAATGCAGAGAACCTAGACCAACACTCCCTTTAAATAAAGCCCTCATAACTGGGCTTGAAACACTGCCAGGACGTGCATCATTGTCCCCTTAGACCCAGGAGCAGCATTGCTGGATCCTCGCATGCATGCGTCGCAGCAACCAGTGAAACGCAGGCCACACAAGCACATGGGCATTTGAAGGGTTTCTTGTTCTCCTCACCAGTTCACAGGACCCCAAGGCCATTAACTCCCAACCCCCTTTTCCTCCTGAGGACAGACTTGAGACAAAACAAAACAAAAACAAAAAATAAAACCTAGAAGCCTGCCGCCAAGAGCCGCCCTGAACTCTGAAATCTTTCGCCACACAGTTAGTTATCCCAATGTAAAAAGCAAAAAAAAAAATCCAGTGTCTGAATGCGACTGTCAGCAGTGTGAGTGAGAATTTAAAATGTGCTGGACGTCATCTTCTCTTCATCCCCCTTTCTTCTCCCCCTCCACCCCTCCTCATTTCATCAGCTTTCTCCACTCCGGCCATCCCAAACCAGATTGCAGGGGGCATGTTCAGGGTGTGGGATCGCGCTGAACTGTCTCCGTCATCTGGCGAGCGCTGTAGTAGGACAGGCTGAGGCCCAGGATGGCCAGCATCATGGCAATTTGGTTGACTGCTCGATCCTGAGGCTGCATCTGCACCTCTCCTGCCACCTGTCTCTGTGGAGGGGAAATACAAACAAGGGTCAAGTTAATGGCTGAAGTCTGATGAATAAAATGGCTGCCAAACAAAGCAAACAAACCAGACCAAGATAAAAATGAAGATTCCCTTCACTTACTAGGTGATTAGATTAGTTAGTTTCACTTCCTTCTAAAAACCACAACACTGTGCCATCTGCTTTGCCTTGTGGTTAGGGAGAACTGATGAAATATTTAACAAAAGGGGGAAGGAAAAAATTTAGCACAGGACGTGGGGTACAATCCTGTGGACTAAAACAGACCCTGCCACGCAGTGGGTGGTTAAATGGAACCTAAACAGGTTTTCAGTCACAGCTTCAGGAATTAGGTTCACTAGGTTTCCTGGTGCTAATGTTATAAGACAACTCCCTTTAATGAATGCACCACTGAGCATTAAAACAGCAGTGTCACGGCCAATTACATAATTAATGTCAATAGTCAGCCATAATAATATCACTAACATCTGCCATGAATGTTAGGGCGTGGCACTGACAGGGGGGGGGGGGGGTGTTTGCATTTTAAAAAGGAGCCCTACTGCATTATAGAAGTGATGTGGAAACTCATCTTTACCAAAGCTTAACCATGAGCCAAAGTCAATGTAGGCTGACAAGGCTGTCAACACCAACACGGTTTTCACAAGGTCCTCTCAAATTACATTAAACTGAAAAGACTAACAGGGCATTAGGGAGACAAGACTCCATTTTGATGTACTTAGTGTTCTAGTAATCTAGTCCTCACAACTAAACAGAGTTTCAATCATACAGGAGGTATGAGGCAAATGAAGATACAGTAAAGGCAGGTCTAAGTGTAAGCATTTGTTCAAATGAATTGGGTTTATACAGCATAATTTGTTAATACAGCAGATGATGACGGTATGGTTTTAATGCCGTTTTTGTAAATCAGTTATTTAATCAATGTTGCTCAACAAGACACATCCAAGCCATCTGCATTCCTCATTACTTATAGTTGTACCTGCCCTGTGGTTTTTGTGGCAAACTGTACATTCCTGGCCATGTGAATCACAACCCATTCAACTGAGCTGGCATTTCCTACACCAACAAAGACTTAACTCTGGGCCATCATGCCCTTTGTTGGGGTGTTTAGGCCAGGGCACGACAGAGCAGACAAGGGTGCGTTGGCTCAGCACTAACTGCACTGCTACAGACTGACTAAGCCTGGGTGGTGGCTAAGGGCAGGAATGGCTCAAGTAGTTATACTTCACATTAGTAATCATGATGCATCATACCTAAAATATGCCAATAATCCCTTGTTTGTTGATAACTAATAGGAGGTTAAGAATGGACTATAACTAAGCATAAGCATTTGTCACATTTTCCTGCTGTGGGAAACCTGTTGCTTGAACTTGTGATGGTTCAGACTGAAACAGGTCTTTTCCAGAGCTGGCAACTGTTTAATCGGTGCACCGACTCATAAAATCAAACTAAAAGCCGAACTCAAATATGCACCAGTTGCATTTTATTAGTGTTGGAACAGACCAGTTACGGAGGAACACCAGCATCACCTACCTGGAGGAGACGGAAGTATCCAGGGGTCAGTCTGCCCAGTCTGATGATCATGTTTGTGCAAATGGAGCAGAGATGCTCTTTCTCGGGGTGGGATGGGGCTCAAAGACCTGCAGATTGGATAGAAAGAAGGGGGGGGGGGGGGGGGGGGGGGTTAAGCATGAAGAAAAAAAAAACTAAAATGACTCCCCCCCCCCCCCCCCCCCCCCCCAACAACCAGACATACTGAGATATTGTAACATCCTGGCAAGGTGTGGCAAATGTACATATTTAGGCATCTATAGCCAAAACCAGCAGAAGAGGAGTGAATTTCAACAAGGATCATGTACGATGGAAGGCTTCATTATGAGGCGGTCTATAAAAGGATATCCAAAACCTGGGTTTTTGATTTGCAATATACTCAAAGCAGCTGGGGCAAGAAGAGGAAGAACGGTCTAGCCCGTGGGCAACTGCGTCAGACAAACCTCTCCCCCATCTGATCCAAGCAAAAACTGAACTGATCTACTATGCCATTGTCAGACTTCTACCATCTGTTCTTGGTTTGGACTCATCCTAGCTGGCAGCATGCGCCAGAACCACATTGAAAGAATGTGTTCCATTTTAATATGAACACGCTTGGACTGGATCCGACAGCAGCAACAGAGCTCCTATTAAAAAAAACAAAAACGTTTAACGTTATCAAAACGCCCCAAACCTTAACGAGAGCAGGATGTAAAAGATAATTGATCATAACGAGCTAGGAATGCATATTCTTAAATGTGCGGAACACTTTGAACTCCACCGCTGGAAAAGTACGCCATCGTGTCAACCAGATCAATATCAAAGTTGGTGTTGGACACTCTGGATGATCCGTAACACATGAGAACTTTCCAAAAAAAATTGTTCTTAAAAAAAGGCTCTCTGCTCAAACTGGTACAGATAGGAGTATTCAGATCTCCTCAGCCACAGATGCATGACTGAATGGGCATCCAAGAGAGGGGTGCAGAAGACTGGAAGGGTTACAGAGTGAGGGAAAAGCAGGGATATCAAGACTACATCTGCCAACCTGATTACAGCTGTGCTCTTTAGTTCAGGTGTGGGGGGGAGAAGATCACTCCGGAAAAACAGACGAGAATGAAGTCCGGAAGTTTTGTAGGTGCTCCAGGGCAAATCCAAGCAATCCGAAACATGAGCGGTGCAACAGTTATCCGCCAGGTCCTCACCTTTCACAAGCTTTCTGCTGGAGATGGAGCCAATAAAAGTGCAACTCCTTTGCAGCTAGCCCACGCTCCAGACGACGGCACCACAGCCAACCAAAGCCCTCGCAGACCTGGGAACCCAGCTGAGCGATGGAGCGCTCTTGAGCAGAGGTTAGTACCCTCCCGCGCTCCGCCCTTTTATAGAACCTCCTCTCACCCAACCAGATTGGTGGGCTTGTTCGCCTGCTCACTCCCTCTCTTGCGCACAACACAACACAGCTGTCGCCAAGGATCACACTCCCCTGTTGGCCATGCTCTGCACACGCCCACTTCCCTACCCAGCCACAACAGTACAGAAAAAAAAACGAAAAAAAAAACTCTGCACTTGTCAGATGCGATTTGTTCATCCAGTTCACACATGGGAACTGTGCTAGCAAGGAATAGAAAAAAGAAAAAAGGACGAAAAAAAAGGTGCTCGGGTTTGATGCTCAACAGAACATGTATGTCAAATGCACGGAGATGATTATGCAATGATGCTTCCGACCCCGTTGACCTGGCCACATAATCTCGCCCTTCATATATACAGTTGCAGGGACAAGGACCATGGGCATTTGCTATTGCACTTCAGGGCTTTCTCGTCCTTTCGGCCACTACAGAAAAGCAATTAGATTCTTGTTGGTCCCATGTTTACAAACGTGCGACTCCAACAGTAGGGCATAGGAGCCGTTTGTTTTGGTGTTATGTAAGACTTTCCATTTCAGTGGACTGATAGAAGTAACTGCCAAGCCTGCAGCTCTGCCACAAAAATGATGTAATGACAATGTTACGTCTTCAGAGGAGAGATGTTTGATCCAAGTCTTCTGATGGTACTGGTCAAGATTATTGACAAGGGAAATTCCTGATTTTTGAGGACAAAAGCACTCATTTCCAAAAAGATGAGCCGCTTCATTTTTAACCATCTACTAATAGCTTGATCTGTGCTTTGATCGGTTGGAACCCATGTGCAGGTTCAAGCATGCAAAATCTATTTCAGCTGTAGGCATTTGGAATGGGATGTAGGCTGCTCTTCATTCCATCTTAAAGATCACCAAACATGGCAGGCAAGTCCAATTAAATCCCCCAAAGAAATCCTTTCTGGACAAGCCCTGCCGTTTCCACTCCACTTCATTGTAACGGAACTAGCCAGAGGCTAATGCTTCCCCACCTGACATTAGGCAAGTGACCTCAGATAAAGTGTGTCAGCGTGCATCCTTTAGGGGTTCAGGTAACTCAGCTGGGACATACTCCACCACACCCATACAGGATCTGGGTGCCGGCATGATGGGCCTCTCCTAAGGGTTGGATTTGCATACACTGCTCCAGAGAGCCTGGGGACGACTCCTGCGAACACGAGCAGTGAACAGGCATCCTCCCATCCTGCAGGACTGATTAAGCACTCTTTACAGCACGGGCGGGAAAACAAGATTTATGGTATGCGTCAGAACAGTTCATTACACGTCATAATGATTATGCCTTTTGAACAGGTTTAACATTATTGTTGGCAGGTTTCTAGTTATAACAACCATTAAAATGTAATCATGTAATATCATGATCCGTTCCAATTTGTTGTTAGATGTGAACAGATTCACTGTGTAAATATATCTATATCATTGGACAAAAAGATGGGGCGCGTCTGCTTCGCTTCGAGCTCTGTGGTGTTCCCAATATGCGGAGTCATCTTCTGTAAGAGCTGCCTCATACTCCCACCAGCGAGGATGGGGGACCTCCCATCTCTCGTTCAGTCAGCACGCAGGGGTGGGGCGTGAGAAGACTCAAAGGTAAACAGTCCTTTGCAGAACCCCCCTCCCATCCTCAGACACACAGAGGAGCTGGCGAGGCTCCTAGCCGAATTCTGAGATTGATGTTGCGCTGGTCATATGAACGTGGCAACCTGACCACGTTCTTTCTGTAAACATTGCCTCCCGTCACAACTCAAACTCCTCCCCCCAAACCATCAACATAAAAAAAACTCCACCCCCCCCAGTCATCCCTCCCAGGGTGAGGGTGAGCGAGAGTGTGTGTGTGTGTGTGTGGGGGGGGGGGGGGGGGGGGGGCTCCCGTTTGCCTGCCCGCCTGCCCGCCTGCCTGCCCACCTGCCCGCCTGCCTGCCTGCCTGCCTGCCTGCCTGCCTGCCCGCCTGCCTGCCCGCCCGCCTGCCTGTCTGCTGCAGTCCCTACAATGGCACTGAGAAACGCAACAGCTGCACATTCTGCATCGCTGCTGCCCAAGCTCCTAATCTCAGCGCCGCGCTACCGATCTAATAGCGCGGCACTGGATTATTACATCATGGCACTGCTTGCGTAATGCAGCGGCCAATCTCAATCTCACTGCCTCCAGCAGGAGCGAGAGGGGCCTGAGCCCCCGCCCACACACATGAGCAGAGACGTGCGGGTCTGCATGCCCCTCATGGTTTGTGTCCCACATTTGTTTGAAAGACTGACAGGAAGTTAAGACAATTGTTATGATTGATACAGTATGGAATACAATTTTTAATTATTTGAACTAATCTATTGAAAAGTAACATTCAAGGTGGTGTTGGGGTCTTAGAAATATAGTTTGGTGACACCCTGCGCTTAAGGTATTTAGGCGATTTCACAACCACACTTGTAACTGAAAATACATCGTCATGAAAAGGGTTTAATGCCACAGAGAGTGTCGCTCGGTATGGGGGGGGGGGGGGGGGGGGCTCCCGTTTGCCTGCCCGCCCGCCTGCCCGCCTGCCCGCCTGCCTGCCTGCCTGCCTGCCTGCCTGCCTGCCTGCCTGCCTGCTGCAGTCCCTACATTCTGCATCGCTGCTGCCCAAGCTCCTAATCTCAGCGCCGCGCTACCGATCTAATAGCGCGGCACTGGATTATTACATCATGGCACTGCTTGCGTAATGCAGCGGCCAATCTCAATCTCACTGCCTCCAGCAGGAGCGAGAGGGGCCTGAGCCCCCGCCCACACACATGAGCAGAGACGTGCGGGTCTGCATGCCCCTCATGGTTCCCATGGTTACGTGATGCAAATGGAAAGATATAGTAGGAAAAGCCATCCTTGACATGGCTGCCATTAGCATGGCTATGTAAAAAGCAGCAACAAACACACAGACAGACAGAGAGTGTGAGAGAATAGCAGATATCGGGAAATGGGATTAGGATTAAACCCCCACTCTTATGACTGCCGTGAATACAACAAGCATCTCCATGCCAGTAATCTCACTCAAAAGGACAAAATAACACTACTAAAAAAAAAAACTACTTTTTTTTTTAGGGGGGTTGACATACAATAACTCCTTGTACGGGACAGCTAGGGATTGTGGGTGTTTCCCTCTCCAGCCTGTGAAATGAACACCTATAGTGAACCGACACTACTCTCTACAACATGGCTGCCCAGGCTGCAGACAACTCTGCAATGGCCCAGAACAGCACAGGTCCCCTTTTTAAACTTAAAACTGGACGCCTGCCACAATGCATGGCTTCATTTGGCTGTTGATTACATACTATAGGCCAGTTGCCAGAAAATGCAGAGCAGCTATGAGATGGAAATTTTCCTTTTAAAGCAATTACCCTCATCCTCCACAATTAACACCTTCATGACAGCAAAATGTAGAGGCTTTACCCACACTTACAGTGCAACTCAATGACTGGTAAATACATCACTATGAACTTCAAAAACCAACCTTTTGGCTTTCCGTATCACACCCACCCACTTAAGACACTGTTTAGCGTTGTTGTATTGTTGCAGACTTTATAAGGAAATCAGAACTATAACCACTCAAATAATCGGCAACAATCTATTCTACACATGTGTTAACCAGCTGAAACACTTAACAAAATAACCTAAATAAAATGGTTAACTAGTCAATATTACATGGAAAAATAGGGATAGTTTGATTGACAACAGGGAGGGCATATTTCAGACAGGCATGGAGGTCATAATGTAATTAAGCATACCCTTCACTATAGCTAATCACGGTATCCAATACCCCTTCAAAAAGTATACAGTGTGTTGCCGATAGGATATATAGCTTCAGTTACATGGGCATGCAAAGGCAGCGGACAATCTGGGGGGGGGCAACTCCACGGGAACACTGTGTACTAATTAGAGCCGAATTGAATTGGATCATCATATGCGCTTTGAAATTCCTAAATACATCAATGGAGACAGCCCAAAACCATTGAGTCCCAATTCTAGTTACACCATTACTCTGCCCCTATGAGATCCCTTATCAGCCAATTAATTGAATGGTCACTGTATCGGGGGACTATTAGCTATACACATAACAAGAAATCTGACGGTAAACCAGCTTTACCACACTGCGTGCTTTGCCTCATCCTAAATATTGTAGTGTCGTTTTAATCACTCCATTGTTGGACCCAGGACCACTGCATATTCTCCCAATTAGAGCTACAAGCCGCTGTGAGCGAACCTCGCTTTGTCTGCGACCCTAGTCCACAGCCCAAAGCGTGAAAGAATAATACAACATTTTTTGCAAGATTAGAACTACCCCATGCTACTGGGTAAAACGCATGACAAGTGAATACCGAGCGACACTCTCTGTGGCATTAAACCCTTTTCATGACGATGTATTTTCAGTTACAAGTGTGGTTGTGAAATCGCCTAAATACCTTAAGCGCAGGGTGTCACCAAACTATATTTCTAAGACCCCAACACCACCTTGAATGTTACTTTTCAATAGATTAGTTCAAATAATTAAAAATTGTATTCCATACTGTATCAATCATAACAATTGTCTTAACTTCCTGTCAGTCTTTCAAACAAATGTGGGACATTTTCAAATTCTAATTATAAGCAAAAATAAGACCCTGCACGCCAGCCTCTTCATAAGACACATGTTAAATGATAAACTGCCTGCAGCACACCATGTAAAACTGGTATCAAACTAAAGAATGTTTCACGAATCAAAAGTTAATAAAGATATTCAGCCAACGACGCAAATTACTCTTCTCAGTGCAAAGAATGATTTGCAGTTATCTTTCAGATCAATTGTTTTCGTAAAGCCACAAAGTTTAAAGTAGACCATTTGTCTCAACATTTCATTTGACGCACTTTTGTGTTTTTCATTTTCATACCATGTGTAATGTTTTTTGACCAAAAAACAAAAGCTTCATACCATGTGTAATGTACAACAAAAGCTTACCTGCAATTTAGCTAGGTCTGGGGTTCTTCAGCGTGCTCCTGTGAGTAGGGTGTAAAAGCACACGATGTTCATGTAGTTGGGTATATAGGAAGCTTGACTAGCCTATAGATGTATGACGGGGGTGGGGGCAAGAACGGCCATGGAGCGCGCAAGACACAGACTATTCATACAAACCCAGTTGTCCCCCATTCGTGTAAATGGAATCGCCAGGCATGTTACGCGTTTATTTGATGCCATACTACTCTGTGACTTTCGATGTTGTTGGACATTTTTTTCTGTGAATTGTTGGAATATAACGCAGGCAACAACGTGTGTAAGCCGGAATCAATAGGGCCCAAATCATGAGTTCATAATGTTGCGTTTATAAAATTGAAAGGATTTGTGTTACCTATTTTAATAAATCTAATGATAAACCCTAATTCGCTTCGTGTACCCCAACATATAATCAGCATTTAGCCTATGTATGCTGGAATTAAAATGACTGGCCTTTGTTATCTACGTAAAGCAACAATCAAAGTAGTCTATAGTGCATTTAGTGCTTTAGATTGTTGCCAAAGCGTCATAAGGAACACTTGGACTCTAGCGGAATTCCATCGTTTTGTCTCGACCCTTGTCAACAGAATGCAAAGCAAGGTAACGTAGCCTCCCCAATGTTCCTGTTTCAACCAGGTAAATCCAGTTGCCACTTCATCCTAATCCCAGTGTGTCTCTATCATCAAACTAGCCTTAGTCCTAACCTTTCAACACCTAGTACTTTGTCTTTGAAACAGGCTCTTTAAACAGCACAAATTAAATGTATTATTCATTGAAACAAGCTATCCCTTCTCCAATGAGATCTAGAGAGAGTTGGGGATTTTGCTGCAGGAAGGAAATTGGGGGCAAATGGACTTTTGGAATGAGATGGGGGTCTGTCTGTGACAGCAGACAGAACATCCAGAAACATTTAATGTCAGTGTTACATTTTCTTTCATCTTTGAAGTCAATAAGGTGTGTGTTTGCTTTGTAAGTGATTTAAGTATGAACTAAAATGGCATAAAAGTTATGAAGACCTCTTCTACAGACTTCAGTAGTAGTCTACACACTGAAAAGCAGTATCTGTAGCCTCCATCTTTGTGCTATGTAAAAGACATGGCCAATTTCCCCATTTAGAATAGTAGCAATCCAGAAAGTCACCTCCAATGTGTTCCTATAGAGTAGCCGTCTTTACATTGGCTTTTTATTAACAGTACAGCAATGAAGGTGTTAACAGAAACGCACGCTCAAACACGCACGCTCAAAACACGCACGCTTCCCAGCATATGCACCCCTATCTGTTTTGCCCTCTTCCTATATGTGTAGGTCATCACGTGTCTGTGAAGCCGGCTACCCCACGTGATCTGCACTCTCTGACTGCATGCGTCTCGCAGGCCATCAGCTTTAAGTGTGTGAGCCATAGTGTGGCAAACACGAGATCTGTGGAGTAAAGGTGGTGGTGGTTGTGGTGGTGGGGTGTTGAAGCACACCTTTTGCATTCGCAGGCCAACCATGTTTTGCAGGGGTCAGCAGCATGGATCATCTTGCCTGGGCTCCAGTTGCGCTGCCCTGCTGAGATAGATAGGGTTCTCTGCGTGGGGTCTGTATTTGTCTTAAACAAGTTTGGGATAAGTCTCCCGGTGCTGTGTGTGTGTGTGTGTGTGTGTGTGTGGGTGTTCTCAAACTCTTGTTGAGCCGCACACCTCTCACAGCTTGCCTGTCGCAGTCTGTATAGTACCCATGAAGTTTATTCAAATTGACATGAAGCTGATTAACAGGGAGTGATACTGGTTAATCTACTTTGTGGCAACTGATCAAAAGAGCTACTCACATTGAGCCATTTAGACCTGACTGGATTGGAAATGTAACCTTTGGCCTGGTCAAGCTTTTCTTTGGCCTCAGTACTGTAGTGAGAACATAAGGCCGCTCCAATATGTCATACTGTCTGAATAAAGTCTGTGAAACAAACTATTATTAAAAGCAGCAAGAAAATATCATCAAATTGTAGTGTGTATGAGTGAGTGAGTGTATACGCCCTCTTCTGGATGGTTCACAAAACTAGACCACTGTCTCAAAGCCTTCTTCCTTCAGCTACCTATTTGGTTTTAATTCTGATACTGCCCTCTATTGACAAAACAATGTATTACATTTGCATTTGTTAAAGGTTGGGTACCAATGTTGAGGTCAGGTTTGAAGAACAAGTCATTGTGTTTGACATCCACAAAGTCAATCATTAAACTATAGACCTTTCACATGAAATCACCATAATGACCTATCAAATTATAGTGTGTATGAGTGAGTGAGTGTATAAGCCCTCTTCTGGATGATTGACAAAACTAGACCACCGTCTCAAAGCCTTCTTCCTTCAGCTACCTATTTGGTTTTAATTCTGATACTGCCCTCTATTGACAAAACAATGTATTACATTTGCATTTGTTAAAGGTTGGGTACCAATGTTGAGGTCAGGTTTGAAGAACAAGTCATTGTGTTTGACATCCACAAAGTCAATCATTACACTATAGACCTTTCACATGAAATCACCATAATGACCAAATGGTAAAGTCACTTAAACTGTTGGGATTGAAATTAATCTGCCAATCCTTTTTGAACAAAGTGTGAACTGTAAGATTCTTCTCTCTTTTTCCCTCCTCAAAATGCTGTACTCCAAACTAGTCCTAAATTAAATGGTACACATCAAATTCTTCTTTGGGTGCCATACAAATCTCTCTCTCTCTATATATATATATATACAGTGGGGAAAATAAGTATTTGACCCCCTGCTGATTTCGCAAGTTCGCCCACTTGCAAAGAAATGTGTGATCTATAAATATAATGGTAGGTCTATTTTAACAGTGAGAGACAGAATATCAACAAAAACATCCAGAAAACTGCATTTTATAACAGTTATGAATTGATTTGCATTTGATTGCAGGAAATAAGTATTTGTTCCCCTAGCAAAACATGACTTAGTACTTGGTGGAGTAACCCTTGTTGGCAAGCACAGACATCAGACGTTTCTTGTAGTTGGTCACCAGGTTTACACACATCTCAGGCAGGATTTTGGTCCACTCCTCTTTGCAGATCCTCTCCAAATCCTTAAGGTTGCGTTTTCAATGTCATGGCTGTGGGAAGGAGGTTCTCGCCAAAGATTCCACGGAACATGGCCCTATCCATAGTCCCCTCGATGCATTGGAGTCGTCCTGTACCCTTGGCAGAGAAACAGCCCCAAAGCATAATGTTTCCACCTCCATGCTTGACGGTGGGGATGGGGTTCTTGGGGTCATATTCAGCTTTCTTCCCCCTTCAAACGCGGCGAGTCGAGTTGATGCCAAAGAGCTCGATTTTGGTCTCATCTGACCACATCATGTTCTCCCAATCCTCCTTAGAATCATTGGCAAACCTCAGATGGCCCTGTACATGTGCTTTCTTGATAAGGGGGACCTTGCGAGCGCTGCAGGACTTTAAACCATTACGGCGTAGTGTGTTGCCAATGGTTTTCTTGGTGACTGTGGTCCCAGCTGCCTTGAGATCATTCACAAGCTCCCCCGTGTAGTTCTGGGGTTATCCCGCACCTTTCGGATGATCACCAATACTGCACGAGGCGAGATCTTGCATGGAGCCCCAGACACGTCACCAGTTGAGATCAGGTGTACTTTGTTAGGCCAAATGAGGACTAATCTGTGTGCCTCGTCGGCACATAACTGGTCTGTGGGAGCCAGAATTCTTGCTGTTTTGTAGGGGATCAATGTTTTTGTTGATATTCTGTCTCTTACTGTTAAAATAGACCTACCATTACAATTATAGATCACGCATTTCTTGGTAAGTGGCAAAACTTGCGAAATCAGCAGGGGGTCAAATACTTATTTTCCCCACTGTATATAGATAGATAGATAGATAGATAGATAGATGGATATTTTATTAATCCAGAGGGAAATTTAGGTCATCCAGTAGCTTAACTCACAAACATACATACATAAATCACATACACATAGGGAGAACATGTTCACAGGGAGTGGGGTGTTTACAGATACAGGATAGATCTGACCCTATAGTACAGTGTGCATTGATTGTGACAGTGTTGATGTCCAGGAGGAAAGTAGTGCAAAGAGTGCAAAGAGATAGTGTTCATGTGCTTGTGTGGATAGTGCAAAGATAGAGTACTTGTGCTTGTGTGTGTGTGGATAGTGCAAAGAGATATAAATAGTGCCCTTCTCACCAGCCTGTCTAGTCGCCCCGCATCCCTCTTCTTTATGCTGCCTCCCCAGCACACCACAGCATAAAAGAGGACGCTGGCAACAACAGACTGGTAAAACATGCGCAGGAGTTTGTTGCAGACATTGAAGGACCTCAACCTCCTCAGGAAGTAGAGCCGGCTCTGACCTATCTTGTAGATTGCATCTATGTTGGCTAACCAGTCCAGTTTACTGTCCAGATGAACTCCTAAGTATTTGTAGGTGTTGACCACCTCCACACTGACCCCCTCCGATGGAGACTGGTAGCAGAGGAGGCTTAGACCTCCTAAAGTCCACCACCATCTCCTTGGTCTTAGTGGTGTTCAGCTGCAGGTGCTTATGCTTACACCACTGCACAAAGTTGTCCACCAGGCTCCTGTACTCACCCTCCTGTCCATCCCTGATACATCCCACAACAGCAGAGTCATCAGAGAACTTCTGGATGTGGCACGACTCCGTGTTGTAGGTGAAGTCTGATGTGTACAGGGTGAACAGGACTGGTGAGAGCACAGTCCCCTCAAACATGAAGGTCATAAGCAAGAGTAAAGGCTTTTGTGAAAACATCATATTACCTTTTTGGCCAACGGACGAGACAAAATAGACGGTTCATCCTTTTAATAATATATACAGTTTTATGCAAAAGTTTGGGCATCCCTGATAAATCATTATTTCAGATTATAATCTTTCAAAACAGCAACTTAATTTGGACATACAATTCAGTGTGAATCATAATAATAACAGATATGTGCAAAAATGTGGGCGCCCCAATGGAATAATCACATCAATTTTGCCTAGAGCCTCCCTTTGCCGAAATAACAGCCTGTAGAATAGATGCTTCTTATAGCCACTGAGTCAAGTCCCTGAAATCTGGCTGCAGGTATTTTGGACCATTCCTCCTTACAAAATGTCTCCAGTTAAGTCAGGTCTGAAGGCTGCTGAGTGTGGACAGCCCGCTTCGTATCATTTCATACATTTTCGATGATGTTCAAGTCTGGGAACAGGGGGGCATTCTAGAACATTGTATCTGTGCCTCTGCATGAATTCCTTGGTAGATTTTGAACAATGCTTTTGATCGTTGTCCTGCTGAAACAACCAACCCTGGCGTCATATCAGCTTCCTGACTGAGTCTTGAACATTGTTCCCAAGAATCTGCTGATACTGGGTGGAATCCATGTAACCCTCAACTTTAACAAGGTTTCCAGTACCTGTGCTAGCCACAAAGCCCCATAGCATGACACGCCCTCCACCAAATTTGACAGTAGGCAGCAAGTTCTTCTCCTGGAATGCAGTGTTCTTTTTCCGCCATGCAAAGCGCTTCTGGTTGTGACCAAATAACTTGATCTTAGTTTGATCTGTTCACAGCACTTTATTCCAAAATGATTCTGGCTTGTTCAGATAAGCCTTTGCATACCTCAAGCGACTCTGCTTCTGACGAATACGCAGAAAAGGCTTTTTATGCATTACCCTTCCATTGAGCTGTCCTTGTGCAGTGTGCTGGACTGTGGAACGATGTACAATGACACCATCAGCAGCAAGATATTGGAGCTCTTTAGAGGTAGTCTGTGACTATTCTAACTGTTCCTGTGACCTTCCATTTTCTGATTACATTTCTGACTGTGGAAACAGACACCTCAAACCTTTTTGATAACTTTTTACATTCCTCTCCTTATTCATACTGATGAATCATCTTAGTTTTTAGGTCATTAGAGTTATTTTGAGGTTCCCATGTTGTGACTGTCCCAACAGAGAATGAAGAAGCACACCTAGCAATTAGCCATGTTAAATAAGCTTTTTCATGATAAGTTGCACCTGTGTTTGCAGTCTAAGGTTCAATCAGCTAATCAAAAGAATTTTGTGTTTCGGTCAATCAGCATTAAGTTACTACAGGTATTCAAATCAACTTAAGGGTGCCTACATTTCTGCACAGCCTATTTTTCACATTTGATTTGATACAACTCAATACTGCTACATTAAGATTTTTGTCTGAAAAACATCCCATTATCCATCTTTCTCTAGAAAATGAATGACATGTTGCTATGTTTTCTTATAAAGACAGAGCAAATTAACATGCAACCTGAGGGGTGGCCAAACATTTGCATAAAACTGTAAATACATATATGTACAAAATGCAATCATTTTTAACCCTTCACATATTTATCTTATTCTACCAATTGTATCACTATCGCTGGTCATTTGAAGGTGTACTGATCAAAGATAAATCATATAAGGATCCGACAGGCAAGTAAAGTTTCGATCCAATCCCATTAATATTAAGAGTATGACACTACTATTTCTGAATGCAGATGCAAGAATACCAAAAGACCAATAGATTTTATGTTTTTATTCAAAAGCACATACAACACATCGTGTATATGAGTCACAAAAAGTTTTCAACCATTTTTTTTTTTATTTAACAAAATTACACTTTCATCAGTTTCAACAAATCGCTAAATTCACATTATACATCTGATCAGGGTTGGTATCCTATCATAAATTAACAAATTTAGTGACTAGTTCAACTGCTGTGTCTAAAAGGTCTTAATGTTTGCAAGTACTCATTGATTACAGAGATTTAAAAAAAAAAAGACAAAAAAAAAAAAAAAAAAGACAAAAAAAAGTTTCAAAAGCTTTTCTTCCAAACATTTCTACAAATACACTTTTAGCTGCCTTATGATAACATTTGGTATTTTAAAAATTAGGCTTTTAAAAACCAAAACAAAAAGATCATTTTTGTAACATTCAGCAGTTTTAAAACTTAAAAAGGAGTCTAAAACATCATTTTAACTGGGAAAGGACGGTGTTTGTTAAACACTGGCATAAAAATGGATATGACTGCAAGAGTACTTTCAAACATTTTCAGTACATCAAATATAAGCCAACAATGAAACTATAAATGATATTTTCATATAAAACTTGGTAAAAAATAGTTATTTCAAACTGTACAGTCACCAAGTACACAGAAGTATCCAAAAGAAAACCCTTCATTTGGCATCTCCTGCAGCCTCGACTTTCTGTGCCTACGATAAAAACAGAGAAAGGGATCAGTTCAATACTCATACATGGATTGTTACAGATAGCAAATTTACTTGCAGACTAGTTATGGAAGAAGGATATTACAGATCCCCTTGTAGCAGATCCATACACAAGGCTTCTTGACTTTTTAATGCCAATGCATTTGTTCTTATTCTCTCCAGCTGTGTGTTGCGAGTTGTAAACATGGAAATTACATCTTGTACATGGAGAATAAACACTGGTGCCTGACCACTTTACATAGATTACCAGCATACCCGCCAGATCAGTGACTGGAACCATAGCCACAGCCACTTGTCAGTCGAATGGGCAATGGTCTTCATAGAAGCGGACAAGGTGTAGACTTTTTGTTCATACTTATTGGCACAAAGACCTTGCATTTACATATTTTAGACTGTTCTGATACTATAACATATGTTATATGGACCCAGTTTGCATGTGTTATGAACAGGGAACCTGTGTGATGGGGTAATCTGTTTTTTTATTTTTTTTAAATAAATAAACAGGCGAGTCAGTGACCACCCTGCAATCTTCATAGTGACAATATAAAAACAGAAGAATAGTTTGCAAAAAATATTAACTCCTATTGGGGCCTAGAGCAATAATGCCATCCTCCACTTCCCCCTTGAAATACCCTGTTCTTTCAACATTTTGGATGTGCCAAGTTCCACAACAGCCTCAGCTGGATGTAAACCACAGAGGTGTTCTATAAACATGGCAGATGATCGCAGTCTTGGGCCAATGTCTGCAAAGCAATCACCTGCATGTGGATAGGACACTAGAAGGTACATCTCGCCCTTAAGACAAGTCATCTGGCAAACACGGTTTAGTGCGCACAATGAGAGGAAGTTGTGTAATCAACAGGAATAGAGGAAGCAGAGGTACTGGTACTGTTTTTTTTTTTTTTTACATTGATTAAAATCATAAGTAACAACACCTGTATATCATATATTTTTTCCCTGCTGCAACTAAATGTACCATGTATATTAGACCACTTCAAAATGTACAGTGAATAAATAGTAGTTTGCACACCTGATCTGCCTTGGCATCGCCATTTTCAGCAGGCTTCTTTCCCTTGGCTGCTTTCTGAAAAGACAGAAACGTGAACATAAAATGCCAGCTTACAGTCATGTGTGCAGTCCATCTCTGATGTGTTTGTGCATTGCATTCACAAACTAGAAAGTCTGGATGCCATATCCAGCAACTGCGTCACCTGCTGCTGCAGCAAGTGCAAACATTCCTAAGGGCATCATTCAAACCCTGTCAGGATTTGGACATTTTTTTTTTTTTTTAGGCATGCATGCTGGGTGTTATAACATTTGTGTTGCATTTGTTAAATCTGCAACACAAACTACCCAGCCTTGATTGAGGGGCATTTGTACAGCAATATTTTAAGAATACCCCAGCAAATAAGTAAATTAATACAGAATGATGAATCAATTAACTAATTAACGCAAATGTACAGCTCCCATTATCCTCCAATGGCAAGAAACTGCAGTGAACGAGAGCTTGTGTGTTCACTTTTCCGTTTGGGCTTGCAATCATGTTTGAACTTCTGTCTCTTATTAACAAAATACCTTCGGTGCTGCTGCCTTTTTGGGTTTGGGGGCTGCCTTTGCAGGTGCTGGTTTCTGTGGAGACAGATGAAAAACACAATTTGATTTTCAATCCACATCATTGAGTTTCCAAATCTTAGTGTATGGGACATCGCAATTGTGAATTGGCAAATTATACTTACAGCTGACAACCGTGCAGAGCGCCGTGCTGGCTGTGAAAAAAAAAATAATATATTTAATTTAAAATGAATTATAACCAAATTTTTAATTAAATAAACAAACAAATGTGTAAACTTTTTTTAATATATTATAATTTATGCTTAGACAAAAACACATACCTCCTCACTGCCTTTTCCAGCTTTGTCAGACTAGAGAAAAAAAAAAAGAGAGAACACAGAAATTACATTGTGAGATGACAAATACGCACTCCACTGCTAAACTACACCAGGAAAACAAATCAAGGTTTTACATTTGTCTAATCCTAAACATAATATAATTTCCAAAATTGAGTGTTCCCTCCTTGTATAAGTGTTACACTTGTTGACATCACTGCAGTAAAAATGTAATTGTTTCAAAACATTTAACAAAATGAAATGCACATCTCCATTGAGAACGTTTGAATGGGCATGCTACCACATAACGGTTGGCGCCACTTTCTGTCGCATTTTCAAATGGGGTACATTTCCGAGTGACAGATGTTTTCATTTGACTTCAAGCTTTATTCCCGCTCAAATTCAAATCTGTCTGTCGCCGCAGTGCATTGATGCTCCCTTTTGTTCTGTGTCTTTACTACCACTGCGCGCCTGTCAGTTATCAAAATCCGATTGTAGTAGGATGACAAAATTGTATCTTTTCAATGACGGCTGCGTGTTAAATAGCATGAATCTGTATTGTGTAGAATAATAACATTGGTCACGTCTGTTAACCACTACAACAAAAGAAAAAAATGCTTCTAACGTTATCCCGCCATAAAGGTCACTTAATAACAGCAGACAAGCTAACGTCATATGGGCGGGCTAGCACGCTAGCAAAGTATGTCAATTTCACCCAGTAACGTTAGCAAAGCAAAAATTGCCTAGCTTACTTTTTCGCTTGCTCTGACTGAATTCTAAGCCCTGTTAAACTCAGCTGCCCGTTATATAGTCAAATCATTTAGTTTGCTCTGGTGATGTTGACTAACTGCAAAGTGGACACCCACAACACAGATATAGGAAGATGGTAGTCTGACGTTAGCAAGCCACCATTGACGGAAAAAACATAACATGCATCATCAGCAACCTAACCGTACGTTTGATACCAACTTTAAAGTCGACTGTACTGACTACATTATGGAGTTGGTTGTAACTTGCAAGATAATCAAAGTAAAAAGCTCATCGGATATGCTGAAAAGAAATAATGCGAATTATTTGACAAAGCTAACAACCAACAAGAGGCCAAACAAGGTCAATTAACGTTTTAATTTATTTTATTTGAGCCTCATTCAACGCTGGGTAAATTAACAGATGGTTGTAGGCATGTAGTGAAAAACAGACTTCTTAAGATATGTCATCGAGCTCCTTTAAATGTCCCGAGTAACTCAAAACATCAACTAAGGGGCTAACTGACAAGGCGGTCAACTTAGCAAGCTATGTTAGCCCCTTTGCTAATGGGCACTAACTTAAAGAATCACGGGCCGGTAGATAAATGCATTTAGCATATAGTCTTTACCATTTATCTGTAATATTTTTTTGTATTTTTTTTTTTTTTGCAATTGCCATTTCGTGTTTAATGAAAGTAATATTAACGTAAAAGGTAATATTGCCTGGCTGTGTGATGCGAGGTAAATGTCTGAATTCAATTCCCCGCCTGAACAACCCGCCTAAGCAAGTTAAGTTACTGCGACATTTGGTGATTGAAATAGAAGGTATTTAGGCAAATACTCGCACAGCCTTTAAATGCACGTAGTTCGTCTTTTTAACTCCGAAAATAATAAAGAATTTCATAATTTAAAAAACAAAAACAATTTCCTTACCTTTCTCTTGGGCATCTTGTCAAGAATTTGCAGAGTGACGTTGGTCAGAGAAAAACGTCTGCTTCTTCAGATGGCTAATACACAATAGACACGTTCGTTGCGTACAGCGTCGCGCCTTAACGAAAATAAATGAATAGCAATATGTTTATTACCTATTTATATTGAAATTTAGGCTAAGAGAGAAACCGGTTTTAACCAGATTTTTTTATTCTTGGTTCACTGATTGGTTGTCCTTCTAATCATATGTTCTTGGGCGTGGTATACTCTTAAAGCTGCAGTGATTACTAGAAAACCAGTATGCAATGCCAAATAATTTCCGGACGGGGGCGTTCTCCTTGGCATTTAGCAGTGACCCTAGTCCAGCTCCTGGGGCACTCAATACTGCAGTTCTATCCATTCCTGCACTACATTAGAAATTAAATTCAGCATTAACTGTCCTGACATCAAAAACACCAACGGCATTTTAACTGCAAAGCAACTTCAGGAGTAGTAGGGCAGGACAATGTTGAGGGCACAGTAAATGAATTAATTAATGTAATGCATCATTACAAATCGAGTGGTATGATTAGACATTTTGGACGATTATTAAAGAAAACCATAGATTTGATATGTCTATGGTGCATGCTTAATGAATGGATAACCTTAATAAAACCACAAACATGTCTTTATTTAAGATTGAAGTGGTTCTCAATCTTAAGGGGGCCTTTTCAAGCCCCACCTGTCCTTCATCACTTCAATTAAATAGTAGGCCAAGCTCCCTTCCTAACTGGCACCTGACTAGCGCTTAACTTGCACTTCAGCAGTTACATTCCTGCACTTCTTTTTTTCCTTTTTTCTAGGTCGTTGTTTTCTAATTCTCATGTAAAGTAGTATTTATTGTTACACCATGCTTTTTATTGCTCTTAGCTTGACTGTTCTCTCCCTTGCACGTCGCTTTGGACAAAAGCGTCTGCTAAATGACTAAATGTAAATGTAAATGTAAAGCTTAAAATGGTCAAATGTATTGAAATAACGTCAAAGTTAAAATCTTAATCAATAACAAATAACATCAGTTCAAAAATATAGAAAATAAAAGTGCAATGGTGTCAATTCTTGCCTCAAATGGGCTGAGTTCCAAAAATAAAGAAAAAGGGCCTGGGCAATTGTGTTATCAATGGTAGGCCAAGCATAAAATTGTCAACTGTATTTAAATAAAGTCAAGTTCTAAATCCTAATCAATAACAAATAACAGCTCAGCTGTCTTTTTCGCCACTGTTACTGAATGGCCAACCTTTGTATTTCACGTCACAAATGTATCCATAACGTTAATATTACTATTGCCCACTACACTTTCATGCTCCGGGAAAGTTTTTTTTTCATTGTCCCGCTGCAATGAATACGCCGACGTCAATCAAAATGTTTGCACTATGGTTCCAGGTCACATTTTCATCCCGTTCACCCATCTAATGTTAATACAGTGTTGTTGTCTAACGGTGCGGCTCCTTTATGAGCAGCACGTAGGCTACAGGGCGGCTGTGGTAGAGAGAGAGAGAGAGAGCGCGAGTGCGAGAGAACGGTGATGCACACGGATAGATCAGATGTAGCGACCGGAGCGAAGTTATGTTGCTGTAACGTTGAACTCTGTGCAACCAGTGTGGGGAATAAATCCTCGGACCAAATCAAGTTGCCATTCATTTTCTCATGAAATGCAGACAGAAGGGAAAGGGAGTTATCCCCGGATTTTAGAATATAGAACATGTAATCTCCGACTACGGTCAGGGACAGAGCAGGAAAGGTTAACAACAGGCTAATTAATACAATACGGATTTCTTAGATTGAGTGTGGTTGTTAAGTGCGATGGGGGTGTATGATCGTTATTGTCTATAAAGGAAGGCATTGCTACATCTCTGGGGTAAAAAAAAAAATCTCCTGTTCATCGCGTCCCACACTTTGAGAAACGCAGATTTAAAGTAAGGAATCGAGTGAGTATGTAGTAATTAAAATAACAGCAGCCTTATTAAAAGAAAGAGGAGAAAGAAGTCCACACCTCTCAATAGTTATTTTTATTTTTTATACTTCATACTATAGAACTATTTGATTGGCTTAATCTTTTTGATTGTTATTGTATTGTGTACAGTTCTGACATCCAGCCTATATCTTGCAGCCATAACATTTCTTTAGGTGTTGTAAAGATGTCTTTTATTAATAAAACCACACTTCTATGGGAAGCATTATAATGATTCATTACAGCATATCCTTAAGTTAAAGCCCCTTTAACTCAATCACTCAGAGCCACACATAAACAACAGATTTGCACTTTTCTAGGCCCAGGCTGACAACCTAATTTACATAAATAGATTTCAGAGCCCCATAAAACGGGGGCAGAACAACTTCTTCATTCACCTATGTAAGATTAGTGAATAAAAAAAGGAACAACACATGGAAATCCATTTCTGCTCCAACGTCTGCGCAACACAAAGACTGGAATTAAGCCACTACTGCCGGGCTACACAAGTCAGTGAAGAAAGTGTCCCTCTTGTGCTGCAATGCACCCAGGAAGTGGCGGACCCTCTCCTCCCGGCTTGCCGTATAACTGCGCAAGGCTTCCTGTCGGCTCTGAGCGTCCACGGGCGTCCCGTTGCCATGGTGCTGTAGCAGCTCGGCCACACAGGAGCGGTCCGCCTCCAGCTGCTGGAGGGCTTGGCTTTCTCTGTGGTGCTCCCGCGCTTTCTGTAAGACAATTCCCAACAGAAGTGCAAAGGCACTCATTAGAGGCTAAGGCTTCTGCAAGGCAAATCTTTCCCTTACTTCTTACAGTCTCTAATCATACATTGTGAGGGTTTTTCTTTTACTGGCATTGATGATGTCTGGATTATTACAACATTTCTCTGTCACTTCTATTGAACAAGGAGCCAATTGCACTCTCCAAAGCTAGCAAACAACAAGGAATCTATCTTAAGTTTCTACTAAGTCTGTATTTTTTTTTATGTTCCAAACGGATATGTCAGCAGATGTCACTGTCCTGAAGCATAGGTTGCCATTACTCTGCTTACTTAAACGCATTTCAACCCGAGGCACACACATGACATACAGTGGGGAAAATAAGTATTTGAACCCCTGCCGATTTCGCAAGTTTGGCCACTTGCAAAGAAATGTGTGATCTATAATTGTAATGGTAGGTGTATTTTAACAGTGAGAAATAGAATATCAACAAACAAATCCATTTTATAACATTTATGACTTTATTTGTATTTGATGCAGAAAATAAGTATTTGAACCCCCAAGCAAACAGCAAGAATTCTGGCTCCCAATGACCAGTTATGTGCCCAAGAAGCACACAGATTAGTCCTCATTATGCCTAACAAGGTACACCTGATCTCAACTGGTGACGTGTATAAAAGAAACCTGTCCAAAGAATCATACTTCACACCTTCAACCTCACCACCATGGGCAAGACCAAAGAGTTGACCAAGGAAGTCAGAGATAAGATTGTAGACCTGCACAAGGCTGGAATGGGTTACAAAACCATCGGCAAGCAGCTTGGTGAGAAGCAGACAACTATTGGTGCGATTATTCGCAAATGGAAGCAACACCAAACAACTGTCCATCGCTCTAGGTCTGGGGCTCCATGCAAGATATCCCCTCGTGCGGTATCGGTGATCATCCGAAAGGTGCAGAATAACCCCAGAACTACACGGGGGAGCTTGTGAATGATCTCAAGGCAGCTGGGACCACAGTCAACCATTGGCAACACACTACGCCGTAATGGTTTGAAGTACTGCAGCACTCGCAAGGTCCCCCTGCTCAAGGAAGCACATGTACAGGGCCGTCTGAAGTTTGCCAATGAACACTTGAATAATTCTAAGGAGGATTGGGAGACAGGATGTGGTCAGATGAGACCAAAATCAAGCTTGCCGCATTTGGATGGAGAAGAATGCTGAATATAACCCCAAGAACACCATCCCCACCGTCAAGCATCGAGGGGACTATGGATGGGGCCATGTAATGTGGAATATTGGGCTTGAACCTCATTCCCTCATTCCCTCCCATTGAAAACGCAACCTTAAGGATTTGGAGAGGATCTGCAAAGAGGAGTGGACCAAAATCCCTCCTGAGATGTGTGTAAACCTGGTGACCAACTACAAGAAAAGTCTGACGTCTGTGCTTGCCAACAAGGGTTTTTCCACCAATTACTAAGTCATGTTTTGCTAGGGGTTCAAATACTTATTTTCTGCATCAAATGCAAATTAAGTCATAAATGTTATAAATTTTTTTGTTGATATTCTGTTTTTCACTGTTAAAATACACCAACTATTACAATTATAGATCACACATTTCTTTGCAAGTGGCCAAACTTGCGAAATCGGCAGGGATTCAAATACTTATTTTCCCCACTGTAGCCTTTTTGCATAAGTCTTATTTGAGGGCACCAAAGAACTTATAACACTATGCTCAATCTGAAAAAGTTTCATTGAATTCCTGTATACGTTTACTGTATCAGGACACGATCCGCAAATTGCTGAGCATAATGTTTATATTATATTTATGCATACTCATATTTATTTTTCAGGCCCCTGGACTTATACCGTGAGATTTTACCTTACCTGCAGAGAGCGGTGGTTGAGCTGGTACTGAATAATGGCCTCACACAGGTTCCAGAAGGAGTACTCTGGCCACAGCACAGACTGGAACACCAAGCATGAATACGAGGTCTATAGGAGGGGAAAAAATAATTTTGATTGTTATTTGATTGAAAATTGCCTTCATTGTGTGTATCAATACAGCAACACTAACAAGACTGAGACCGCTGCAGAGGTTAGTGAGAAGTAAGTGAGAAATTCACCATAACCCCAACAGCGTGCTCATTTTGAGCTTGATGGTTTTCTTCACCAGAAAGAAAATCTATCCTCCATTCCCTAACGATAAACAAACAGACAAACACTTAAAAAGGCCCAAACACATATCCTGCTGGATGAATTAATGGAATTCATGCCAATTGGGTATGATGGAACAATTGTTCCAGGTTGCATACATGACTGTCCTACATGTGAAAGTAACTACATGCATCAGGGGTGGGGGTTGAGCTAGCATCTTTTATGTGATGCTAACTTTAGGATTAGGATTTCTCCATGATATTTGCAGCTAAACACAACCCCTAACAATGGTTATGGTATAATGTAAACTGCACTTGAAGGTAGCTGTTCTTATGGGATTGTGACATTATGGGATGGAGGATTTAATATAGAAGCATATGGAGGTTGGAAATAACAATACATGATGAATGACCATAGTTAATAGGATCAAATAGATAGGATCAAATCCCACTGGTTGAGGAGGAGACACTGCCTTGAGGTCAGCTGGTTTCAGCTTGTGTAGATAGGAGCCTTCAGCAAGGAAGTAAGGAATGTGACAAACAAGCTGTGACCGTGAGAGGCGTCCCAGTTGCTGACCATTGTGCCCTGACTTGCTCTTTTAAATCACCAAGGCTTTCTCAGGTCATTCAAAACTTTTCAGGAGATACTTTTTTTCTTCTTTTACACCATAGGAATTGCCAGAGCCCATGTAATGATTATGTAATAATATTGTCTCTGGAACTGCATCCTTTTTCAGTTCCTCAAAAGTAAGTACAACACTAAATGTAGCTTCTTCTCCTGGGTAAGTGGTTTTCCAATGCTTTGGAATTATTGGGTTAGCTTGCAACACTGATGATCAGTCATCATGACTTTCAAGGAGCAACAGAGGTCAAGCACTAAAGCCAGAGTGAAAACAAAACTGACAGATTTGAACAAATTAACTGAAACCCTGATGAAGGCAATACTGCCAAATTGGTGAATAAAAAGACTACTTTGAAGTGCATCAGAGCCTGTGTGACATTTTTGTGATATTGTTTTTTTGTTGACCTGCACCCTATTGAACAGATGTGTGTTCACTTCCCTATCCTCACTATACTGTAACAAATAAAATCATGGAATAAAATAAAAACAAAATAGTTCCACAAAGATGTTTAGACATTTGACCTAGCTTTTTTGGATTTATGGAACTTCTGGAGGAGTTTAAACCATTGTAGTCAAATATCATTCGGCTCGTGGATACATTACACACCACACAACAAACTGATCTTGCAAGCAAGGTGAACATAGTGTAATCGGCTTATTTCCTTTGTGAATAGTCAGCTAACTAAATCTACTAATAGAAAACATCTATTTGGCAAAAAGTGTGAGATAGCACAATATCTATTCCATAACTATGCATAAACAGCCCTCATTATAATGATGTCAATTCATGATTCCAGCAGAGTCTGCCCTACAGCTCCCCTATTTAAAGCAATCAACTAACAGTGCTGATGTGGTCTGGATTATTACAACATTTCTGTCACTTCTATTGAACCAGGAGCCAATTGCTATCCTATTTAAAGCAATCAACTAACAGTGCTGATGTGGTCAGTGTAAGCATGTTGTGTGTTTGCCTGCAAAGAAATCATACAGGAAGTGAGTCCCTCTCTTACCTGCCAGAGCAGGAAGTCGCTGAGGCGCACCTCTCCAGAGGTGCGTATGAGCAGGTCAGGGTTTGGGGAGTTACTGCTGTACAGACACTGGCTCAGGAGGTCCTCAGACACGTCACTGCGTACACACACGCACACAATGTGGTTAGTCTGATGACCAGTAAAAATCACTGGTGTTAGAGTAGGTGTACACTGTTTATAGCTTGTAGATGTCCTTGCAATACCCATCATGGGCTGTACTCTTAAGATTAAATGTTCAGTAGTACATACTTGAAGCAAAAGTAAAGGTTTCTACCAAGAGTTCAGTAAGTTAAGTATGAGCCTCAGTATGTTTTTCACTCATAATATTCATAGATACATTTGGTGTCGTTTGCATTTTTTACACAACTGGTAGGACAGCAAAATAACGTAGCACACAAGAAATGAAAAAGATATAATAATAATAATAATAATAAAACTTTATTTATATAGCACCTTTCATGCAAAAGAATGCAGCTCAAAGTGCTTTACAGCAAATACATAATATGCACAAAGAAATTACATGCACATAAAAATAGACATCAAAGAAACATAACTCAGATATAGTGCAAAAAAAATCAAATTATAATTATAATTATAATTATAGAGATATATTTAATCTAACCCCTTAATATCACCAGTAGAGATTTGATTTAAATTAAATTAAATTAAATTAAATTAAATTAAATTAAATTAAATGTATTTATATATATATACTATATTACTATTACTATATTACTATATATATATATATATAGTGCGAAGTGGTAGCTAGTTAAAGGCTAATGTGAAGAGGTACGTTTTTAGTTTTCTTTTAAAGATGTTAAGCGAGCTGGCTTCCCTGATGTCTATAGGCAGTATGTTCCATAGCACTGGGGCGTAATAGACACTTCCGCCAGTTGAAGGTAAATTAATAAACAATGACCCACTGGTTGAGATACTGCATGAAACCAAATCATACGTGTGTGGGTATTCCTTCTCTGTTGCTCAACCTACCTGGGTCTGATCATGCCCTGTTCCACACCCCACGCCATTTCTCGGACTGCGCCGGCGATTTCATGTCTCGACGTGTAGGCGAAGCACACATTCAGAAAGCATCTGTGCAAATTGGAAAAAGAGCTCAAGGCTTGATAAAGTAATTACCATTTAGCAGATTGTATTAACCAAAATACAATTACAATATAGAAAGGCCTTTCAATCATTACTTTCCATAACCTTTTCCTTACTAGCATCATGTGCTACTGGCTACAGTACAGAGGCTATTGAAAGGATTGTAGACATCAGTTACTGTGACAGTCTTTATCTTCAGCTTGACCTGAAAGATGCTTAAAGATCAGGAGAGAGTGACTGAGGCCTACCTGTTATGAGTCTTGGTGGCCACCACCGCCTTGGCAATGCCTTCTTGCAGGTCCAAGGGTAATAGGGTCAGGTCTCCCAGCACCCGAATACACACACCATGCTTCTCCAGATTCTCTCTGAGTTCACAGGACACACATCAACGAGAATCATTATTGTGTTTGTATACCATTTGCCATTTTCCAGCATGGTTTAAGACTTGTTAAGTTTGCACTATTTAAACATCAAGTATTTTTACAACATTAACATTTGTTTTTCCTGGGTTAAGATTTTTTTCACTGGAATTTTACTTTGTGAATATTTGTTTTTAGTTTTACACAGGAAATGACCCCACAGCAGCCAATCCTCTTGTATGTGCCTGGTGTCCACTGCCCCTCTCACACAAAATAAATACTACTTTCTCAGTCATTAACCAGCAAAGAGTTAACCTCAACTCGTATATTCTCAAACAAACACGCAAATTATTTAAAAACCTGATTATGTATCCACGGGTAGCGACCCTGAGTCAGGCTAGTTTTACATCCAGACAATGAGCAAACGTCAAACACAACTAGCAGCTTCCGTCTTCACCCGCTCCCTGACTGAAGTTCTACGGACTTGGGAGGACATCATAAGTGGCTCCTCTTGAGCAATGTAGCCTTACCCCATGCTTTCTAACCGTCACCGAGCCCAAACCCTGCTCTTCCACTCTGTACCTGCCCAATGATATCCCTATGCTGTAATGTGCCATGTGAATGTTGAACCGTTTCTGTTGGACTCTTTAATTATACCACCTGCCTAAACTCTTCACAAGTTGTTCTACAATAGAAGGAATCACCTCACCATCAGTATAAAACTTCTCTTCCACCAGTTTTCCATTACTGATAGAAACACATCTACATTTGCTAGGTTTCACTTTCATTCAGACTGTCATTCAACTTGGCTAACAGCCAACAGGAACATGGAGCAGTTGTTGTCAATGCCGTCATGTCATCCTTATGCTTAGATGGGAAGTAACCGGGTGCCATCCTGCAGCCTTTGACTACCATAACCAATTTAGATGCCCTTATAAAAACCTCCACTACTATGGTGAAAACCAACCGTGAAATGGCACATCCAGTCATGATAACAATCTCCAAAATACAGGCAGGATATGGTGTAGTTACTTTGTTAAAGCACAACTGAATCTCCCCAAAATATTGCTGAAATCTTCTCAGGGACCTGAAAGTAGCCGAATGCCTTCCACAACAGACTGTGTGGCACTGATCCAAAGAGGTCTCTGCCTTCTGTCCTTAAAATTTGACACCAAATCATGCTACCATGTTCCAAACATACAGACGAACGTGCTTCTGCATGGAAATCTATCAAACTATTTGCCTTCAGATCGGAGACCAACTCTCCTTGCTACCACACTAAAGAAGATCTTTCCTTCCACATAAAGTGGACTGGCCCTATCAGAGAAGAACATTTTAACACCTCTGGCTTTAAAGGCAAAATCCATGATTCTGGCAAAAGGCTGTTGATATTTGAGCTCAATCTAACTGATGGCTGGGATTGTTTATGGCTTGGTTCGAGCCACTATGTTTGTTTCCATTTACAGAGCCAAGACTGTGTACATTTTTTTAACGCACACACAAAATGGACTGCTAGGAGCAATGAGCTGAATTTGACAGAAGGGTACTGGATTAGAATTGCTGATCAACCTTTTATATGGTAACAGTTATCAATCATCTCTCCATGATGTTCCACTTTATAGATTTTAAACCTGATAAAACTGTTTTTTTTTTTTTTTTTTTTTCAATGATGAGTCCATCCTATACATGTTTGTTGTAGCTTTGGTCCACTTGAATCAGTTGATCTGTACATATGTAGCAGGCATTCTCCCTCACAATTTCTAGTCGTATTTATTCATCATGCTAGAGCTACACAACTACACAAAAGGTGCTGCCTTCATCAGCACCTTGACATACGAAATAATTTGTCTATGATAAATAGTTTTTCGGACCCTTCCTGCCACAGACCTGAAGAAGACTCAGAAACTTACTGTTCGTCCAGAAGGCGGGTGAACTTCTGCTTTGCCAGCTCCATTAGCCCGTCCACCTCCTCCTTGGAGCGCTTGAAATTCTCAATGCTGAAGGCGTACACGGTCACCTCGCGGATGTCAAGTTGCAAACACCAGCGCAGAGTCTGAAGGAACGACAGTGGTTCTGGTGTCAAAAATGTTAGGCAGGCTAAATGCATGAATAAGCTTTGTGTCTTTGGTGAGTGGTACTTTGTTTTACCCCCAAAAGGCTTTGTAGTATGGACAAGCTCACCTCTGCTAGTTTCTCAAAGCCTTGGCTATGCCCTTCATGGCGCTCAACATGCCGTTTGCGAGCATAACGTCTGTTTCCATCCATGATGATGGCAACATGTTTGGGAATCGGTCCTGCCTGTGACAATGAGAACATTTGATCTGACTCTACTGTTCAAGATAGCTCTTAAAGAGGCATATGGCCACTGGTTAAAGACTTATTTTATGTTCAAAAGACAGTTAACGTTATTGTTTAGAAAAGAACAAAGTGAAAGGGCTACCTTCAATACGTTGGCAGAAATCCTCTCAATGAGGTTTAATTCTCCTTCTCTTATCCACGACATGAGATTTTCTGTATAAACAAGAGCGATGGATGTAACGTCATTAGCATTAACTCAAAGCAGACACCATATAACTTTACCCAAGGCATCCAGTCACATGATTGCAGCTGTCAGATAACAAAACACAAAACCACCTGTGTTTGACATAATTCTTGCACAGCTGACAAAAGTCAGTACCCAAACACAAGTGTAGGCTACTAATATTATATTATTCCAACAAACGCACGCCAAATAAGTAAGCAAACACTAGCTAACCAGAGGAGCAACAACTAACATTAGGGTATTTTTTGGGGCCTGAATGAACTATCAATACCAATCTAACAAAAGAGACTAAATATCAACTGACCTACATTCTATAATCGCTTCGTTTCAAGAACCACAGATTACCTACTGATACGAACTGTTTATGCTAGGAATGAATGGAAATCATAGACAGTAAAGATGGAAATCTATTTAGCTTATAGCTACCTAGCTAGCTGAGTTCATTAAGCATTTGGTATTATCAAAATGCACGACGTGTTAACTGACAAAAGCTAATATTACAAGTAAAGACCGACGTGAACACGTAACATTTTCATTCATCAAAATGAAAACTGTTTCAAAGACTCGAAATTATGAAAACCCAACTCACACGACTTGTAACTAAGAATGACGTCCACTTCCTCCTTAGGAATTATTCGTGGGTGTTAAAGAGACTGTTGCGGTACACATTTGCGCACCACTACCACCAACTGGTTGGAGTAGTGTAATGGCAAAGATTTCGTCAAAGACGAGAAAAGTTGGTAGCAGTAGTGTGTCGTGGCTGGTCATGTCTACTAGCAGCAGCAGGTCATCCTGGAAGATCCTTCTGTAGCATCGCCAAAGCCTTTGCTGGCTGGCTTTGTTGAGTCGTATGATCAGAAATCTCCCAAGTAATGAGCTCTCCTCCTTAGTTGCATCTAATCTGCCTACTCCCTCGTCACTAGAGGTAACTGACTGATGCTACGGACATTCTTCCAGTTAGCTCTGGATACCGCTCTCTGTCCACAAAATATGATCGATCAACCTTGGCTTACTGAAAATAGTCGTAAAACACGAAGGGAATATGCGAGCTGTTTAAATCCAGAAATGCTAATGTTTTGTGTAACTTCCGGTTTATATCTACACATTCTTCAAGTGACATCTGCCAAAAAACATTCTACCAAGAAAAGGTCCACAATGCCTCAGACACCAGAAAAAAACCACATTCGCCCTCAGTTACCTCTCTGCAAATGACTACAACATTTTTACTGAAAAGGTTGCTGCCATTAGTGCTAAATTATCCGGTCCTCTTGAAGTATTTGGCATCCTCTGGGCATTGGGCCATCATTTCCCCCTCATCCCCCACCTCGCAATATGAGGAAGAGGTAGCCTATGCTTCTTTGATGTAGTTGTCATCAGACATGTTCCCACCACCCTCCTCCAGTCTATTTCGTTTACAGTTTTGCCTGTTATCACGCTGACGCATGTAGTAAATGCTTGAGTCAGTTGGGGAAACTTTCCTACAGCATTCAGACAGGCTCGGGTTTCTCCATTGCATGAAGTAAGTTTAAGCCCTTGTTAAAGATATCTTAAAAAGGATGTCTTCAATCAAGTTTCTGATTTCCTGTTGTAACCCTCATGAAATTAGGGCTACTAATATGAGTAGTGTAGTATAAATTATTGCCTAAAGAGGGCGCACTTTGCCTTCTGTTCAAGGGAACTCCCCGCGAACAAGCGATTCTTTTATCCTTCCAAGATTTTCCCATGAGACGTGTGAGAAAGAGGCTCCCGGAATTCGGTACGAAATAACATCAAACACTCAAAATATTACCATAATTTAAATGTAATTATACTAATAAGACTATTTTCCAACTAGACATCCAACTTGAGAGGGTCAATTGAAGCAAATCCCTAGCCTAAATACCACACTGAAAACTCCGGTGAGTGAACATGTTTAGCTAGTCACTGCTAGCTACTAGTATAATCATGCTAGCGAACTTGGGAGATGACTAATACTGCTTTTAAGTTGCTATTTGAAAGATTACCTCTTTAAAAACCAATCGGAGTATTAACATAGTAATTATCAATGTTACTAGCGAACTTTAGCAGCCTGTAATTATAGTTAACACCATGTTTAATATTATATATTGTAAGAGTAAATGTTAACCCTCCACACTGGTGCTCACTGTATCGGGGAGGTAATGTTAAGACCAACAGCTAATGTCTTGACTGACTAGCACAGCTAGACCGCTTGGCGATTTGGAATGGATGCGTGGCACTAAGTTGTTTAAGGTTTAGCCATGTAGCTTACGTTGGTAGCGGATAGCAATGGGTTGCTATGTAAGTGCATTGCAGATGCATATCATCTGAATAGCCAATGCATATTTAGATGGAGTTCGATGATTGTTCTCATGTTTAAGTCAAGTATAATAATATGTAAATAGTAATAATTAATATGGTATAGTAATGAGTTATGTTTAAGTCAAGTATAATAATATGTACATAGTAACAATAGATACGATATAATTATAACATATAATGAAGGAGGATGTTTGAAACAGATAAGCCTTTGCTTAGTGATTGAAAATGCAAGCTTCTGGGCAGGTGAAGTTGTAATGTTATAAGAGTGTGATGTGATGTTGTTTTATCATCTCTGTGTGGTCGCAGTGCACCCAGATAATGGTTGTATATTCTGTATAGAGAAGTTAATGAGATCTCATGTGATAATTAGAATTAGAAACACTGATTATTCTGCACTTTGTGTAGATTGGTTTTTATGTACAGCAGAAGAATCTGAGAATCTGAATCCTGTGAACTTGATGATAAGATGGCGAGCTATACCCAGATTTTGGATGCGGTGTGGCCAACCGCGTGATCCAGATCGAACCTGATAAGCAAACCACGAAAACATCAGACCCCAGTCCTGCCGTCAGGAAGGCAGGTAGTACACACACAGACCGGACCAGAACGGAACTCCCGGAACTCTCAAGCGCACACACACTGAAATGGACTGAAGGACCATATCCTGGAACTTTCAAGCACACACACTGAAAAGATCTATTCTTCCTTTTTTTATTTTTCACTGTTTTACACTGTGATTTGTGCCTGACCACGTCTGAAAACAATAAACTGGTCATTTGTTCAACTGTTCCTTGTCTTAGGCCTACCTCTCCTATGAACCTAGGCAGATATCTAGTACTTTTTCTATTACTAGCCCCAGACAAGTGCTACACTGTCTCAGAATAATCTGTTGGATCCTAGCAGTCTGATTTTAAGAATAGCCTCCTTGCTAGCACGTCCGAGGTTGCAAGTTTGTGTCTGGTGCAGGACTGTGTTTATTCACACAACGCAGGTTATGCATAGCCTACTGCTTACTTTCTTACTGTAATTTTTTTTTATCCGATTTTTCGTCTCTTGGACAAAATACTGCCAAATAGGTAAACTAAAAACTATAAGCAGGGTACCAGCAACTGGAATTATAGCTAAATAACTGAAGACGCTGTTTATTATTATTCCTTGAAATTGAGAGGATTTCAGACAGCATGCCCTAATTTTTTTAATGAATAAATACATTACACAGTACATTTTTTCATAATGATGTCTTATTTACAATAACCACATCATGTAGGTCTAAAACTACAATGTTCACTGACAACCATATTCACACATTAATTTTCATACAAACAGTCCTATTTGTTCATAGTGAATAATACATTTAGATTTTTAGATTGATTGTTTGTGTTGAGTATATTATTTGGGTGTTTTGCAATTACTTTATGTAAATTGATTAAAAAAATACCCGAATGGCCCAGGATCAAATACTGGAAGCAGAAGTTGCTATCATATAAGAAGCTTGACTATATCGCCACACTCCTTAAAGACTTGAAAGAATACGAGAATGGTAATTTAACATGATGGTTTTCTGGTTAATAAGTATGGCACTGGATGGTATCACCTAAATTTCCCTCGGGATTAATAAAGTATCCATCCATCTATCTATCTATCAAGCTTTTGACTCACTTTTGCCAGGTGCAATTGACCAGAATGAAAGTTGAATGAACCCAGCTGCTGAGGAATCAAGAATCTTCTATTAGATATATATCTGATCTATGACATCTATAAGAAAGTAGATCAACTCCCTAAAAAATGCTGTACCTCTAACAGCAGCTTCACCATGCCTGTATAATAGGTAAAGTCA
This sequence comes from Clupea harengus, assembly GCF_900700415.2. Lineage (NCBI taxonomy): Eukaryota > Metazoa > Chordata > Actinopteri > Clupeiformes > Clupeidae > Clupea > Clupea harengus. The sequence goes on along the minus strand of NC_045162.1, from coordinate 12,318,820 downwards.
GTTAATAAGCTCTGTACAACACCAATGCCCGACTCATAGGCTATAGGCTACTGTGTACACAAGGGGGCGACATTTCTCTTAAAAATGTACAGTAAATCCTCAAATAAAGACCGGGATTCATATAGTGGCCGGGGGCGTGGTCGATACGGACAAATAAAGGTAATTCAAGTTACAATGACTTTCCAGTACGTTAAATGACTGGACTTCTTGTGGAATGATATGAAAGATATGAATTAGAAGCACAAAACCCGTTGCCAATGACAGCGGTCATTCACTTTTCGCAGTGGTGAATATCAAGACATTACAGACCTGCTAACGTTGGGGTGCCCCATTCAAATCAACGGAAGAGCCGTATAATAAGTAAGAAATAAAGGCCTGCCCCAAATACAGGCCGGTGCGCTGTGCAGCCTAAGTAAATAAAAGCCCCGGCCACAATTTGAGGATTTACGGTATTCAACTATTTCTAAAACGTAAGTGAGTCGGCTATAGGTTTCAGTGGAATACAAACACAGAATGTATTGATTCGTTCATTTATTTGTGTTTCCGTCAAAACAGTTCTTTATTTATCTTACTTTGTTGTGATGTTACAATTTCACATTCAATTGGCCCGACTTTAACATACCCAATCTTTTTTTTTACCAAACATATCTCTTAGTCCTATCTCAGCCTGAATCACACCAATCATGTATCGGGAATAATTTATTTAATGACATGTGTCCATGCCATAGTCTGAGATGAATGACCGTTAAAACACTCTGTAGAGGAGAGCAGGAATCAAGGTCATCAGCAACTGCATTGCGGACAGTCCATCAATAGTGTTGGCACCAGCCACTAGATATTAATGTGCTTTATAATGTGAACTTCTCAGATGTGATATGCTAAACGTGTACATGCATTCTGGAATTCATTGAGATAGTGAGTGATCAGAGTAATCAGTTGTGTGAATTAATCACTGAACACTAAAAAAATACTCAAGGCCAACGCCCAGTGGCGGAGTTGTTCGGCGGTGAGTTGTGGAATGCACCTGATGTTCTGAAACGTCCATTAGCGGCGTTACCGTCAAAACGGTAACATAACTTATTTAACCACCGTTTAAAGCGGAACGATGGCAGAAACACAGCATTTCAGTGCAATTTACATTTACAACGGCTAGATGTATAATACTACACACCATCATCTTTATATGCTAACTACTTGCTATAAGCAGGGTAACGTTAATGAGTTTTGTTTACTAGTGGCAACGGTTGCTAAGGGAAGTAGTCATGCTTTTAACCCAAGTTGTCTTAAATAGTTGTGGACTTTAACTGAAAACCAAGCCATTTCTATGGACCCGATGCTCAAGAAATAGTCTGGGAGTGACCGTTGTGGGTATACACCTTGTAATAGAAAATTGATGTGACTTCTGAGGGGATTTGTTTAAAGTGCAAGAATGTATACATTGTGCGCTGAAAATGTCAGGTCTATACTAAATATACGACTTGCAGGTCTATACTGAAGCTGATAATAGTCTAGCGGTCCATGTGACTCCATGAGAGAAGTTGGGAAAAAAGGAAAACCTTTAGAAATCAGTAGGCCTACCAATATTTTGACCTTCTTGTTCTGCTGTGCATACATTTGTTTGTTTGCTTTGAAAAACCTTTGGCCATGTTTCTCGTCACGCTTTCATATGTCATCACCAGCTTAGGGTTTTGTTTTTGGGGTTGTACATTTCTATCTTTTATTTCGTCATAACCCCCATAAAAGCTTCAAACGGACGAAGCTCTCCATGGTCCTGAGTCCTTCCTCAGGCAAGCCGACGTCTTGTGGAAGTTTGGGGTTTTGGGTTAACAGTGAGGCCACTGGCTCATTCAAACTTTCGACGCACGACAAAAATGCCTGCAGGTTTCTTCCGATTACATTCCATAACTTTTGTATTTGTTTGATGAAGGTAGCCGAAGAAGGATTTGCTAGGGTATCTGCGCCGCTGATAATATGTATGATCTCTGATGGTGAACTTTTCGTTTCACACTGCCCGAGCATCCATAATGTAGGCTACTGAATCTCAGGGAGAAAGTTGTACATCGCCCGAACCTTTGTCGTGTCGGAATGAAGGATCCCCCTCACCCAGTCGCATGATCGCAGCTATCAGATAGCAAAACGCAAAACCACCTGTGTTTGGCATAATAACACAAGTGTAGGCTACCAACATTATATTATTCCATATGTCTTACGAACTTGAGAGGTGCTGGAAATCAGATATATCAATACTGTTAAAGGCTCAATAGGGCCAGCGAAAAAAGCTCAGATCATAGGCTAGCCTACTCATAGTTCTTTTTTTCAGAAACGAGGGACACGTTTATGTCTTACGAACTTGAGAGGTGCTGGAAATCAGGAAAGGCCCCGTCAGTGTATATTGATATTTGATTGGCTGATCAGATATAATTCTTGACATTTTGCTTGACAACAGTTGCTAATGAAGAATGCCTTGTGGATTTTGACTTTGCATTCGTTTGACGTGTCTGTTTTATGACGTTTTAGGGCTATATAAACCCTCACAAGAACTGTTCTTTCAGAGCACTGTCTCTGAAGGCAGCGCCACGTTCACTCTAGTCTGTGAGACATTTGGGGAACACCGGTGCACATTGGATGTCAATGAACCCAGCAAGGAGGAAATTTTCCTCGGGAGGAAGCTCTACCCTTGAGATGATGAACTAGGAGCCTCCTTATCCCACAGGTCTGGAGCACCTCTTTGCCGGGTGAGTAACTCCACAGACAGGGTGACTCGCCGGTCTGTGACCTTCTGACCTATGTCGTCGCGTCACTAACCTAGCTAACAAAGAAAGCACAATTAAATATATTTTTCTTTATTTCTATATCAACTCTGGAAACACAGACAAGACAATAAGACCATAGTGTGCATGTAATTCAAATTGAAAAAAATTGGGCGAGACCCCCCCACGGTGCGGTGGCTGCGGGGTTAATCTCTACGGGTCTGTTGGTTTGACCTATTCATAGCCGACTCTGACTCTTAACTGTTTTCTAACTGTTTTGTAGCATCTCGGTAAGGGTATATAGATAGAGGAGATTTTTGCAACGAGCAGCTTGGCCAAATAAAGCTCACGTTTCATTTACTGTGTTCTGAGAACTTTGATTGACTGGAGATTATAATTTATTTATTTTTGGTGGAAACGGTTATACTAAAAAAAAAAATGAATTTGTGTTTATCTGAGTTGTGATACTTTATAATTGTGAAGGATGCTTTTTAATAGCAGTGTTATGTATGTTATTAGAGATTTATCATAGCAATTTCATTTTGCTTTTGCTTCTGATTGATTTCATTAAAGAGCAAGAAATGCTTTTGTAGACATGGTTTCATGGGTTGTTTAAAAAGGCATTTAATCAACTGAACAGAGTTTACTCTAAATCACTTGAGATTAGTTATGCAAAGACATAGGCGGCATCTTTCCTCTTCTTTTTCATGTGACTTAAGTACCCCACCAAATGGTCTCCTTTTGTTTTGCTGAGTTGTGATACTTTGTAATTGTTAAGAATGCTACCTAATAGTAACTTTGTGTTCAGACATATTCATATTGGCAGTTTAATGTAACCTGTTTCTGAGGGATTTTCCTAAAGACAAAACATGTCAGTCTTTTTGTAGATGGGGTTTCAGAAGTTGTCTAAAGAAATGTACTGACATTTAATCAACTGAGAAAGCTGTGCTGTAAACCACTTGGGGTTAGTTAGGAAAAGACATATGCAGCAGTCTTGTTTTTCCTTTTTTTGTCTGGGTGGTGATGCACCATACAAACGAGGTATTTTGATGAGCTGAAATCATTCTGCTTTTAACCAGTTGACGTTACTAAAGCAAACAGGTGTGCAAGCTTTCCTTATGTATTTGTATCTGGATGGTGATATTCCACCAAAAGTTTTCCCTTTGTTTAGCTGAGGAGTGATACTTTATCATTTTTAGGGCTGCTTTGTAATAGAAAGTTGATGTAACCTTAGATTCTGAGGGGATTTGTTTAAAGTGCAAGAATGTTCATTGTACGCTGAAAATGCATTAGTCGTTCGATGAAATGTAGAGGTGTTTGAAGAACATCAAATGATCTTCTCTAAAGCATTTTTACTTAGTTGAGTGGTGGGACTAAGAAAAAAGTTTGGCCAAGATGGCGTAGGCTACATATAGACATAAAAACATTCATATGAATAAAAGATGACTAGGCGACAATAAATGTCTACATCAGTCGACTTTTTTTTCTTTAAAGAACCAAAACAACTCTGAGCATCCAGTCAGATTCTAAAATGGCTGCTACTGTGCAGGTATCAACAGAATCCCAGTGTCAGAGAAAGTGCCATAGAAGTTCCCAGCCTCTACATGAAGTCTTCTTGTTGTTGTTGTTCGAACAAGGGCTTACGACCATTCTTTAGTGTCACCCCCTATGACCTATCCCAATTTAAGGCATTGTGCATGTGGAGCATTATGGGGCCCATTGTTCTTGTGCACTCAAAGGATGTCACGACCAAGGAGCAAAAGGATTGGAACAGATGGGTCCATAGCCAGTGTTATGTCCATGAATGGCCGCATTTATTTCACGGCAATAACAACTGAACTTATAGAGAGTTAGAAAAAGCGATGGGCACGAGGGAAGAGAGGAGGAGCAGAGAGAATCAGAAGTAAACCGATTAATGAGTCCATACAGTCAGGAGGAAATATATTAGTGTGCATGCAGCATATATAGTGCCTTGCCAAAGTATTCGCCCCCCTTTGGCATTTTTCCTGTTTTGTTGTCTTACAACCTGGAATAAAAAACGTTTGTATCATTTGATTCACACACCATGCCTACCACTTAGAAGATGCGAAAACAGACAAGAAAGAAGACACATGATATTTAAAAGATATAGGCTTTCAGTTTATTTGGGTAAATCAGAGAATAAAGAGAATCAATTTTTTTCTCTTTAAACTTTTGCATCCTACTGGTCTGTATATTCCATTTGTTAGGATTGCATGCACATTAAATACCATATTATTTAGATATAGAGATTGATACTACATTTGAGATATAAAATGACAGAAACGGAAATCAGAAATCTTTACATACCGGAACTGGTTATTTCATGAACCAATGATTGTTTATTCTCTTTTCAGCATTATCTGGGCATTAAAATAGGTGCACAGGCGAAAGCCTATGAGCTGAAAGTGAATCTCATGCAGACCTCACAGCCATCTACTGACATTGAGAAACTCCAACGCAAAGCCTCAGAAGTGCAGTTTAACCGTGAGAACATCAAACTGCATCATCAGTATATAAATGATCTTCTGAAGCAATTTGAGAGTGCTACACCTGACCACAGATTTGAGATGATGGAGGAAGGGGGGTTGCCTGATTCTCAACTGTTTCCACCAGCCGTACCGGTAAGAATGTCATTTTTGAACCATCTTTGTATTTTTCTCAGTAGGAAAGCACGTCTGCCACATGGTTTACCAGTCATTCTCCCACAGCAGTGTCATCCAATATCAAATGTCTGTGTGTATCATTATCATCATGTATCTGTACAGGAAGTGGAAGTAATTGTTGTTGTAAAATGGAAGTTATTGTAGTATAGGTGCTATAGTAGCTACATCCATAACAATACATCAACCATAGGCTGTAGGTTATAGCTGATTAAGCCTGTGGCTGAATTTGGTACTGCTTAGGGTTTTTACTTAAATCTAGTAGATTTATTATTAAGATTTCAGAGGTCACTTTCAGTATGAAGTAATGAACTAAATCTATTAGATTTCAATGAATTCAACAAAACACAAATGAATGCATGCGATCATTTGATTACCCCTGTGAAACACTCATGCTGGCAACTCTTTGAGGCTGGTGCTGTTCAAATGTTAATGTGGTGGTTGTAGTGAATCTTGGTGTGTCAGAGAATATTGTTTAGGTGTAAATACACACATGTACCAGGTTAGAAGAAACATGGCTACCATTGTCAGCGTTTTTGTTATTTATGTACCTGTTTTTGTAACATACAATCAAAGCGGAACATCCGTTGATACAGTCCTCAACAAATATTGATATTTGTTACATCCATTTTCCATTTACAGAAAAAAACAGCTAGCTGTTTTATTAATTGACTCCTTTTTTTATAATTTTGTCGACAGATGTATGAGCAGCGAATTCAAATTATTACAGAGACTGAAGACCATGACAAAGATGTGAAGGGCAGGGAGGCCTCTCTGCCCTCTCCAATACTTCATCACAAAATCTCAAAACTGCAGATGGTTGACAACTGCTCTAAACCTTCAGTGAGGGCCTCTAATAGAGACTTTGAGTCCAGCCCACCCCAGGTCAGTTCTGGACATGAGGATGTTCAGGAAATTACTGGACAGACACTAGCAGAACACAAAACTGTGAAAGTACCTTATCATGAAATGCAAAAGTGGCTAAAGGTGCCTCATCTTCAAGTGCACAAAGTGCTTCATCTTCAAGTGGCAAAGCAACAAAAAGTGTCTCATCCTAAAGTGAAAAAGCAACAAGGGCATGAAGAGCCTGTGAAAGTGCCTCATCTTGAAGTGCAAAAGCTGGTTTACTCTGTGGTCAAGGAGCTATGGGAGATGAATGACCTTGGAGAAGGCCCAAAGTTTTTAGCAGAAATGCCCAAGACTTGTCCATCTGAACTCTTTCTGCAAAGCTTAACTTGTGCACAACACCTCAAGATGAGCATCAGGCGCAATTACTGCAAGGTTAGACAATTAGGTCTCCTAACAATACAGATGAAGTCAGTTAAATCCATCAGTTGAATTATTATGATTCATTATGAATGGCTTTACAAGTGATTGGTGTTGTATAAGAATATAACTTTAACATTCTAACATGATGTTTATCCTCTACCTGAAGCATATATATGAACTCTGCTGGGAGATCCTTCAGGGTATCTATCTCAAAGAGCCTGATGCACAAGCTGGTTGGTATGAGCCATGGCCTAAGGATGATGTGATCAAGTTCAAATCCTTACGCGACGTTCAGGTAAAATGTATTGAATCACAGAATCACTGATCTGTTACAACATAGTCAACATGAATTATGCCATGGTGCAAGTCATGCCAGATTTAACGCTGTCGAGATAAATCAAATTAGACCATGTTACTGAAGTTTTTGTTATTCAGTTTAACCACATGGCTGGTGTCGTATTTTTTTATCTACTTATGACTGTATTGTTGAATAATGTGTGTATTGCTGGTACTGGAACATGGACATCTCAACAAATAGAGGTAGCAGTTACGAGAAGGCTGCCATAAGGCAGAAGGGCCCTTTCCCGAGAAATCATGTGGTGGACATGCCTTTTCTTATAAACCCCAGTGCAAAGATACCTTTTCTGATAAATCACGTGACTAACATGCCTTTCCTTATAAACCCCAGTGCAAAGATAACTTTTCTGATAAATCACGTGGCAAACATGCCGTCTCTAAAAAAACACATAGCAGACACACCTAGCCGCTTTTGGGGGCTTCGGGGGATTTTTTGACTGTGTCATGGGATCATGGCCTCCAGATAGGCTCCTCTGGGGGTTCGTGGCGGGGTGACAGACTCCTCTACACGCTTCGGCAATGCCACGAGACAGACAATTTCCAGACACCGTAACTGAAAAAAACGAGACACCTGTTTTCACAGGAAACCGTGCAATATGCACGCTGTTAAGCTCAATCTCGATGTGGTTAAGTCTGATGAAGTAAATAAGAACAGGGTAGATCAAAGGGGGGTTAGATCTATAAAAAGGGGGCACGGGGACTTGGTCCTCAGGTTATCTACTTGATCACTCTTGCCATATGACAAGAGTCTTTGAGATGCTCCATGGACCAGCTCAGCAGTAATTAACTTCTCTGAATTAAACCGTTCAGTATATTCATACCTATTTGCCTTGAGAAGTTTCTTGAGAACTCTTAGAAATTTTCCACGACACTTGTCACATTGTTTTTATACAGGAGTACGTAACCAAAAAGGTCTTTAGACTGTGCGGAATGCAGACTCCACCGAAACATATGGAAAAGACACAGTATCACATCAAGAATGAAACTGATTGTGAAAGTGATTTTTGGTAAGTTTTAACAGCAGTATAGTTTAAATATAGTTTTAAAATATGAATTATTCCAAAGTTAGAAAAAATGCTTCTGCTGTTTTTGCAAGTAAACAAATAGCACGGAAGCTGCAGGTTTAGCTTGTGTTTGTGCATGGGTATAAACAAGAACAGTTGTATCTACAGTACAATGCAATATAAAGAGATACTGTCACTCATGTGGGTAGGTTTTTACTCATTTATTCTTTAGAAGTTAAAATATTTAAGCAATGGTAAATCACTCACACTTGTAAGGAACTCAGACAAGATCTCCACACTAAATTGACTCAGTATTTCATTCTTCCACATAATTTAATGGAGAATGAAAAAGAGGACCACAAACTGAAGATCAACTTGGCAAATGAATGCCTAAATTGTTTTTCAGATCTTAAATAAACATTTTAACCATTGTTATTGTCTTCTTTTTTAGTGTTTGTACACATGATGTGGACATTCTCTTTTTAAGTATTTGGTGAAAGTGTGCATTATATTGGAACATGCCTACAAAAGTGTTCGGGTGCTGTAATGTCATTCAGTTAAAGATTTATTTTGGGAATGCACTAATGGTAACATGACATGTCAAGTATCCTAGCCTATTAAAGTTAAATACTAATAGGCACAAGCATGTTTAGTTACTGACTATCTGTATCCCAGCAAAGTGTTATAAAGTATTTATTATTATTATTATTATTGTTATTTATATATAGGCTTGTAATGTTTTCTTTTAGTAGGCCTACACTATTATCTGACAGTCGGTTATTCTTACACCTAATTTTAGTCAGATGATTAAAGAACTTTATTTAACAAGAGGTGCAAGTGTTAATGTAATATGATTGTCGTGAGTGCGTTGGTCACGTGATTTCCACGGAAGTTTCTATGCCAACAACTGGTCAATAACTATGACAACATTACGTTAGCTTAGTCTAGTTTATTCTTTAACGGGTAAACAAGAAAAACAGCATTACCCAACTCGCTCTCTTCCGTGTACGTTTATGCTGTCCCTCCTTCCTCTCCCTCCCTCCTCTATCCCAATTTCCCCCAATGAGGTAGTGGTGTTGGTAGTGGTGGGATCTTTGGAGACACTCTAGACTACGAACATGGCCGACGCGGAGGGCTCCGGTCTAGAAGAGGAGCCGGCCGTTGCTGAAGCTCCGGAGGCAGAAACACCCCACTCGGCCCGGTCGCGCTATGTGTCCTTCAGCGAGTCAATGCAACCAGCCGTTGGCATGGTCAGTCAGCTGCTCGGTCAGCCAATGTCTCTTAAATTCGACAAAAACATTAAACAGGCCTTCTACAACACCGGGGCGATGATTTTTGTGGCGATCTGTTGCGGAGCTGCGGTGCTAGTTTACTTCATCTTGGAGGCGTTCCTTCGACCACTGCTTTGGGCCGTGCTGTGCGGGACTTTTCTGCACCCATTCAAGTACTCCCTTGCCCGTCTCTGCCGCTCTTGGCTCAATGGACTTCAGGAGACAGGAACCCCGGTGGTACTAGGGACATTGTTAGTTCCGGTATGGTGTGTGAATTATGGTATTGATATGCTGGGCACATTGGTGCTGGAACGGTTGAAGGTACTACTGGTGGTGTTTGCTGGAGCTCCGTTGCTGTACGTGCTTTACCTGTCCTGGAGTCTCATCGGCATGCAGGTGTTCCTCGGACACGCCTGGACTGTCATCTCTCTTCTGCTGGATTGCTTTAGCGCTGTGTGGGTAAGTGTTTACAAAGTGATTGTTTATACATAGCACACGTTTGCATGGGCGTGACGCTATTGTTCCTGCCCTGTCACTGTTAATGTCATTCCGGATCATCAGACACACGCCCTCTTCTGTCTCATTCAGTTCAACCAAATCCTTGTCGCCTACTGTTCCTAAATGTATCTATATTTGTCTCTTGAGGAATCCTCATATGACCAACTGCATTTTGAAGTGGCTGGCTGTGAACTAACTAATAGAAGGAATGTTCTTCCCTTCATATCCCATGTTGTATGAGGATGTAGTGTTATTATTAGGTGCTCTACAACCTAATCACAGATTGAAAGAGTAGAAATGGAATTTGAAAGCGTGGCACCCAAAAGCTGAATGTGAGAGTGGGCTTCTCTGTGATTCAATCAGGTGGGCACTTTAGTGGTTGGCTATATTTTGGCGGTGATCTTCAAGTGGACCCCAGGGATGGAGGGTTACCTGCGTGCCATGTCTGTTCCTGTGTGGACTGTTCTCATATTCTACCTAGGTGAGAGGCAAACCATCACACACATCACAACCATACACTCACAGTCTCACACAAACATATAGTGTAAGGTGGAGGGTTCATGTCTGGACATGCACTCAATGACTTTCAGTGGAGGCTTCTCATCGTTTGTCTGCTTCACTACTAGAGGTGGGTGTGTGTGTATATGTGTGTGTGCGTGTTGAAGGTCACTAGTCTTGTTATAGCCCTGTGTCATAGATTCTATATTTAGTTAGTGATGCTTGAAGGGGTGAACTTTTGATACAACATAGTGATAGTGATAACATAGTCTCTCACCAACATGCAGAACACATGTCAGTTGTCACACATTTGTAGAGTTCTAGAACACAGCTGTGTGTTCCTCAAGTACTTAGTCCCTGTAACATGAGTCACACACACACACACTAACATTTCTGCCACAGTCATTTTGGCATCAAACTGACTAATTTTAAATTTTTTTCTCAAATTCCTCTCCCTATAGTTGACATGTCTTTCTCTCTCCCTCTTATATCTCTATCTCTCCCATGAACCCCCCACCCTGCCCGTCTCAGTCTCTCTAGCAGGCTCATGGAGAGTTCCTGTGTTTGTATTTGCCGTGGCACTTCTCTTCATTGGCTGCCAAGAGAAGAAACCCAAACCTGGTAGAAGTAAGCAGCCATGAGGCACACAAGGCCAAGCTCTATAGATGCATTCCTTGTAAAATAGGATGGTTTATCTCTCCCTAACTGTCTCTCCATTATCCTTAATTCTTTCTCTCAACCTTTCCTCCACTGTCTCTCTCTACAGCTGAGTTGTCAGGGCAGGTGTTGTCATTTGCTGCCAACACCATATTCATGGCCATATCCTGCAGTACACATGCAAAGCCCAAAGGAGAAGAACAGAAGAGTGACACAACGCCACCTCAAGGTATGCCGCTTATATGCTAAGACACAAACACACACACAAACATTATGAATACAAACAGAGTGCTCATTGAGCCGACATGTGTAAGATGGTCTGCCCCGTCTTCAGACTCAGTGGATGGAGCTAGGACAGTGGGAGGGCATGGACGTGCACGTGTCCGTCCAGAGCTGGGCACCATGCGTCAGAAGAAGAAGAGGGCCAGTGACATTTACTTTGTGCTGCTGGGATGGGCCTTTATCGTGGTGCAGATCTTCCTCAACCTCTGGATCATACAGCTGCTCCCCATACCTGTAGCTGGTACACTCACTCACTTACACTCTCTCTCTCTCTCTCTCTCTCTCTCTCTCTCGCCTGTGTCTGAAAATAAGAAGTGTTTTAGTTTTTGTAAGTGTATAGATGTGTGAAGTAAGGTGGTTTCAGCAAAATCCAATGTTCAGCCTGAGATTAACATGTTTTTGTGGTTTGGTGTCAGAGTTTGAAAGGAAGTGTGTGATGGTTTGTGTCGGTGGTTTTTCTGTCTCTAATATGTGCCTGCGTGTGTGTTTGTGTGTGTGTGTGTGTTATAGTATGGCTTCTGAAAAAAGTCACTGTGCGCTTTGGGCTGAAGGGTTTTGCTGAGCGCACCCTGTCTTCCTGGTGGGCCAGACTTCAGCAATTCGTTGGAGAGCGACAGGAAGTGCTTGTGCCTGGACCAATCAGAGGCCTCTCTCAGTTCCTGCTCCGCATTGACACCAAGGTAACACCCCTCGTGGCCATGCCCATGGTCAGACCATGACCCTTACACTAGACCCCTTATCATACACTCTCTTCTCTTAAACAGATGTAGAACATACGTTTACGGTGCATGGCGTGTGTGTGTTTAGGTGGGAGTGAGTGTGACTGCCTGTGTAGAGTCCAATCCCTGGGGGATACCAGGCGATTTCCTGAGCCTTGTGGCCTCCTCTGTGTGAAGGCAGCTGGCATTGTGTTCCCAGCTCCCCTTTCTAACACCAGCCTGGGTATTTCATGTTCAACCACAAGGTCCTATTTAAAAAAAAAAAAAAAAAAACAGAACATACCAGACCGGTAGCTCAATTTTATTTCATTAATATGCTATTCTGGGAAAGCAGTGAATCTTCAGTGAGTTTGGCACCACACTCCACAGTGAATCACTGTGTGTTATTTCCGTGACATGTCTATGTCACCGAACAACACGTCAACTGGTAGACGACTGTCCAGGTATATTTACTTGCTACTTCAGTTTGGTGGGTAGTTCTAATGATATCTTAATGTGCAATGTTGAGGGAACTTTCACAGCTGGACTGATAAGCTTTGGAGTAAGTTTTAGCACCTCTCTATGTGTGTGACTGCCTCACGCACTGTTGTGATGCCTTGTTAATATGCCCTTCTTCCTTCCTCCCTACTGTCCCAAAGCACACCCTGGCACTCCCACCCTTCTCTGTGACACGAGACAAGACTTTTTTTTTTGTTGGTCCAAGCAAAGACTGTACCTTCACCTCTCCCTGTCCAATCACAACCCCGTCCCACCTCACAGTCCTGTGCCCCACCCCCATGCCTGACCGAAACTGATCCTGTCCCACTGCCTGGAAACCATGTGATGTTGTGCTGCTCAGACTGCACTCGTTTTTCTCTGCTCTCTAATCCCTCGTTTGTCTCTCTCGTTTGTCTCCCCAAAGCTCTGGCATTGGCTTAACCAGCAGGTAAAGACCCTCAACACTAGCCCCAGGCGGATAGTATCAGGGAAAAAAAGAGAGAAAAAAAGAACGCGTGAAAGAGTGGCGATGTGTGCGCACGCATTAGAGGCTTGGACTGATGCTTTTACTCATCCCTTTCATCCCCCCATCCTGGCTCTGCTGAATCACACGCTTTCGCTGCTAGTGCTGACTGAGTGCTGCACTGGAGCTGTGGAAGGGCATGTGTATGGGCCTCTGTCAAACAAAACAACTCAAACACACACACTCACACTCACAGACAAGCTCGCTCTCTCACAACTCAGACACATCTGTACACCAACATACGCACATGCATGCTTATGTTATTGCGCGGAAATAACTCACACTATGCAAATACATACACAAGCAGACTCCTTCATACACTCACACAGTCAAATAGAGTTCATTTGTACCTTCACAGAGGTGCTCTGTTACACTTATGAAGAGTTTGCCTCAAGACCCTTCCACAGCCCCACTGTGTGATTTTGTGTAGTTTGTGTGTGTGTGTGTGTGTGTGTGTGTGTGTGTGCGAGTGCGAGCGAGTGTGTGCGTGCGTGCGTGCGTGCGTGCGTGCGTGCGTGCGCGCGCGCGCGCGTGTGTGTGTGTGCGTGCCTATATGTGTGAGGCTCTGCTTTGCGGCAGTCTCCTCCGGTTGCCCTGCTGGAACCATGGTAATGGTAAACTTGCGTGAAGGCCCTAAAACTGAACCTCTGTTGTAGGGGCCTACTGGGTCCCCTCTGTGGAAACTGTATCCAGGAAGGACTGTCTTGGTGAGGGTTACCAGCATAGAAATAGAATACCTAGACTAGCAAATGGCACCACACTTCAGGGTTCAGAGCTCCCTACTTGTCCTTGATACCATTCAATGCGGTAATGTATCTTACTGAGTATGATAGAATTATTGAACATGTTTAACAAAGCATTAAGTGTTGACAATGACAATACCTGTTCTAGGAATTCTATTTCTATGATTAACAAGATCTATAGTTTTTTTCTTCCTTGTATGAAACCCAGCTTGCAGTCAACAGTAATGCAATCCTTCTGCAGCACTGATCAGACCCATAACAGATCAACTAACTGCATTAAAAGGCCTCAGAGTATCAGCAGAACTTCATAACCTCTTTGGATGTTGCATAACCTTTTAACACTCTGGAGTCTAAGGCCTGTTTTAGGTAGTCTGACATGCCTTGATGTTTTTGTATATTTCCCCTAACTAAAAACATTGAGGCAAAAGTGGCATGTATGATTATAATCTAGAAGACCTCAGCAATAATAACATGATAGTAAAAAGAATGAAGTAAAACCATGTTTTATTTAAATCAAATCTAAACATACCCTTACAAAAAACTCCATATTCTAAATTCTATTTCAGCAGTGAGGGTGAAGATGATTTACTTAATAGTCTTACTGTCACCGTTGATGTGCAAGGGTATGTGCCCTGGGGCCACATAGGTATAACATACAGGAAAAAACTAAACTGTAATAACAGCCTTCCACTGCCTTAGCTGGATTCAAGTTCACATTCCCATAAGGGCTCGGCTGTGAAATACCAACTTACCAAACCCCACCAATGACTTAACCAGCATGTCAGTTTCTCAGGTGGTGTGTGTTTGCGTGTGTGCATATGCAGTGAGTTGATGAGGCCAATGCAGACTCATGGTTTTCAGGACCTGGGTCGCAGGGCGGGAATAAGGACCCGAGAGATCTCTAATTTGACATGCACACACACGCACACAGACACACACATGTTCACACCATTCAGAAGGTCGTCTAATGAAGTGCTCCACTTTCCTTTCCCTCCTTTTCACCTTCCCTCTCACTCTTTACTTCTCTCTCTTTGTTTGTGTGTTTGTTTGTTTGTTTCTCTTTTCCTTTCTTCCTCTCTGCTTCTCTCTCCAGATGATCGTGTGGCTGGAACGTTCCCTGGATAAGCTTATTAGCATCTTCATCATCTTCCTGCTTGTTACTGGGACTCTGCTGATGGCCCTGCTGCTCACAGCCATGGTAGTGTGACCCCACAGGCTTGCCGTACCGCAGCATAGTAGTTTATGACATTTCAAAGGCCACGCTATGTGCTACAGGACCCCTCTGACAATCTGACCTTTGATATGTAGGTGCATCATGAGAGTGTCCACATCATTGAGGTCACAAGTAACCTGATCAATGAGACGGTCTCCAACCACCCGGAGTGGGCAAAGTAAGACAGGTTACATTTAGTACACATACTATAAACACTGCAAACATTCCCATCATTAAGAGCACTTTATAGTGCACAGTACAGAGCCTTTATTTATTTAATAATTACACACATTTATTCATAATATAGTGAATGGCACTCATTTTCTGGTCTGGTCTTTCTGTGTTTGTGTGTTTGTGTGTGTGTGTGTGTGTGTGTGTGTTTGTTTGTGTGTGTGTGTGTGTAGCTGGCTCCCTGAGGCACGTGTGGTCCAGAATGCCTTAAACTCTGCTGCGACTAATGTCTATCAACACGGTCGAGAATGGATAACACAAAAGGTATGTGTTGTAGGTGACAAAGTTTGTACTCTTAGAAGGGTGTATATGTAGTGTGTTAGAATTGTCCTCTTTCATATGTGTTTGTGTGTGTTCATGTGTACGCGTTTGGTTCTGAGCAGCTCCATAAGATGCTAGGCGACAAAGTGAATCACACTGCAGTCATAGAGAAGCAAGTGCTGGAACTTTGGGACAGAATGTACCAGTCCTGGTTTGTGAAGGTAAAGTTACCTACCAACTCCCTCTCTCTCTCTCTCTGACATAAAGAAAAACATATAGCAGCTCTACATACTAAAACACACACTCACACACACACTCTTATACTCATCCAGTGGGTTTGTGTTTCAGAATGTCACACACACTGGACGTCACCGGGGGACTAAGTGGCATGTGCAAAGACAGAACAGCTGGCTTGGGGATATTTTGGATTGGCAGGACATCGCCTCCTTCATCCAGGAGAACATTGAGACCCTTTTGTCGGTGAGTGAGAGTGAGAGTGTGTAGGGTTCTAAGGGTATGTGGGCCTATGGATGGTCTTGTATTTTTGTTTTCTGAGAGAGTGCATATGTTGTGGTAAAGGGGTGAATGGTTGTAAATGGTGTTCTTCCAATCTGTTTCACAGATTACGGAGTCTCTGTGGATAGTGATGAGCCGGAATTTAGGACTTCTCATCTCTACGACAACCACTCTGATAACGGTCCTGTTCCACAGTGGCACAGCACTACTCAACTTTGTTCTATCTCTGGTAACTCTCACCACACAGTCTGCTTTCATTATGATGTTTTCCTTACACTGATCTGTAAAATATTGTATGTATAGATATGTATGTTTTTATATGATATTGCCATACTTATTATTGTTTCAAACTAGTAGTATGGCACACAAAGAGTGTATAGTATCATATTTTGTGGTTTTCTTCATCATAGTCATCACAAACTCTTAGTACTTGTTGTAACCATGAAAAGACCTGGAGGGAGAGACATATTAGACCTCACATTCATTTCAGTGGTCTTTGCTATGCTAGCAATTTCATCTTAGGAGATACGTAAATGGGCACTGGCATCTTCAAAAATGTAGTTTCACGGCTCAGTTTTGGGTCTGGAAAATATTGAAGAGCCAATTGCCTGAGCTGTAAATGACACATGACCGAAAAAAACCCAAACCAAAAGCCAAAGTCCTATGCTGACTGGCCATACTCATGCGTGATTGAAAACAATGGGAAACAAATATCTTCGAGTAGATGAAAATAGATGATGCTAACTGGCTGAAGCTAACCATCTAAAGCCTGACCCCCTGCCTAGAAAATGCGCTCAGTTGTTTGAAGACCACTGTAGGTGTTGTGGTAACACTTAGTGATAATAAAATCGAATGCATCTTTATCACATGTCAAACATGACCTGTTGTCCAGCGTACCTTATTCCCCTCTATCATACTACAAAGCTCTAGTGTGCAATACATGGTTTCAAACCAAAATCACCATTAGAGCCCTGGCAGAGAATGAAATTTATAGATCCATTCAGTGTCTTGTTTTTTTCCCCCCTTTCTCAATCTTTAAACTTTCTATCCTAATTTAAATCTGAAGTAGTGCTATTCTTACAGCTAATTGTTGCACACAGTCACAGACTCTCAGTGGTTTGTTGTCATAGTTGGCTGAACGGTTTGTTCTCTCTCTCTCTCTCTCTCTCTCGCTCTCGCTCTCTCTCTCTCTCTCTCTGGTGTGTGTGTGTGTGTCTTGTTGCTGTGCAGGTGATCTTCCTCACCACCCTCTTCTACCTGCTGAGCTCCAGTGGGGAGTACTATAAGCCAGTCAAGTGGGTGATCAGCCTCACCCCTCTGTCCCAACCCGGGCCCTCGTCCAACATCATTGGCCAGTCAGTGGAGGAGGCCATCAGGTGTGTACCGAAATAGACACACATATGCACACACATATACCAACACAGCGACATTTAGCAGGTGTTGTAGTTCCAAGTGGTAGGCACAGGAGGGAGCCATTGAGTCACAAAGCGCAGTGTCTCCTCAATACATTCCGATACCTTCCTCCCCCTCTCTGTATCTGTCCCAGTTTGTTTTACAATCCATCTCTATTTCTGAGATGACACACCTTAATATTTTAAAAGATTTTCTTTGTATTTGAGTATCGGTTTACTCCATCTATCTGTGCTTTCTCCCTGTTTGTAGTTTGTTGTTTGCATAAAAATGTACCTGCATTTCTGATTGTAAGACTGAATCTATTTTGGATTTCTGTGTGTGTGTGTGTGTGTGTGTGTGTGTGTGTGTGTGTGTGTGTGTGTGTGTGTGTGTGTGTGTCTCTGCAGGGGTGTGTTTGATGCATCACTGAAGATGGCAGGCTTCTACGGTCTCTACACATGGCTCACACACACCATCTTTGGCATCAACATCGTTTTCATTCCCTCAGGTGGGTCAGGCACATGAAATAACACACACATGTAAGACACACCCAACTTCTCCCAATCTAGGTGTCCCTGCAGACTTGGTTTGTTCCTCTTTGATCTCCTGTCAGAGAGTCTATGAAGTACTTCCTGTTTACACAGTTGACAAACACTAGCATTATTTTCTGGTGTTTTATTCGAATACATTCTGTTGAAGTGTGAAAGCATTCTGTCTCAATACTCACATCATTTACAAAACATTTAATTGAACCCTGTAATTAGCTGGTGGTATGTTTTGAAGACCGTCTCGAGAAGTCCATTGTCGTTACAGTCCTATACTACCCATGCACATTCACATGTGGTTACCATATCCTGTTTTGACTAGAGGCTCAGTGAATCAGGGATTAGATTG
The DNA here is from genome assembly GCF_900700415.2 of Clupea harengus. NCBI lineage: Eukaryota > Metazoa > Chordata > Actinopteri > Clupeiformes > Clupeidae > Clupea > Clupea harengus. Next base: position 12,300,584 of record NC_045162.1, on the reverse strand, counting down.
GGCCAGATCGTGAGTGGGAGACTAATTGGCACTGCTCTGGGATCAGGGCTTAGCAGAGCGGAAACCGAGCACGCTCAGTGTATGGCTGATGTCACCCGGAGGTTCCTCCGTGCCAGGGCCTAGTCGCACCTACTGTCAGTACACATGTTTACTGTTACCACTGTAACCATATGGAAGACAGCTGACTTCTCACATATGAACATGGACACATATGTACACACACATTCATAAGCGCAGACACACACACACACACACACACACACACACACACACACAGACAGGCACACACTGCACTGACTAGACATGTGGCTGGGTTACGTGGTTATCCTCCTAAGTCTTCAACATGGGTTGGCAAATCCCACGTCCCCTCTCCCTGTCTCTCTCTGTCTCGATGCGTGTTAAGGTGACAACAGGACAACACACAATGTGGCCCTGCCTTTGTTGTGTGTGTGATTTTGTTTGTTTGTTTGTCTGATGAACTCTGTTTACTCATGCAGAGAGCAGCCATCTGCCCAGTTTATCATCATTCTGTTCTCTGCTCTGCCACCCTCTCTGGGCCTCCCTTCCTCCATGCATTTCCTTCCCTCCCTCTATCTCTCTCTCTCTCTCTCTCTCTCTCTCTCTCTTTCCTCTATCCTTCACATCTTCCATTATTGTACTTCTCAAACCATGTCAGCTTCACTGGTGTTAAATAAGAACAGTTTGTGTGAATGAACCCAATGAAACATTTGACACGGCACTCATTTCAAAGTTAATAGCAAAATTACTTAAATCTCTCTCTATCTACACCTCTCTCTTCCTCCCTCACTCTCGGTGCCTCCTCTCTTCTCCTCTGGGTTAGCCATGGCCGCTATCCTGGGTGCTGTGCCGTTTTTGGGGACGTACTGGGCAGCTCTGCCGGCGGTGCTGGACCTGTGGCTGGCTCAGGGGGAGGGCTTCAGAGCACTGCTCCTGCTGATCTGCCACCTGCTGCCCACATATTGCGTGGACACCGCCATCTACTCCGACATCTCAGGGTCTGTGTGTGTGTGTGTGTTTGTGTCTGTGTGTGTGTCTGTGTGTGTGGGAGAGGTAAACTATGGTAGACTGCTGCTTGTCTGCTTTTACGTTCTTGTCTGTACACATGTAGTCTATGTGTACTTTTAAAAACATGATGTTGGCAGTGTCATCATTTCATTTGTGTGTGTGTGTGTGTGTGTGTGTGTGTGTGTGTGTGTGTGTGTGTGTTTGCCAGATTGTCTGTATGAGTGTCTGAAGTTGGCGAAGTTGAAGTGGGTGAGCCCCTCCGCTCCCTGTTTGGAATGCAGACCCCGTTCTACACTCTGCATGAATATTTAACGAGCCCTCATTCCAATCAGAATTCCTAACAAGCTTGAGTTAATTAAGAACCACGCAGGCGGCTGAGCGAGCAGGTAAAAATGAGCCCCTCAGCCAAAATCATCAGACAAAATGAAGAACCCGGCCAGACTGGGCGTCTGTGTATTTGTGCAAGCACTGGCGTGCTGGCTATGTGGTCTGTGTACTAATGCCTAGCGAAACATGGTGTGCAGTGAATTTGAGTTTACCCTCAAGTTGATTAGAAGCAGAGTTAGTTGAATGTTGTTAGTTGTTGTTAGTTAAAGTGAAACATACTGATTGGATGGGGGCTGACTGGATGGAAGTCTTGTCATTAGATATGTTAGACGGAGCTCCGTTTATGTAGTAAATGTATGTGTGTGCGTGTGCTTGTGTCTTGTAGTCAAGGGCACCCGTACCTGACTGGCCTGGCAGTAGCGGGTGGGGCGTACTATCTGGGCCTGGAGGGGGCGATCATCGGGCCGATCCTGCTCTGCATCCTGGTGGTGGCGTCCAACATCTACAGCGCTATGTTAATGAGCCCCAGCAGCGCACAGGCCACTCCTATACAAGCCTACCAGAGGTAGACACACACACACACACACTCGCTCAATGCACACATCCACTGACCACGCACGCACGCACGCACGCACTGACAGCCTGAAGGTAATCTTCGATGTCTTTCTCTTCATACTGGATGTGTTATTTTGATGTACATGCTTACGGACATGGCAATAAATGGTTCGCTCATTTCTCTAAAAACAATGTCATACTATTTGCCTCTTTTCCTCTCTAAATTATCCCTCTCTTTTATCTGTCCTCCCTGTCAGGCCATTCATGGACACGCCAATGGTACTGAAGGAAGGGAGTGAGTGAAGAAATGGGTGACATGTCTGCAGTGTGTCTGTTGTCATATCTCTCTCACCTCTCCGACGTCATCGTGGCGTAGCATCCCTGAGGGGTCTCTCACGCCGTTCAGCAGGGGCTCTTCTGAGGCACCAACAGCAGCAAGCAGACAACAAGCCCCACCCCCCCCTCACTTCCGTTAGAGGTCATTGTGGCAAGACCCATCTTTTCTCCAATGTGCGTTTTCTTTGAGCTTCCCTTGCAAAGGGCCGCAGGGTAGCAACCAAGGCTGACCTTAGCTGAGATGAATGAGCTAACGCTGTCACCTAACAAGGCTGGCATTTAACTTAGCACTCTAATGCTAAACCAACTTAGACTAGCACTTTGCCGCAAAACCCCTTTTAAACCCACAGTGAGACACCATGTTAAAACAGCTTTTGGTGAGATGCCGAGTTTAGCTAGTACACTAGTACGCACATACAGTATGTTGGCACCATGGTCCTAACCGAAGCTACATCTTTGTCTTCAGATAGTGTAGCAGGGCCAGCTTTGTGTACCTACTCTGTCCCAACACTGAGTCAGTGGTCTAATGGTCACAGTTAAGTACCTGAAACAACCTCAGCTGGCACTACAATCCAGTGTCGTTTGAAATATTGCTAGTGATTGAAAGCTACTTTGTGATGACCTTATTTATTGCTTTGGCTCAATGTGAATTGGCACAGAGAGACAAGTTACGCAATCGGAATGACTTGACCAATCAGGTTTATTCCTTTGCGGATGTGTGATTAATGATTGTGATGAATTTTTTGGCAGATGTGTTTTGCTGAAACGGCCACCCCAATATAAACAGCGCTGCCACTGGCTCGTGCTGCTAGAAAGCCCCCGTAGTCTGGGTCCGGAATCTCCATCTCAGTCCGTTGTCAAGTCTCAACTTTTTGAGAGAATGTTCTGTCATGTATTATCTGTGAATGCTGCCTTTGGCATCTGTTATTTTGAATTTCCGCAGGCAACACGTTCTGGCCTGTCATATGTGTTAACGAATACACTCGACACCCTCAAAGCACACTCTTTTGCACATCCTTTTTGTTTGCTTGCACACTCATAGGGTAGGACCGTTTAGAATGATGGGCTTTCGCTAATAGCGTAGCGTATATAGTGACACACACAGACATTTAAACACACACATTCACTGTTGTGTCTGCTACACCATCGGTACTCTTGAGCGGCTCTCTCCTTTGTGTGCAATTATTTGTATGTAACAGAGTAATTACTTTGTATCAGTTAAGTATTACTACATGCTCTACAGGTTTACATGCCTCTTGTGACCTTAACATGCACAAGCCCCTTAACACAGTCAAAAGAATGGGCACACCTCTTTCCCACGAGAGGCCATTACAGCTCCATACTGTAGTTACATTGAACTGAACACTTACCTCTCTAATCTTAAAAATGGCTCCATGGGAACTTAATCTACTGAGTTTACGGGATGTGGAGCTATGAATATGATGTTACTTCAAAAACACAAGAGATGTTTTGTTTTGATGTTAGAATACTAGATATTGCTGTTGCGCAGTCTGCCTCTCAACATACGGTTTTGAATGCTCGCCATCCCGACCCTGATCAACCTGGATTGGGAGAGAAAGGCTGTCTGCCCAACAGGGGTGTATGTTTGATGCTCTAGGGCATGCAACACAAACACACACAAACACACACACACACACGGCATGTCATGAGTGGTCAGCTCTGCCTCGTGTCCCAAAAAAGTGCACCCCTGTCCAGTCTTAAAGATGGGTTGAATGTGTAGTAGGTCAAGGTCAAGTACTCTGGTTATCCAGATGTCATTGAATTATTGACCTGAAGTCTTTCGGTTTCAGATCTCTTTAAATAAGCACCTTTTGCCCGTGCCCGTCTAAACCCCCTCTACAAGCACTTTGGATCTGCTACTGTTTACACCAAATAATACTCTTAAGGTTTTTAGTTTTAGACTGTTTTTTTATGGTTTTCTTCCTTTCTTCCTTTCTTTCGTTCTTTTCATTTTGAATTTAAGCACTGTTGTGTTATTCATATTTCTTAACCTTAGTATTCCTATGAAAACTTTTTTGTTCCTCACCCTCATGTGTTTTCTACGAACATTCAAAGGTTGATTAAAGGTTTGAAATATTCAAATTGGTTGTAATTGCATTTGTCTTTGTAAGCTCACATGTCTGATCTCACCATACACACAGTTGTCTGAACACATCATACACACACAAGAAAATGCTACCGCTGTGGCCCATAGGCACGCTCAAGTAAAGGGGCTACATTTCCCAATAATTGTTGAGCAACCATTGTGTTAACTCAGAGGGAGTTCAAACTGAGGGTCTCATTCTTAGACGGTAGTTGCTCACCAAAGCCCTCTGGTAATGCACTCCAGAACAGTTACAATAGCTATTCGGTGTCATTTAGCAAGCCACTTGTAAGTCATATGGGTAACCCTCAAGGCATACATTTCAGGTATATATTTGCTTCCTTCATTTAATGACAAATGACTCTGGTTTTTTCCCCCTTTCTTTCTTTTTTCCCCTTTCTTTCTTTTTCCCTCTGCAGACCACACACTTGGGCGCACTCTTTGTATACGTGTGGCCATGAATGAATGTGTGTTTTGTTTCATGGTTCGTCTCGTATACTTGTGCTGTTTTGGTTACAGCTGACTCAGACAATAGACAATGGGAGAGGAATGGGGAAGGATCGGATGATCTCTGTGGTTTGTGGAAGAAGGAGCATTTGGTTATGTGGGGAGGGTCCGCGGTCGGATCGGATTTTCCACATGTGGCACATTTTATCCACCGGAGGGCAGATACTTGCCCTCAGCATTCTTCCTGTAGAAACACGGAGGGGGATGTTGAGTCACTGTGGGGGGAAACCAGAAACAAACACATAGAAGGGAGAGAAGCGGTTCTCGTCACACACACACGTACATCCTCCTTAAAAGGGGATTATTTTCTCGTCACACACACGTACATCCTCCTTAAAAGGGGATATGTCTTTCAGATAAGTATTCCATCATTCACCACTAAAGCCTGAACATGCTGCCCTGGCCAATGTATCACCTGACCACCCTGTTTAGAATTTAGAACGGCCCGTATCAATCCACACTAAACACAGGTTGTAGAGAATGGCCAGATTAGGTCCTCTCTTGTGTGGAGAGCTCCTTTTACCACAAGTATCTGGGAGCCTATTCAGAATCCTATTACAGGTTTCTATTACAGCACGGACCAAAGGGTGTGACCTTGGAACCTATCAAAGGTCATCGCTGGCTGATGAGGTCACTGCTGTGCACACAAGGGCCTTTCAGTGACCCAATCGGAGGGCTGAGGGCATCCTTTGAGTGGCCTCTCCCACCCACATAGGAGGTGTGATTGAAATCGATCAGTCCTCACTTGGCTCCTTCACACGGAACCGAGGAATATTGACTCAACCACACCCCCCCCCACCCCCCACCCCCATCTCATCATCTCACATTTCTGTTTCTGACTCAACGCTGAGCGGGAGGACGGAGTAGAATAGGGTGCTCCGCCTGTCCTTCCTGTCCCTCTGCAAACCCCATACCTCTCCCTTGGTCTCTTTCAGTCACCATCTCTCTACCTGCTCCGGCGCGCTCTCTCTCTCTCTCTCTCTCTCTCTGTCTAAATTCTTCTGTCTGTCTGATGGCTTCATTACAGTGTGCTCTCATCCGTTAAATGACAGAGGAGATAGGACTGATGAGGTGTGAGAGTTGGGAGAGACGTGGGTGTTGGTGTTTGTGGGTGTGGGTGTGTGTGTGTGTGTGTGTGTGTGGGGGGGGGGGGGGGGGGGTGTTCTCTTCTTGTTATATATCTAAAACTTTCTGACATAATTGACATCATATCCATTTTGGGTGTTCAGCAACACCAACTGTGGTGCAGAGAAAGAATCTCTTTCTCTCACACACACAAAGGAAAAGCAATCACAACTCTCTGGAACTCACTGGGTAATTATTACTTTTAACATTTGATTAAGATGATTAGGATCTCAGTAGCACTGAGATGAGTCACCAATTATATTTCTGTCACATTTAATTGTATAAATACTGGATAATTTTTCATTGCTACTTCTTTCAGACCTCAGTGTTTCTACCAGTCCCTTCCTGTAAGAGATAAGATACCCACTCATTCCCTCAGCCCAAGGCAGTGAGGCACAAGTTACCCTATCTGCAAAATCAAGATGTAGTGTATGGAATTAACATCTCTGAGTTGTGAGGGTCACAGATGTCCGATTTTGGATGGATAAGAAAGGCTCACAGCCCCCCCACTGGCTCCTTTTGAAATGACTGCTGTCAAAATGTCAGAGTGCATGTGAAGTGTTCACAGGCAGCCACTGACCTCCACCTGGAAGAGCTAGCATCAGTACCCAGCCCACGTCCTCTCATCAGAGAGTGCGCTGATCTAGAGACACGCCGCTTGGAGCCTGATGAGACACATAGACTGCGGGAGGCGAGGCAGCAGATGTCTCCTTTGAAGGGGAGAAGGCACTGGACGCCTGTCTAAGATGCTCCCCCTTCAGCCATGACAAGCGCTGTCCCCTGAGTCTTTCAACCTCTGCTTGAGAGCGCTAGTGCACACCAGTCCTGATGTACTGAATTGTAACTCTCATCTGCCAAATGCATTCGCTGTCAATCAACAGCCTGCTTTGAAAATAAAATGCCCTTCAGTACGGGAGACCATTTTGTTATGTATTTCATGTTAAGTGAGGGTATCTCCATCTATGAAAAATGGCACAGAGGTTATATCTGTCGGGATGAGGATCAAATCCTGGGCCTGTTCCCAGAGCACAACTGAACGTCTGTGAGCTTTCGGGCCTCTCCTTCGTGGGAATCTACTGAACCATTCTCTACAAATGATGCAGTTGAGCAACAAGGGCGGGCCTGGGGAGGGGTCCTTATAGAGCGTCCCCGGGGAGCAGCTCACACCCTCTCCAGCAGAAATCATCTGCCAGACACTGGGTTGAACTGGAAATGCTCACTGTAATCCGTCTTAAACCAGGGACACTGAAAATAGCTTTCTGCTAGTGTGTCTGTTGAAATACCGAATGTAAATTGTGTTTTCTCCAAGAATGCTTATGGTGGCACATATGTCTAGCTGGACTCCCCCGTGAGATCTTAGTGTGTGTTGAGTGTCACTCTGCAGGAGGTGGCATCTCTTCATGGAAACACCCCACTGATTCACCCACAGGTAAAGTAGTGTGAGCTCAGCTCCTTGTCTGCTCTTTGAGGGGACCAGCTGGAGGTGCGTCACATGAGCAGTGGAAGAAAGCCGGCTTTGTGTGAGTTTGTGTGTGTGTGTGCAGCAGGAGTCAGAGAGAGGTAGGAGGTCTGGCCTTGAGGCATAGATTTCAGCGTCTCCCTTTCTCTGTGTGTTGCGGCACCCCAGTGAGCCCGAGTGCTGTGAGTATATGGCTTGAAGACTGTGGGTCTGTGGACTGTTGGTTCACACTTCCTCAGGTCCACGTGTCCAAAAATATCAAAATACAGAGGCCTTTTGAATGTGAGGTGAAAGCCTTGACGGATTTACTCAAAGGTCCAGCTGCCCTTGGCTGGTTTACTACCACTAGAAGCAAACAAGAAAAAGTGAATGACTTTGCATGTTTGCACATACCCGTGTGGGGTGACACATTTAATTTAACACCCAGGGAGGAGGCTTAACACTGATTAAGAACCAAATGAATAATCAATATTCAATTAAATGAAGCACAAAAATCTAAGTGATGTGCATGTGACTAATCAAGAGCAATTTCATCGCGACACCAAGCCCGTCAAGGTGAGAGAGGGAAGGTCTCTGACAGAAAGTAAACAGAAGCTGTTGCAGATGTGGGAGAAGGAAGCGTCTGCTGTGCTGGTGTTAGTACAGCGACAGACAGGAAGTGTGTTGGTTGTGTGGGTGAATAGCAGTTTGAGTTGATGTTTATAGGGTATATGCCTTAGCTTATAATATGAGTGTGAATAGATGGGTGTAAATATATATCTATGGAAAAGATAGATAAAAACAAGACTCAGGAACGTGTGTAAACTGGTTTTATTTCTCCAGCCCGTGGATCACTCCAGCCAAGAGAGCACTCCTCAATCTCCTCTGCCTACCTCAACACATCCCTCCATTTCCTATAAAAAAAACCTATGACAGACATACACTCAACACTCGAGAAACACACACGCAAACACACACACTCATGCACACAAGAGTGCAGATGTAGGAGGCGGTGGGCTGTCTGAAGCACAGAGGTATTGTTAGACCTCGAGGAAGCTGTGCGTTAGCGTTAGCATTAGCATCTCTATTCAAGTACAGGGTGCTGCCATATCTGCTTTGTAGAACATAGTTCCAAACAGCATTATTAGTCAGTGACGTCAATGGCAAATACTACACGAGTGTCGTTCTCATGCTGGAAAGAGGGAGCTTCCGAGATGGAGCCAGGGTTTATTGGCCCACACTCCACCATGAACTATGACACCAAGGTAGCAGACGGGGAAAAATCATTTAGTCCATTTTGTACTGTTTGTACTTGAGCTTTTTGTAAGTGCCAAAAAGAAATGTAAATGGTGAAAAGCCACTAAAACATAAAGAGACTGAAATGAAAGACTGAATCCATTATGGGGAAAAAAAACAAAACAAAAAAACTGTTAAAGCAACTGTCAGCTGAGCCAAGTCAGCCAGATCCTGCAGCCAACTTTATCTGTTCTTACCAAGACTACGTCTATGGTGCGTCACTGTGACATAATTGCTTTCCCCTGTCCTCTTTGCCCTGACATTCCTGTAGGGTTGTGTTGTCTTACTGCAATGACTCCACATGCGTCCTCAGGCCGGCCACATGAATTAGAATTAGCCAATTTGATCAAAAACAATACGAATCATTTTTAAAGATAATATATGTTTAAAAATTAAAAGGTCAACGGTGAGTACCATTAGGCTGGCTTTACAGCCAGCCAGCCACTCTTCAGGAGTGTTCTGTTCTGTTCTGTAGGGAAGGGGGGCTTTGAACGGTCTCAAATCTGAGCGAGCGCTGATGAAACAAAGCTCCGCCGAGCAGCGGAATAAGAAGCTTAGTCTCAATGGGGCAACGGAGAGTTCAGAAGAGGAGGAAGATGCCTTCAGAAGAGGAGGAGGAAGACGCCTTCAGAAGAGAGCTTCACCGACTTGCACACGCGCTCCTCATACATGGGAGAGGTCATGGGAGGTCAGGGAAGGACAACAGCCATCCACCTCCACATCTGGTCATCCACTCATGAGCTCGCCCTCACACACCAATGTAGACATCACAACACATGCTGCGAGTGCCATACATGGCAGTTTTGAGAACACACATACACACACACACACACACACATACATACATACATACATACACACATGTAAACAAACAAAAATGACAGAGTAAACTGAAATGAAATGTCAACAAAAAAGGTAAAGTTTGAATCTCTTTAGACTGATCAGTCCACTGTGTGTACACAAACACACACATCTACATTCGCACACACACGCACACACACATTCACACTTAACAAATGTTTGTGCATACGCACACACACATGCACAGAGAGAAAACATGCAGACACTGTTTCTGTAAAGGTGATAGTAAATGATATGACTGTAAGTCTAATAATCGAGTAACTGACTTTAAGAGGGAAGTGCTAAGGTCACCTGGAAGACACAGATCTCTCTCTGTGTGTGTGTGTGTGTGTGTGTGTGTGTGTGTGTGTGTGTGTGTGTAAGTGTTTACGTGCTACACACATCAGCAAAGACACAGGCCACAAATAAACACAAAATAAAACAAGTAAACAGAGAAGCTCAACGTTAAAACTTGAAATAAAAACTCTGAGCACTTGTGTGGCACTGGCAACAACAACAACCCAGTAACTTTAAGAACAAAACAAAGTCATTGCTGCGAGTTCAAAAATAACACACATCCACATGAATATGGAAGCGATCACAGCCAGTCTCTGTTCATTCATAGTCCTGGCCAGAGCCTCTCGCCTTGTTTAATGATCAGTGATTTAGTTTGATTGATTAACTGACTGATGATCAACGCTTTGAGTTC
>NC_045162.1:12277821-12287821 GCF_900700415.2 Clupea harengus | reverse complement strand
CACATAGGAACTAAACAAAAACATTGTATTTCACCTGAAGATCCCTCCAAGTTGAGTTATGACCTGAACAACACATACCTTCAAACACATAAACAAATAAACACACAGACGCTCACCAGAGCGTCATACTCCCACAGCTGGTTGCCTTTCAGGTGGTGGCACTTGAGCATCATGACCGGGCCGTTGAGCTTGGAGACGTCCAGGCACAGGTCGTCTGTCCTCAGCTCCTTACTGGCCGTGTATGAAAACACCTATAGAACAGAGCAGCAGTCAGGGGTCAAACGCTCACCAACACACCACTGTGTGTGTATGTGTGTGTGTGTGTGTGTGTGTGTGTGTGTGTGTGTGTTACCTATCTATAACACACACCACAATATTCGTACACACATGCTCAGTCACACTCTCTCTCCCACACACACACATAACTAGGCCTGAGGGAGAGGCAAAGCTCAGGGCAAGACACAGGCCTCCTCCCCCTCCCCCTCTCTCTGTTCTTGGGGGATGTGTTGTGCAGAAATCAAACAAACATCTCAGTATTAAAACCATATGAAAAAGGTTGAGAGTGTGGGGGAGGAGCGTCTGAGAACAAGTGAAAGAGAGGGGAAGAGATGGAGAGAGGGGAAGAGATGGAGAGAGGGAAAGAAAGAGAAAAGTAGAGCACAGAGAGTGCCGGAGATGAAGGGGAGGTGAGAGGAGATGAGAGGCTTTTCTGTCCTTCTCCAGTGAAATGAAGTCCTGTCCGCCACATCACCATGGAAACACAAACAAATGAGATGAGTTGAGAGCAAGGGGAGAAAGAGAGAGAGAGAGAGACGGAGAGGGAGAAAGAAAGCAGGGAAAAACAGAAAGAGAGACTGAAAGACGCAGAGAGCGAACAGACCTGGTTGCCTCCCATGCCGTGGCAGTTAAATATCCCCACTTTTTCATTCTCCTTTCGTGCCATGTTATCCAAACACTGGTTCGTTTCCACATTACGGATCTGAAACACACACACACACACACACACACACACACACACACAATAACACAAACAGAGAAAGAGAAGTAAGTTACAGAGCTACTAGTTTGAAAACACAGCTTTATCAATCCCACCATTCCTTTGGCTCATTTGTCTGAAGAAGCAGATCAGGAAGCCTTCCTAAACTTTCTAAACTAGTTTTTTTCCCCCCATTTTTAAACCACCAATTAAATGTATCTAAAATATCAGCCCAATTAGAGCCTGTTCTTTTGCATAGTTAAAGAGTTTACTAAAATAAAAGGTTCTGCTCGGAGTGTTCGAAAAACTCAAACCAATTAAAACCACCAGGGTTGCATATTTAAGGGATCTGACCAATTAAAATCTCTCCAACGGGCAAATGTACTTCCATTATATAAACAATTAAATGTGTGAATATTTCACTACTCTGGCTTAAGGTCCTCAAAACAATCCCCCCCCACACACACACACAAAATAGACATCCAACAACACAAATTGACATGGGCGCACACACACACACACACACACACACTCTCTCTCACAGGTCGCATACAGACATGAAATGAAGCCATGTCAGACATCAGAGGCTGAGCTCATGCTTAATTCATGAGTGTCTGTCAGAGGAGAACGTGGAAGGCATGGAGAAAGAGCCAGAAAAGGGGAGGAGAGAATGAGACAAAAACAGGAAGAAAGGAAGAATGAAGGGAGAAGAGGAGATAAGAAAGAGATGAGATGGGGAGAAGCTGGGCATATGGGAGTCTGTGAAGACATGCTTCACTATGTGTGTATGTGTGTCTGTTCACATCCTTCCTAGCCAGCAGTAAAATTGGATAAAACATAAAGTCAGCAGAGATGCATATGTGTGTGTGTGTGTGTGCGTGTGTGTGTGTGTGCATGTATGCGTGCGTGCGTGTGTGTGTGCATGCGTGTGTGTGTGTGTGCATGCGTGTGTGTGTGCATGCGTCTGTGTGTGTGTGCATGCGTCTGTGTGCATGCGTGTGTGTGTGTGCATGCGTGTGTGTGTGTGTGTGCATGCGTGTGTGTGTGTGTGTGTGCATGCGTGTGTGTGTGTGCATGCGTGTTTGCTCTTACCTCTCCCAGTGAGTAGTAGTGACGTGGGATCTGAGAGTCAGGGTAAATAAGCTCCAGGTACCAGCTGAAGGGCTTACACTGCAGTCTCTGCCTCAAAGAGGCACGTGAGGAGATGTCCCCATAGTCCACCTTAGTCACTCCTGACACACACACACACACACACACACTATTAACACGGCAGCAGAATTTCTGCTGAAGAGAAGTATTGATTCAGTTTGGGAGGGAAGCCTAATGGATATTAATGTAACTGTCAATACCCTATTGTCTGTCTGTCTGTCTGTCTGTCTGTCTGTCTGTCTGTCTGTCTGTCTGTCTGTCTGTCTGTCTGTCTGTCTGTCTGTCTGTCTGTCTGTCTGTCTGTCTGTCTGTCTGTCTGTCTGTCTGTCTGTCTGTCTGTCTGTCTGTCTGTGTTTTGGACAGAGTGTTTTATTATGCACATGTGAGAGTATAGGTGGGTAGGTGAGGAGATTCAGAGATTCTCTTCTGTACTTTGCGTCAGTTGAATGGACTGATTTTAGCTTGGGATGACATCTGCTCTCTAAAAGTTAACATGAAAATTCTCAGAATTGTACCCAGTAAAAGGCCATTTGTCTGTATAAATTCCCACCATAAAGCTGCTGGTGCGTGCGCTGGCATAGTAGCTGCTACGGGATCATTTAAGTGGGTGCCACACAATTATGTAAAGCACTTTTAATACCTAGAAATCGATGTAGGTGAAAGAAAACCATTCACAATCTCTTTTCGTTAGGAAAAAAACGGGCCTGTGTGTGTGTGTGTGTGTGTGTGTGTGTGTGTGTGTGTCTATGTGTGCGCGCACATCTCACCTGGCGAGATGATGTAGAAAAAGTTCTTGAACTCGTCCATCCACACCTCAGCCAGCCGTCTGTTGTTCTTGTTGATGATCTGTCCAGTTCCACCAGGGAACGTGTAAGGCGTGGCCTTACGGAACACGTGACCCACGTGAGAACAGGTCACGATTTCCAGTGTCCCACCACACTGCCAGATCTGACACACACACACACACACACACACACACACACACACACACACACACACACACACACACACACACACACACACAGAGAGAGAGACAGAGACAGAGAGTGAGAGAGAGAGAGAGAGAGAGAGAGAGAGAGAGAGAGTGAGGGTGACGGGTGACGGGGAGAGAGAGCGAAAGAGAGAGAGAGAGAGAGAGAATTAACACATTTGAGGTCATTTCCTTTGTGGCTGGACAGGTGGAGCTGGTGGGTATGATGGAGGGAAAGGGTTTTTGAGCTGTAAAGTGTTCAAAGGCCTACTGTGTGCAGTGTAGGCCAGAAAGTAAGAGATTATGGGTAATGCGGTCCTCACCCTGAAGGATATCTCCAGGTTCTCTCCACCCCAGATGTCCATGCCAGAGTCATAAGTGCCAATCTCCTGGAAGTAATCCCTGTCTATGGAGAACAGGCCCCCCGCCATGGTGGGAGTCCTGGATCAAGACACACACAAATGCATTATTGATATAGAACACACTCCAAACACTTACAGTGTAGTTCATAAACATCTGTCTCACACACACACACACGCCGACACACATTTACACAAACACACACACAAATGCACATAAAGCATGTAAACTGCCCTGTAGGGAGGCAGTCAAGTCTTGCATAATTCATGTATGTGTATGTATCTGTCTCTCCCCACACACACACACACACACACACGCGCTCTTAGACAGTAACAGTTTTGTCACTGTAGGGTATGAGATTTCATCGACAGTGGAACTGACACTTTTACTGCAGCTATTTTAAAACACAATTACTCATAGCCCCCTCTCGCTCACTTGCTCTCTCCATCTCCCTCTCTCTCCAGGCACTTCATGCTCTTTCCTGTTTGCCCTCCATCTATCTCTCATTCTGGTCTCCGCTTAGCTTGTTTTCCACATGTTTAGGCTGCTGCTGTTTTTTTAAACTGTTCTTCTTATGCCATAACAGCCAAATAACACACACACAGAGAGAGAGAGAGAGAGAGAGAGAGAGAGAAAGCGAGAGCACATCCTTTAACAACACATGCGGAAAAACAAGGGGAAGTGGAGAGCAGGATAAAAACAAAATCCTTGTACTAAGAAGAACGTTGTATAACTCAAAACATCTAAAAACAACTCTGAAAAACACCTGTCTGAGTTCAGATGCTTGTGCATATGTTTGTGTGTGTGTGAATGTACATACGTGTGTATGTGTGTGTGTGTGTGTACGTACTGATGTGTGTGTGTGTGTGTGTCAGGGAGCTGTCAAATAAGCATGTATGTGTAAACATGGGCTTCTGTGTATGCTTGCCTTTGGAGAGAGATTGTCTGAGTGAGTTTGAGTGAGTTTGAGTGTGTCAGAGTGAAAGTGAGAGCGAAAGTTGGCTCAAATTGTTGAAGACAGTAAAAAAAAATAAGCTATTTCAATGGACCTGACACACAAGAAATACAACTGTGCTGTAAACTCTGAAGTTGACGCGCATCGCACGCCGCCAGTGGGCATTGCCGTTAAAAACCTACAAGCATGTCTAGACGCACGTCAGACACTGCCATTTGGCATTTGCTTTGAGAGTGTGAGTTAGTCAGAGTGTGTGTGAGTGAATGTGTGTGTTAGAGGGAGTATGAGAGTGCATTTTGTGTCAAGAGCTGTATGTGTGTATGGGTGTGTGTGTGTGGGTATACACACCTGACTGGCAGGGTCCTGTCTCCTTTCCTCCTGTCCATCTCTCTCTGGGGCACTGGATACCAGCGGAAATTCAGCTTCCAGTTAAAGCCCCCATAGGTCATGTCAGAGCCGGCCATGTACTCGAATGTGTCATCACTGATCACATCAATGATGGGACACACCACTGTCCTCCTGCTCGACACAAACACACACACACACACACACACACAATAAAAAACATTTGTGATATATGCTCACCTCATGGATGCAAATAAAACAGCAAATGTCAAAAAGGGCAACAAACACACACCCTCCCACACACACACACACACAGCCCAAGGTAGAAACCAATCTTTCTTATTCATCCCTCTACTTCTCCTACTCTCTCTGCACCTCTCTCCTTCACTCGATCACATTTACCCCCCCACACACCCACACACAGAAGCAGACAGAGGATGTAATTAAGCATAATAAATAAATAAACAAACAAACAAACAAACAGACACCCTGTAGGCTCAACAAAGCCCTTATTGATTTCTGCTCCCTGCCAGCATAAACGAGTGCCCTGTGTGTGTGTGTGTGTGTGTGTGTGGGGGTGTTTGTGTGTGTGTGTGTGTGTGTGTGTGTGTGAGAGAGTGTGTGTGTGAGTGTGTGTGAGTGTGTGTGTGTGTGGTCTCCCAGCAGATAAAAGTTTGCTGTGGGAGCCAGAAGACCACAAAGCCAGAAGATCCACAAAGACAAATGCTGTTATCAGTGTTCTTATTGCATCATCGCATGTGTTCAAGAGTGCAAGCACACACACACACACACATCCACATAGACACACACAAATTCACAGAGACTTCCTCAAACCACAGATGGAAAAAACTCACACACTCAGACAGGCAGTCGTGTCGACATAGATAGAAGATGTGAGGACATGGGTTCATGGTGTTCAGTGGAGTCAATAAAAGGGTGAGGAGAGTAATGAACTCCACTGAGACAAGGCTGACTTAACACCTCCATTAACACCTCAACACTTACCTGCACTCATTACCGACTCTCACTGCCACACTCATTCAGAAATTTGTGACTCGGTATGTGCTGTTCTAATTTGGCTGAAAGATCTTGTCGTGACTCGTGACTAATACCCTCCTGGTATTTCTAGCTCTGTCTTCCTCATGTTGATGTTCTACCGTAAAATCACCCCTGTACATGTAGGGTGCTGATGTGGGTCAAAGTGATCAAATGTGGCTAGAGGCTATGCTGAGCAAGTTTGTGGGTTGCCATTTGGGTTGCAGGTGAAGGCAACCAACCGTCCACCCGGCCAAAACCTCAACATCAGTGAGTCTGTCTGACCTAGATGCCATGACACACATGTATCCTCATAATCTGGATACATGTTAACCTACTGTTGCTGATTGCTCATAGCTTGACTGTTCTCTCCCTTGTACGTCGCTTTGGACAAAAGCGCCTGCTAAATGACTAAATGTAAATGTTACATTCAGACTATTTGCCCGGAATTATCGCGCCAGCGATGCCACATTGAAGCTAAGACGCTCTGATGCCAAAGAAATGATGGATGATGATGATGATGATGCGATTGTCACGACAGGAAGTGGCTGGGTTGCTGGGTCTGCGCTGCGTACCTGTCCTGTCTGATGCGAGCCAGCAGGGGCTCCAGCCAGCCGAGGGTGCACTCGCAGTGGGCGTCCAGGAAGGTGATGACCTGGCCGGTGGAGAGCGCCGCCCCGCGCAGCCGTGCCCGGATCAGCCCCGAGCGCTGCTCCATCCGCACCACCCGCACTGGCACCTCCAGCTTACGCACATACTGCTCCAGCGGACGCTTCAGGAAGTCTGAGGGAGGCACAGAGAGAGAGAGAGAGAGAGAGAGAGAGAGAGAGAGAGAGAGGAGGGATGATAGGGAGATATATGAGAGAGTGAGGGTAGAAAGAAAGAGAGAGAGAGAGAGAGAGAGGAGGGAGGGAGAGATTTGAGAGAGTGAGGGGAGAAAGAAAGAGGGAGGAAAGGGAAAGAGGTAGACAGCACAACCACAAGAAGAAGAAGAGAGGAACAAAAAGCCAGAAGGAGGGAGAAAGAAAGAGTGTGTTAAACAAGCTGAGGTGGGGTAGAGGTGTCTCTGCCAATCACACATGTGGAGAATGATAATGCACATTTCCCTGGAATATATTCACACTGGCACACACCCTTACATATGTGCAGAACCTTGAATAGCATTCCGTTCTGTAAATGTAGACTAGACCAGCGTTATCGCTAGCAAACAAATACACTTATCTCTTATCAGCCAGCTAATAAGGGATAGAGGGCTTAACATCACACAACCATCAATATTTACACACTGAATGCAAACACACATGCTCAGAGTGACGGAGAGATAAAGTTAAGGAGAAAGAGAAGACTGGCCAACTGTTACAGTGTCTGCGTTTCTGCGAGTTTGTGCCACACTGTCAAACACCATAAACACTTCCTCGACTTCAATCTCACGTGTTTTCCATTGTCATACGTAAAGGCAGAAACTGTGTCACATAAGACAACCCCCCCCCCCCACACACACACACACACACACACACACACAGTAAAGAAGTATGTTATAAATGTGTGTATGTGAAGTATGTTATAAATGAAGAAGAGGTCAAGTCACCATTCCTTCCAGATGACCACTAAGGTTTGACTGCATTAAAACACAACATACACACACACACACGCATCCTGACCTCTTTCGCTGGCATCATCCACCAGCACAATCTCCTCCAGTAGTTTCCGTGGCGAGCGGTTGATGACGGAGTGAACCGTGCGCAGCAGGGTGGTCCAGGCCTCGTTGTGGAACACAATCACCACGCTTGTGCGAGGAAGATCATCGGCATACAGCTTATTCTTACATCTATGTGCACACACACAGAGCAAAACAAACTGTCAATCAAGCTGAACATGCCCAGTTTATTGGAAAAGCATTCAGAGAGTTTGGGTATGTGTTCCTGTGTGTGTGTGTGTTTCAGATGGTTGGTGTACATGTGTGTGTATGTTCTGTATGTGAGTGTGTGTGTGTGTGTGCGTGCACAAGCATTTCCAAAGACACACACAAAAAAAGCCTAATCAGTCCACTTTGATGGAGAATCAGAAAGAGAGAAAGAGACAGAGAGAGAGAGAAAGAGTGTGTGTGGGGGGGAGGGGGGGGGAGGCAGAATGAAAGAGAGAGATCAGTAGGAATATTAAAATCTTGAGAGGATTACATAACACCTGGTTGCCGTGCCAACCAGCCTGCAGGGGAACAGGAAGTCCAGTGTTTTAAGAATGTGGGGCAAACACACACACACACACACACACAGTCCCTCTTCACCAATCCCCATGTTATAACCTTAACGACATTATTTCCTTTTCTGTTCTCCATCAGAGTGTAGTCCAGATGAACAGAAATTGAGCAATCAACACAGACTGACGAAGACCACAGACGAAACGAGAGGTCGAGACAAAGTGAAGAGGAAGGTAGAGAGAGGGGGGAAGGTGACTTTCAGGCTTCTTTTATGTGCTACTAAAGGTCATCTGTTCTTGCTTCACAGCTCTGGCCACTGGCGCTCCATGTGGAATGCAGGGGTGTTTTGTGAGTGTGTGTGTGTGTGTGCGTGTATGAGTGTGTATGTGCGTGTGTGTGTGCGTGTGTGTGTGCACTCGCCGAGAAAACTCCTTTGCTTTAATACGAGCCAACAGGCACCGGAACATTCCTTTAAATGGCTGTTTTAATAGGAGCTGGCCATTGAAGTTTGCAACCAACGGACTGCAGGCCCATGCAGTTAGCTGTGCCCGAGCCAAAACCCATGGGGTGCAGCTGGGAGCTGCGGGGGGGGGGGGGGGGGGGGGAGTGCCACATGACATGACTCCAGCTGGCTGCCTCTCTCTGGGTGTGCTAACTCCACTACACGGATGAGCCTAGAGCTACTCTGCATGAGACCATACATGAAAATGGACGAGAGAGAAAGAGAGTGAGAGAGAGACAGAGGAGGGAAGGAGAAACGGATGGATGAGTGGGAGAGAGAAAGAGAGAGAGAGAGAAGGGGGACAGAGAGAGAGTGTGAGAGAGAGAGCTGAAGGGAGAGAGCTAGAAAGAGAGATTTCTCTGCGTCTCCAGTACCTACATCAAAGATGGGAGCTGGGAGTACAGCCAAGACTGTGATATTGTGTGTGTGCGTGTGTGTGTGTGTGTGTGTGTGTGCAATAGAAACGTAACACACCATTCCCAGCAGCACAGCTGAAGTCGGGAATGTCAACACCCTCAGAGAGATCTACCCATATTACCCACTGCCAAAACAGCCTCCACAGATGCACTGGCTGGGAGTCAGTTTGAAGATGTTCAACATTGCTGTTCCTCATTAAGGAAGACGACAAACACTGATCTCCGTTCACTTTTACCGACTCACATAACAGACATATCACATGAAAACCATTAGCACAGACTTTTACAGAACATTTGACGGGCATTTCTCAGTTCATTCCAATGGCCTAAGCATAATTGTATTGATTCCCGCTCTCTCCCTGCTGCCGCGACTTCCTCTGTAATCTGTCTGTATAAACAGAGTAATTTCTTTCCAGAGAAAAAACACCATTTAGAAAATGTCACACGCCCCATGTAACATGACAGAGTGTCGTGTAGCAGTGATGAGGAACACATCATGTGTGTGCTCTCAAAGCATATACTGTAGAAGCAACACACTTGTGTAAACGCTCACATGTGAAGAACTGTCTGTGTTTCTTTATTTCCGTCTCTCTCTCTCACTCACTCTTTCCATCCCTCATCTGTCTCGCCCCTCTCTTCAGTCGCTCTCTCCTGCTCCCTCCTGTGTGTGAGAGTGTCATTTGGCCCCTCTGATGCTCCAGACAGGAGTGTGTTGAAGTCAGAAAGTCAACAAGTGATCTATCTGTGACCTCATCTTATCCACTGCCAACACACACACACACACACTCATTTTCAGACATGATCTGTGCTGGACATACACATCATCCACACGTCTGAAAACAGTGCACGCACTCCATGTGGGCTGCACACCCATGAACACACACACACACGCAAGCAGACCCACTCACACATACTCTCACACACACACATGCAAGCAGACCCACTCTCTCTCACACACACACACACACGCAAGCAAGCAGACCCACTCACACATACTCTCACACACTTACTCTCTCACACACACACACACACACACACACACACACACACACGCAAGCAGACCCACTCACACATACTAACACACACACACACACA
>NC_045162.1:12270321-12272821 GCF_900700415.2 Clupea harengus | reverse complement strand
CACACACACACACACACACACACACACACACCTCTAAGGAACATGAAAGAAACACACAAGATAAGAAACCTAACTAGTGAGATGCACACATACAGCTGACTGCCTTGTTCTGCAAGGGTTAAGCTTGCTATTATTTTTCACTCCATTTCTCCCCATGGAATACAGCGTTCAATGTGCGTGCACACACAACAGCGTGTGTGTGTGTGTGTGTATTTCTGTATAATGGTGAGGAGAGGTGTTGTAATGGCACATTCAGAATTTAGCACAACACACTTCCTGCTGAGAAAACTGAATATATTACAGACAGTTTATACAGATCCCAAAGCATGCAGAAACACAACCGAACACACACACACACACACACACACACACACACACGACAGAAATAGAGTTCCAGTCAGTAGAGGAAATCCTCAAGGTTCTGCTCTGAGGAGAGGAAGCTGGGCTACAACACTAACTTAACACTAACCTCCCCCCATCTGCCTCTCTCTTATTCTCACCTTCCCAACCTATGCTCTCTCTCTCTTTCTCTCTCTCTCTATCTTCCATTGCCACTCTACCCATTTTCCCTTTCTCCCTCTGTTTCACCACCTCTCTCCTCATCTCTCCTTTAGAAGTGCAGTGAGGTGTTGAAGGCTTCAGATGGTGTCGCTCCTATTTTGGGGGCCACTGCTGTACGGTTGCCTGTCATGGCTCACTGACTTCCTGCTCTTGTTCTTGGTGCAGTCTGTTTCATGGCCGAGGTTCACGCACGCGCACACACGTGCGCGTGCGCACACACACACACACACACACACACGCACGCACACACACACACAATACAGTTTAACAATGCAACATGCGACCCACACCAGGCACTTACAACAACTCACAAAGATAAGGATTATTTAATAATACCTGCTCATGTGAGTGTGGAGTGGGCGGAGCAAACGGGTCTCCTGTCCAATCAAGGGGGAGCTCCAGCCGACAGGAGGAGCTTGAGCAATCCCACCTCTGGAGCCCTCAGTTCACCATGCTCCCTGCAAACACACGAACACACAAACACACACAATCTTTAGCGCTTTTCTCTTCTACCAAGCTCTCCTCCATGTTCATTTCGTCGAAGAAGAATCATGATGATGTTGTTCAGTGTATATGTAGTTATATTCATTCATTCATTCACATTCATTCTTTTTCTTTGTCGGTTATGGTTCAAGAGGGAAGTATGGGGACACACTTTGGGGACACACACCTATAGTCGGCGTGAATAAGTGTGTATGTGGGATTAGTATTCTGCAGGTGTAACAGCATGAGAATAAGGTTCAGAATGGGACCAGTCCAGCACACAGTCCTTGTTTCTCTCTCAAGACCAAGTGTGACCGAGATCGACTGTGAACGCATGTCTGTGTGTAACTCTGCATTTATTAGTCTGAGTGTGTGTGTGTGTGTGTGTGTGTGTGTGTGTGTGTGTATGCGGGTCTGGTTGCTTGGTCACTGATCTGACAGCTCTACAGTTTGAGTGTAATAATGCCTCAAGACAGCTTGTGGATTAAAGCTGGGGAACTCTTTGAAGTTCAGCCTCAATGAATCAATAGGGCATTTAAAAAACACACACACACACACACACACACACAGAGAACCCCTTCCAAATAAACAGCAGTGGGACCCTTCATCTAAAGTTTATACAGCGAGGTAAACAGAAGGACGGTGAATTTGGCTGTCTAATCCCCCTGCTGTGAGTGCCCAGCTCACATTAGTTCTGTTCCCATGGGGACAGCCCGATGCTCGCTGAGCTGAGGACCAATTAAACGCCTCTGCATAAGTCTCGCCGGTCGCCAAGGAAACCAACAAACGACACCTCTGATCCCTTGAGCCTCAAGGAAAAGGAGAGTAATGGATAGGCGGGGGTTTAAAGGTCACCAGCGACATTACCATATGAGGGTTTATGTGTGTGTGAGAGTGTGTTTACAGTTCTACTTCAGTTTTCTTAATGATCACAACACGAAGAGCCTGGTCTTCAAGATGCCACTTCACACACTGGGAACCGGGGCCTGGAGCAAAGTTTCACTGAGTGGACTTCCTGCAAAGCCTCGCCTCATAATGCGTCTTAATATCATGCCAGTCTACCCCTTGATATTACAAACAGATCTATGCTTGCGTATTGAGATTAAACATGTCGCTGCTATATGGAAGCCTACCTATCATATTAAATAGAGCAGGATGTGGTTATACACAGCTGTAACTTGAGGCAGCCATATCTTAGTAGTCCATACCATACCACTCACAATAGCTACACTCTAGGGAATATGATACCCAGGTACCATGTAGGTTATTTATACATTCTGATATACATTACGGACTTCAGCAACATTGACACGAAAAAGGAGGCATTCTGGATTATCTATGAACTACAAGCAGATGGTGATAGATGACACACAAAAGATTCATCACTAAAAACAAAACAGAAGCTTTATCAGAAGGAAGACTAGCATGGAAACATATTTTGGCAGTGGTGTTAACA
>NC_045162.1:12262821-12265321 GCF_900700415.2 Clupea harengus | reverse complement strand
ACACACACACAGTACTGTGATGATGACCCAGTTCAGCAGATTAAACTACTTGAGCCATACAGAGGGATTTCGGACAGCTTAACTCAAAAATACCAACACACACATACACACACACACACACACACACACACACACACAAACTCACAGACATACGCCTGCACACTCCGATACTCATTCATGCTCTCCCTGCCTCTCACTCTCCTTCAATCACTCGCTCTCTCCCTCTCTCCCTCACAGCACACACAATAGAGGCTCTGTGTGGAGTGGCCAGTCCAGCTGCAAGACACAGATACGGCCACAGGGAGGGGGAAAGAGGGGTGTTTCACCCCACTGGGCCACTGATACAGGCAAGTGCCCATCTTTTGTGTGCGTGTGTCTGTGTGTGTGTGTGTGAGAGAGTGTGTGTGAGAGAGTGTGTGTGTGTAGAGTGATAGATAACTGAATTCCTTAGCTATCTACGTGTCAGGAAGCAGAGCCTCTACACCAGGAAGTTGTGTCTGTATCCATACTGTTGCTCACTTCATCCTCACAGCAGACACGCACACTCTCTCACACACACACAGACACACACACACAGGACATGCATACAAGTGCACTGCATTCAGACCCTCTCACTCTCAAATATAAATATTCATCAACATCCACTATCGAAACATCTTTCACTGCCCTGATACATGGGCCTGCTGTCTTCAATTCTTTAATGATTTACTCCATCACTCATTCCAGTCAAACACCTCACAGCACACACACACACACACACACACACACACACACACACACACACACACCACGAGAGAAAGGGAATGATTTGGCTAAGCTGGGAGAAATGAACTAACAGTATTACTGCCCAAAGCCTGACTGACAAGTCCAGAAAAATGTAACATTTAAATCTCTCAAACACACACACACACACACACACACACACACACACTACACAGGCTCAGAGGGCAATGAGGCTCGGAATGCTTCGATTCTCTGCGTTTTTAAATCCAGACTAATCCTCATAGGCTGGGGAGAGAGAGAGAGTAAGATAGAGCGTCAGAGAGAGAGAGTGAGAGGGCCAGAAATGGAATGAGACAGAGAGAGAGAGCGAGAGGGGGGTGTAGAGGGGAGTTTTGTGGAGATGTTAGAGGCTGATCCGCTGGACTCCTATAAATCCTGCTGAATCCGCCAAGGCTTTCCTGGCCATCACACACACACACACACACACACACACACACACACACACACACACACACACACACACACACACACACACACACACACACACACAGAGAGTCCTGCAGTCCCTATCTCTCTGCCTCTCACCACCAGCTTCCCAAGTCAGTAGGATAGCGGAGGGACACATGAGAAATAGAAACTCAGCCTTTCCTTTCTTTCTCCAAAGTGTGTCTGTCTTTTATCAAACACTATTTTCCACGTCAGAATGGTACGTGTGTGTGTGTGTGTGTGTCCAAGAGCAGTGATGATGTGGGCTTGGACAGAATTGGACCCTCAGGAAAGAGTCCTGTTATCTTCCCTCTTGCTAGGAGTGTGAGTGTGAGTGTGAGTGTGTGTGTGTGTGTGTGTGTGTGTGTGTGTGTGTGTGTGTGTTCATTGGAAGTCCAGTCACGAAACACTCCTCAGACGCTGTGAGGGAGTTGAAATAAGAGACGCTCTCTCCCTCTCTCCCTCCCTGCCTGCCTCCCTGCCTTTTGCAGCCTCCCTCCTCTGTCCTTCACCCTTCCCCCTCTCTCCCCTCTCCAGGAGATAAGGCTAGTTGTGTGGCTGGACGTGTGATGGTCTCCCCCGCCTGTTCTCTGTGTCTTCTGTCCGCGGCCCAAAACGCTTTTGGCCGTGACTCAGCTGAATCTGGCTTCCGTCTGATCACCACCACCAGAACACCTCTCCACACACACACACACACACACGTTTTGTAAAGTAACATAATTAAAACAAATACTATAACAAACCACACACACACACAACACATAGGTTGTGCATTACATAAGTAACACCAGTAAGTACCAGTTCCACACTACTATGAATTAGCACAGAAATACTTTTCAACAAAATTATACTGACATTATCAACCATTCATTACCATCCAGTGTGTTGGAACACAACTAACTAGCTACCTTACAAATGACTGGTATCATAGCATCACTTACAAGAGCGATATCAGCTTGGGTAAGTCCTTAGAGGATTCAACATGGAGTCTGGAGTGTCGTATTACAACACCACCTCTCTGCCTTACACAGGCCTCTGTTCTTACCCAGAAGAGGCAGAGTGGGGGAGAGAGAGAGGGGAAAAGAGAGTGGGGAGAGGGAGAGAGAGAGGGGGAAAAGAGAGTGGGGAGAGGAGAGAAAAGGGCCAAAGAGGCAGGCAGAGGAGAAATGATTGATATGGGAGGAGTGCTGCTGCTGTGTGAGCGAGCAGCTCCCATCCCAGAGAGGTGTCGCTCACAGGAGTCTCCATGCTCCACTAACCCTCACTCCCAATTACTATACCACACACACTG
>NC_045162.1:12165321-12260321 GCF_900700415.2 Clupea harengus | reverse complement strand
CATTCATCAAGCCGACATTTAACCAGGATGATCCAAACACCCTGGAGCACCATTACTGATAGCACACTGCAGGGTGACTCAGAGCAAGATTTAACCAAATCACAGGGAAAAGAGGACCACCCGGAAGACAAACACAGCAGGAAAACACAATTATACCACTGTTGGTACCACGGTGGGGAGTTACTGTTGTTGGGGGGTATTTTGTTGTTTGCTTTTGACAGGTGAAAAATGTCATATGTTTCGTTATCAAACACACAAGTCACACAGATTTGTGTCTTCCTGGCCCTCTGGCTGGTCACCATCAGGCAGCCAGAAGAGAGGAACTTGTGGAAACACCTGGAGAGGAAGAGAGGGGCTGGGGGAGCAGGGGGACCCACACAGCCAGTTCTGGATAGACAGAGATGGAGCCAGTCAGTCAACAGTCTCAAAGACACACTGGAAAAACAGTCATCGCACATGCCCGGTATGGAGTCTGTGAGAGGCACCAGAAAACAAGCACCACTAATCATATGGATAGGCTTCACCCTGCGTCAAACTCTGCAGAGATCAATCTGGAGAGAGATCCAACAGCAGCTGGATCAACCCAAAACCCATTCGATTCTTTCTGCTGCTGCTTCCTCAGACAGACTGGACTCCCTTGAGCAGTGACTGACCCAGATCCTCAGAGCACATGCCGTCATACATATACACACACATACACACTTGCTCTCGCTCACACACACACACACACACATGCTCTCACTCACACACACACGCTCTCACTCACACGCACGCTCTCACTCACACGCACGCTCTCACTCACACACACGCTCTCACTCACACACACGCTCTCACTCACACACACACACACACACACCCCAGAGAAGTATGAGCCATCCAGGTCACTAACAGGGTGGGTCTTCTAATCATCCCTCTTCCTCCCACGCTCATCTTTAATATTACGGTTTTGAGGCCTTCATCTTATTTTAGCAACCATGGGAGAAAATGTCACAGAAGAGAAAGTGACACAGAAAGAAAGATGACTGATATTGAGGGAAATGTCATAACTCAAATGCAGTTGGTGCCCAAGGTTTCACTGAAGGCATTACAGATTTTTGGACACTGTTGCACCCAGTTGGTTCATCCACTGATGTCAGACATGCCATTTTCTGGTCATCTACCATCTCCTGACCAGTCACAAACAGGCCCCATGGTCGCTGAAGCCAGGGGATGGTACCATGCCGACGTGGCCTATGATTGGCTGAGTGGTTGCCGATGCTTGCCTCGCCCAGATGGCACTGCACCTGACCAGCTGTTCTCCAGCTAACAGTCACCCACGCACCCACCCTCACTGTGACTGAGCTCTCGCTTCCCAGATTAGTATTGTTATGGCTGCAGAGAAAGGTTAATAAGATTATCTTTAAATTAAGAGAAAAAACACTCTCTTACACACACACACACACACACATGTGCTCCAGGTCTCCACCATCTCCAACTAAAGCAATGTTTCTCCTTAGAGGTTTGTGCTCCGCAAATACATTTCTCTCACACGTGCTACGCTACTCATCACTCGGCTTCCGTTTCTCTCTCTCCACTGTTCCTTCCTCCCACCTTCTCCTGGCTACCAGGTGCTGCTGCTGCTCATTCTTCTCCTCAGACTCACCGAGAGTCAATTCTGCTGATCCTGCGTACGCTACTCCTCCATAAACAAAAACAAAAACAAAAACAAAAACACAGTCTAGGGGAGGAAGCCTCCTCTGTGGCCCAGAGCTGAAACTTTAGAGGGTAAGGCCATTTTGTCAATATGGTGATGATTGTGATGCAATGGATAACACGGGTGATTATTGAGAACACATGGATGATAGTGGTGATGATGGTAATTATAATGATTATGATGATGGTGTGTGGTATCGACATTGATGATAGTTCTTGAGCTAAACATGATGGCGATGAAGGTGGAGGTGGAGGTAGAAATGTCTGGTGAAGATAAAGTGACCGTAATGAGGGTGGGTATGAGGAGGGTTGCAATGCTGACAAACATGAAGGTGACTCATGGTATGCATCAGCAAACACACACCGCAGCATCCAGCTTTTTGACGGGTGTTTCATAATCATAGTTGCTGTTTCAGTGTTGTCTGTCTTCTCTCTGCTTCTCTTTATCTCTCTCTCCCTTCCCGTCATTTGCCGTACTCATCACTCCATTCAACCACAGGCTAATTATTTGAATTGCAAAACAAGTCAGATTCAGTTGGTCAGTGAAACAACCCCAATCAAGCGACATACATACTACGCAGCGAGTCAGTCATTCATCCTGATCCATCAGTTGAACATTCTCAAGCATGTTAGTGGCTCCACTCTGGTGGGTGTGTGTGTGTGTGAGTGTGTGTGTGTGTGGAGGATATCTCGCCGTCTTTCTGTGGTCTGGAGCCTGTGGTCAGAAGTGAGCCAGCAGCAGCAGCAGCAGGAGGAGGAGGAGGAGGAGGAGCGTCATGCAGTCACTGTTCCACTATCAGCACTCACAACCACACTTCTACCTGCACTTCAACACACTCATCAGTACAAGTGATAAATGACAACCCCCCCCCCCCCCCCCCCCCCCCTCTCTCGCTCTCTGTCTTTCTCTCACACACACACACACAAAACAGCCAGCAGTACTAGAAGCATGAGGCCATAGCGGAACAATGTCGCTCGATGGCACGCAATCCCACAGAGAGAGAGAAAAATGAAAGGACAGAATTAAAGTGAGTGCAAGAGAAATGACGATAAAATAAGACTATTGTTCCTAAGCCACTTGAAATAACAATCTCTCTCTCTCTCGCTCTCGCTCTCTCACACACACACACTGAGGAGAGACATATGCAGTGGTGGTGGTGTGAGCTCACAGGGAGGAAACATCAGGCATCTTAGTGTGGAGCATGATTCATTTCCTCACACACACACACACACACACACACACACACACACACACACACACACACACACACACACACACACACACACACACACACACACACACACACACACACACACACGCGTGTGTGTGTGAGTGTACGTACACACTATGAGGGCATCAAGCCATACCACAGTAACACCTTACACAATTAAAATACCCAACTGAAGAAACATGTTTGCAGAACACTGTGGCACATTATGCTTACGTACGACCTCTCTACTAATTAACATGAGCCGGGGAAATAAAACTGTCTGTAAATAAGGGTGGGAAAAAAAGTGTAGTTATTCAGCCATCTCCCTAATATACACTCATACCAACACACACTGCAGTCATGTTTGAGGGAAGGATTTTTTTGACCTGCCATCAGTTAGGCCTAATACCCTGTGGCTACAGTTTCTCTGTGGAAAGACACACACACACAAAATGGTTGCGAAACCTCATACACCCTAAATGAATTGTTTGTGCAAGAACATCTCAACAATAAAATCAGGCGATGGTAGAATGAATTAGAAATTACTTGATTTTTTGGCTCATTCTTCGTTTACTAAAAACGATTAATCCTGGGATAAGGGTCAATAGATAAAAATGTCTCTCAGCTGTGTCTACCAGCTAGACAGCCCATCTTGTGTGTCTGAATGTCAGAGCTATTCTAAGAGATCCAAACGTATTTTTCATTCTATTCATTCATACATTACAACTACATTTGCAAATACTTTCTGTGAAATAGAATGAAAGTGAGAGTGAAAGCTATAGATCTTATATGGTCAGTACGTGTGTGAAACTAGATGCCAGGCTCTTGAGGAACAATTTGAATATATTGAATCACAGTAACATATTTCGGGGGTTACAGTCAGCACAAATGCGTGCGAGCGTGTGGCACCCGCGCGACACATCTCTGGATGAGAGCGCATGTGATGTGTTGCTGGAGGTGACATCTCGCGTGCCCACCACTGTTCACAGCGGGTTTCTCCTGGTTGGGTCCCTTTCTCCAACTTCGTGTGCTTTGCAACTTTGCCGTAAGGTCGCAACCTCTCCATCTATAACCACCATTTCCGAGTAAGACTACGTGGCTCTGGCCATAGGCTCATTTTATCCAATTTATTCTCTAAAAACATTAACCTTACCCACATGACCTCATAGCACCCTGGAGAAGACTTCTATCGTAAGTTCGACTGTGGTCATCTATCTTCTTGATTATGGTGGTCAGAAGCCAGAAGCTATATTTTGTCATTATATGTGAGCTGCCAGAACCGTGGCCTTGCCTGAACTGTGTTACAATAAAACCAATGTCGTTACATCCTACTTTGTTCCTTCACTGTGAATGGTTTGTGTTGTATTGGTCGTGTTTGGTGTGAATTCGTTTGCACACAGCATTGCCAAATTATGTCTTCTAGCAAAATGCATAGCCTACCTTTCGGAAGATAAGAATTCACTCGGTGTAACTACTTCTGCGAGAGGCGCATTCCGTCCGCAAGCAACCCCTGTGTCTCCTGTGCCAATCTTGATGTAGTGGAACGAGGAGCGACCGAATCAAGGGAAGAAACTGTTCCTTTTTAACACAGGCAAACGGTGAACAACAGAATTGGAATTCCCAGATCTTCCGGCGTGAGTTGAAATGGGGGAGGAAAGGACATCTGCAAACGTTACTAACCACAGCTAACCACTGAAGCTCATCTGCTATAATTGACTGGTATAAATTGTTGCCAACCCTTGCGCGGATCCAGGTCTTCTAAAAGGCAGGTCCTCACTTCACTTTACCGTACCGTTGGAAATAATCCCCCACAGTCAGATACATTCCGTTAAACGTGCTGTCCGAAACTTGAGTCGATTTATTCGTCTGGTTAATGGCGTCTCCTACTTACAGTGCACAAGCGGTCCGTTCCGTTGTTTTATGATTATTGTGTAAATTGGCGGAGGATTTAGGGCAGTGAGGCCGCGTGAGCTTCGCTTGGCTTCGGGGCTGGCTCTTGCACTATCGCCGCCGCTCGCGCTGATAATTGTGACGGAGCAGGCAGTGGAAGCACCAGCTCCGCCCATTGCAGCTGCAACCCGGAAGCAAACAATTAATTCCGGAAAAAAATAAGCAATTATACATTTACATTTAGTCATTTAGCAGACGCTTTTATCCAAAGCGACTTACATTGTATACACATTTTACATTTACACTGATGGCACACTGCACATCAGGAGCAATTAGGGGTTCAGTGTCTTGCTCAAGGACGCTTCGACAGGGAATCGAACTAGCAACCTGCTGATTATAATACCCATAGACATAGTATACATATGTCTATGATAATACCTACCAAGAGTTTGACATGTATGATTTTCTTAGATCAGACGTTGTTTCTCCCTCCCAGTGTATATTTTAGGTAGGTTTTTTCAGACACAACCTTTAGTTGTGGTCTTGAAGAGTACCAACACTGTATTGAAAATCACTCAAATCTATAAAAAAGAAAACAGCAAAGAATTGACTGAATATTATAGATGAAACACCTTAGCTGTCTTTTAATTATGTTTACATTGTGTGCTACGTTTTCTAGCCTGTATGTGATTAATCATTTGTCATATGCTGTTGAACTATTTCTACTTCAATAAAAGGAAGAAAAATGCCTACTATGACATGATCATGGTGATTTTTTCTAATTTAAGTTGTTTAACTGGATGTTTGTGCCTGTTATCTAAACACATAAATATCATCATCATATCATGATATCCCACCTGTATGTAGGTGTGTGATTACAAATAAATAGCTTTTTGTTGGTCTACATGAAGCCTATATTGATGTAAATTCCATCACTTAAAAGTGTGTTGCCTACCAGTTATTACTATCATCACTCTATACATATAATACAATAATAGTAATATTATGTCTAAGAGTTAGAATGATAATGACAGCGGTTGTTTTTATTTGTATTGCTGTATGGGCTAGGCCTACATGAAATTAAGTGTTAATCTGATAATATTTCAGGGGAGTTAAGATACAAAGTTCATGATAAGGCAGCAGTACATGAAGCAAAGGGGTATGCAATGTATACAATTGCATACATTATTCTGTACATGACTGAAAAGGAGCTGTAGTTTAAATTGTTTTGTGAAGTGTCCTCTGTGGATCATGTACCAATACCTATGACTTCAGGTGAGTACTCGTAGGAGTGTGTGAGTGTGAGTGTGAGTGTGAGTGTGAGTGTGAGTGTGAGTGTTCGAACATGAGCCATAGAGGAGCCTGGCCTATAGGAGCCCAGAGGAGCCACTTTCTATGAATATTGATGTTAATATTGATACAGTGTCCACTTATGACACCAACACTGTGAATGACTACTCTCTCTCTCTCTCTCTCTCTCTCTCCCACACACACACACACAAACACACACACAAACACACCAGACACAGTTGTTTATGGTAGCTGATCAATAAGGGCCTCCAGTCAATGTCATTTGCTCCAGACTGATCTTTGGCTTTTCCCCCATATTACAGGAGAGGGAGGGAGAGAGAGAGAGAGACAGAGGGAAAGAGACAGGGAGATGAGAGATGAGTACAGCCAGTCAGTGGTGATCAAAGCATTATATCAGACAGGATTCTCCTAGGGTCTCAGAAGTAATGATGAGGTTTGATGTACCACCTGAAATGTGTATGGCATAGTCAGTTAGCTGGTGATGTTTTTTTTTTTTTTGTCCTTTTTTTCTGGTGACTTACTGTAAATTACTGTGACTACCATGTTTTCGTAAAGTTTGCTTTAAAAAAAACCATTACAAAGTGAATGTAACCTAATAAAACATAACTTTAAATGGTTTACACATTTGAATGGTTAAACTTGTGATAACTGATTAATTAAGTCTCTATAAGCTGTGTGTGACATCAGTTGAATGTTATTGATTAATATATTTTCAATCCAATTCAATTCAATTTTATTTATATAATTCTCAATAACAATTGTAATTGTCTCAAGACGCTTTACACAGCCCAGAGCCTGAATCCCCCAGAGCAAGCACTAAGACGACGGGGGCAAGGAAAAACTCAGGAAGAAGCCTAGTGCAGAACCTCATCGAACCCATCTGCTTCGGGCCGGCCAGGTAGAAAGATAGAAAAAGAGAGGGGGGCAGAAGGGAAGGGAGGAGAGGAGGAGAAGAGGGAATCAGAGGCAAGCAGATTAATTCATACAAGCATCACGATAAAACATGCATCATATATACATGATCCATACGAGATACACGATACATACAAGATTGATAGAGGATAAAAAAGGGGAGAGACAGCATTCAAAGTATTGGTTGTAGAACCACTTACTAGGAATACAGTGCCCTCATAATGTTAATATTATCAGGATAAGCAGAGCAATGAAGCTGAAAACTATGTAGATGATGGCATTCGTTTATATTACGGGTAAGTAGGCTGGCACACAGTATGTGAATGTGTCATAAGCAGAGGAGAATTTGTGCATAACAGTTTGGTGCGAATGGGCTTTTACAAGCAGAGGGTTTCTGCAAGTAGATTGCAGCAGCATCCCACAGTGGAGATAGTCTACTGTAAGAGGGGAAGAAAAGAGACAAAGTGAGTTAGCAGAGCTAGGTTGTTTTATATGCGTACATGAAATTATAGGTTATGGTGATGAGGAACAATATTTTCACAGCCATCCACATTTGCAGGCAAAGGTCCTATGGGCAAGAATAGAGATCAGTAAACAGAACATCAGTCATACACACAAAAAAAATGCGAATGCGGCAAAGGCCACCTGCATTTCATCACAGTGTGTGTGTGTGTGTGTGTGTGTGTGTGTGTGTGCTCTGCTGAATCTAAACTTTGTGTGACTTAGTGAGATTTTTGAGGCGTTTACCGGGGCCCGTCGTTGCAGGCCACTCTCTGCTTTATTGCAGTTTAAGTCACCTCATAAAGCATTCATGACGGCTATGCTATGGAGCTGCAGAGCTGCAATTCACTCAAATCTTGTTTATCTACAGCGGGAAGCCGTCCGCTTGTAGCAACAACTTCATCACCATGAAAAATGAATGAGACACCAGATTTAATAGAGAAACTCTGTCTCTTGACCCCCACATTCACTGTTTACCTCAGAGAGTTCATGTCCATGTGTCTGCTTGGGACTCTGTGTGGGGGTGGTTGGGTATTCTCTCTCTCTCTCTCTTTCTTTCTTTCTTTCTTTCTTTCTTTCTGTGTTTGTGTCTCTCATGTACACACACACATAGTCCCAAGTACCTGGAAGGCTACATGCTCAGTGATAGAGGATCAGGCTGAGTTGTTCTTTCATGCCTTCAAAGCAAAAATAACCAGCTGCAGGCAACACCACATCTGCCATGTGTGATTTACATATCATACTCTCACACACTGCACACATACAGTACATACATACAGACAGAGAGACACAAAAACACAAATAAACAAACAAAACCTATAATCTGTGGGGACTACAATAGTCACTATAACTGATAGACAATCAAGAGTGAACGTGAGATCAAGTTGTGTGCAGCTTATATAAGATGCAGGCACATTGTTATTGTGTGTATTGTGTGTTTGTTTGTATTTCTGATGGCAAATGGCAAGCCCTTGTTTGTGGGGTGCAAAGCTGATGACACATACTTGTGGTATGTTCATTTATTACTTTAATAGTTTCTCTCATGTGAATCATTCTGTAATCGAATTCTAGTGAAATGTTCTAAGGATCAAATATCCATTGTTCACACCCCACAAGAATGTGACACATTTTCATTAAGTGCACGGGAGCCAGAAACTTTAGCATGTTAATTAAAGCGCTACTAGGTGTCACATTTGTTCCCCACATACAGGCAAGTATTAACATTAAATGTACTGCCACCAGCAGCCTCTCAGCATTAAGGTGCTGTCTGCCTCTACATTTGTCTTTCCTGCCAAAGGGTCCAGAGGTATAGCTAATCATTTTAGTTCGCGCCTTGTATTTACCAGTGTGACCTGTGTAATCTGCACCGTTGCTGGTGGACACAGCACTGAGCTTGTTGAGTTCTTGCATGCAATTAAACTGGCCCTATTTGGATTACGACAAGAGTGAAGACAACAACAGATTTCTCAACTGGGTTGGGTGCAATGACCACTGCATTAATCAGTGCAATATAACCCAGTGCAACATGAGAACAAGGATACTCCCAAGAAGGTTACCCCACACACAAGTATCCACACTTTAATGTGGGGCTATGGGATAACTCTTTGCTCATCATGTCCTTAAAGCATACGAAACATTCTGAACAGTTTGTCAGAACTTAAACTAGCAGTGTAGACTCAAATAGAAAAGAGCAATGTTGTTGTTGTTGTTTTAGGAGGGAAACCAGCCTTGTTTGCAACATCCTCATCGATATTTAATACCATTAATGAATTGAGTTGTCTCCAGATGGGTGCTCTATTCCTGACTAGGAGTCATGCTGACTAAACCTAGGCTAGTAGACTAAACCAAGGCTAGTAGACTAAACCTAGGCTCATAGACTTCACACCTCCAAGCTGTCTGAAATCAAGTGTGATGTCCTTGAGGATCCACTGGAGGAATAATTGCAGCGATTTTTTGCTAACTGCCTCAGTCAGAGGGCAAACTAGTAGATGATCTGATGATCTGTCCAGGACAGTCAAGACAGCCCTCCAAAAAATGAAGATCATGGAAAAGGGGAGTGCTGTCTCGGACCTCACAGGCAAGGCTTGGCGCAAATCTGTGCGGAGTGATTTCTGGTCTTTAGCAGCTTTGACGCTTCAATAAACATCTCATGTGGAAGTGAGCATTCGGTGGAAGGAAACAGGAAAAGAGCTAGAGTCAGTCCTCGGAGTCTACATGAGAGCTCAGAAATGTGTTTATTAATGATGTATGCACCTGATTCAGTGTTCTCAGTCTTAGAAACAGGCAATCCTGTAACTTCAACATTAACCATGGCAAATGTTTTGTGTTTTGTCATTTCATTCCAGCAGAACACATTGCTTTTATTTGTTATGTTTTAACAATTTTCAGCTTTTATTGCAAAAAAAATTCCACATCTCCATTCACTTTCTTCTTCCGCTTTCTGCTATTTTGTCTTTCTATCTTTTCATCAGATACTAACCAACGCAATAATACACACAATCAAGTAAATGAGGTATGAAGTCAATGAAGTAAAAGAAAGTGGGAGAGGAGGGAAAAGCAAAAGAACAAGGGATGACAGAGATGTATTATTCATCCTCTGCTTGACTGGTATTGTAAATCTTCCAAATGCTATAACAGTGTGATGAATAATGTATGATAGTTCTTGAACGCTCTGGAGAGTATGTGTTGTGCCTTGTGTGTGTGTGTATGTGTGTGTGTGTGTGTGTGTGTGTGTGTGTGTGTGTATGTGTGTGTGTATGTGTGTGTGTGTGTACAGTATGTGTGTGTGTGTGTGTGTGTGTGCGTGTATGTGTGTGTGTGTGTGTGTGTGTGTGTGTGTGTGTGTGTGTGTGTGTGTGTGTGTGTGTGTGTGTGTGTGTGTGTGTGTGTGTGTGTGTGTGTGTGTGTGTGTGTGTGTGTGTGTGTGTGTGTGAGAGAGAGGGGCAGATGTGAGATGTGGGCGAGCTTTGTATAAAGGTGGCAATACACAACGTGTATTGATACCTGTATGAGAGACCCATATACCTAACATGTAAAGGGTGTTTGTGTGTGTAGGGATGAGAGAGGGGAAGGGGGGGGAGGGATGGAGGGAGGGAGGGAGGGAGATACACTCGACAGACTGTTATGAGGCTTTGCTCCTGGCTACCTTGTGTGGTGTAATAGCTGTTTTACCAAGGGACGGTATAATCTGTTCAGATGTGAGTGTGAAAATAAGAAATTGCTGCATACTCCATAATGAGGCAGCCTGTCATGGAGCATAAATCACTTTTCTTTAGCCACCTGCGGGAGTATTAAAAGATCTGAAATTAATAGATCTGTAATGAATCTGTAGAACATACTGAATATAGAACATAGTGATACACAGTGGGTAGATTATCACAATCTACTATTTTGATAGCAGTGACTTTAATTGACAAACATTACTCTAGCTGAAACAATTAGACACAAATTTGCTCTCAGTTGCCCCTAAGTTCTAATGGTATTTGACAAGATAAGTGTCTCAACACTTTGAAGTCTATTTAGTTAGTGTTTCCTGTCTACACAATCACAGTGATTCAATAATTAGGTATGCTATGTAAATAATGTAGCATAGCAGTTGCCAATAATGAGACTCATGTATGTGGCCTTCTGCTATTATCTCTTGAAAGAACTCCATATTTGGGGCTGTTTGCTGAAGGTGGTTTTTGCTGGGTGGGCACTTATTACATCACATCTGTGCTCATAGCTTGCTCTTGTGCAAAGAGACAGTGGTGGAACATTTGTTGCTTCAACCCACAGGTGACCAAGACCACTGATCAAAGACACACAGCAGGCTGGGTCATTCCAGTTTCCAGGTAGAGACAAATTTAGCCAGATGTAAGATTTTGATTTGACATTTGATTGACTTAATTTCCTTTATTAACTGACTTGCCCAATTTTCCTGTAACTCGTTCGTGACAGAGGTTTTCCCACTTCTCATCTAGGCTACGAATTGCCCAGCTGCTGTCTGCTTCTTCGCTAAACGACCTCTTGAAGAATGAAACGGTGATTATTTATCCGATTTACTGACATGTATCCTTCAAACCAGTGGGTGGCGGTAAAGCCTCCAAAATAGCTAGAAGAACATTTTGTGTTTATGTCTATGGTTCCGTGGAGCTAGCGACAGTAAGAGACAACAGGGGGCAATATTGCGGCGAAAAGCCTCAAAATAAAAGTCCGCTTACCTGTTGTCCTGCTAACTACTCTAGATAAATACACTGCCTATTGCATTGGAATGAGATGATGAGACATTTTATGTTTTGTTGTTTATCATTCATTTCTCCATTAAGTCTATAAGTTCACCACATCCAGAAGGCTGCATTGCACTCCAAAGTCTACATAGCTGATTTACTATTTATTTATTTATGAAAACTTTTTATTTATAATGCTTGTGAGTCATAGAGCACCCTACATTACTGACTAAATTTAGCCTATAGTTGTTTAATAGGCAGAACAGAGGCTGAACAAAAATATATATGGATTATGCAAAACACATTGTTAACATACACACACATACAGAAACACATGTGTGCAGTATTTATTTACAACAGTGCCGGCTGGTAAACAAATTAAAACACTAAAATTCCTTTTTTTTGGTATTAAAGAGAAGCAAACCTTCTTATATTTGAACACTTTGCCTCCATATCAGTTAGGAAGACATAGGGGAGGGCAATGTACATGCCTTCGTACCTACAAAAGTGTTTCAGAATCTGAATCATAAATAGGATTATTGCCTAGTAGGTTTCCACATACAAGGAATATGTCTTGGTTGTGTGGCACAAATAGGCTAAGTGGACAAAGGGGGACAAGACAAATTACTTTTTTCAGCTGAACACTAGTGGGCTCTTTGTATTTTAAAAAAGGCATTTCAGGTTCATCTTGGTTTGTTTTGACGAACCTTTACGTTTATATTACCTTTGGAAGCACATACAGTTTGTTAAATGAGCATTTTTTTCCCTTTATTTTTCGTCCTTGTATAATTTTCAAACTAAAATAAGTTGTGAAGTTTATTTTGAAAAAAATACTAATGGCGCCATATTGAAATATCCGTTATTGTCGCTGGCTACACGCTGCTCTGTCTACTTTAGAGAGGGTAAATTACTGGGTAAACTCCTTAACATACATCAGAGACAGTCTTAGTAGACTGAGTAAATGGCTTCGCCGTCTGCTAGCCCCAGTTCACCAGTGATGGTGGACGTGGTGGCGGTTTCAGTCTCACCTAGCCACAGCAGCAAAATATCTTCTATAACCACACCATCCCCTCTGGGACGTGGAAAGAAACGACCTGCTAGCCCGGCTATTAATCCAGGAGTCACAACCAACAGCAAGAAAAAAAAGATACAATTTACTGCTTCAGGCCAGGTTGGTTGGATTAAGTTACTGAGTTACCATGAATGTTAAAAGTGTTGTATGTTGCTAATGTTAACCGTGCACGTACCAGGTTTACTTGACATGTTTTTATTTCTTAGCCAGCGCCAGTGGATGTGACTGGCGAAGTGAAATCGGGAGGTGGCGACGCTACCTCTGGGTTAACTGAAACTGCTGCAAAGCCTCAGCCTTTCAAAGACCCCAATTTTGTGGTGAGTGAGGACTTGTCGATGTGTTTTTGTGCTCACTCTCCCGTTTTTACAGACTTTTTACAGATTAACCTCGACTGTTGGATGAATATCATTCTGTGTACCTTATAAGCCCTCCTGTCTAAGTCTAAGTAAGCCTACTCCACATTCTGTATTAGGCAGTAGTAGACCAATTTATTAGTGGGCAAGACCCATAAGGTTGCATGTTGCACAGCACTCACCTCTGTAATACACACCTTTCATTTTACTTTTTTATAGTAAAGTTTAGAGTCTGGAAGGTTTGGATCACCTTTACCAGCCATTTATCTTTATTCACCTGGTCTTTTATCTTTCCTCTCCCTGTCCCACTGTCCCTACAGCACTCTGGTATAGGAGGGGCTGCAGCAGGGAAGAAGAATCGGAGCTGGAAGAACCTGAAACAGATCATAGCGGTAGAGCGAACTCTCCCATGGAAAGTCGAACATCCCAACTGTGAGTCTTTTCCACTACAGCTGTCCATGTTTCTTTCAGTAGTTATTCCATGTCAGTGTTTGAGTCTATGGTAAAGGACTGCTAGTGTATTAGTTCAGATGGAAACATGATGGGAATGCATCTAGCCAGCAGGATTGTCTAGCCAGTGCACTGGGAAAATGGTTCAATGTCTGTCATATAACAACATGATGATGGAAGAATCATGTATCACATTTTTGAAGGCATATCCAGGAATTCATGAAACTGCTTCCATGTGACAGTCTTAGACTTACCTTGTGAAGAATTTACACATAAAATCTGCACCAAAAAAAAAATATATATTTTTACAAAAACCAATCAGCTAATTCCACCATCACAATACATAACGGTTGTCTTTGCGTGTGTCTTGATCAGGGGGAAAGCATTTGGTTGGTGAAATAAGTCACATTATTATATTATTATAAGTTACATTATAGAGTTATTAAAGACACCATGTATTTAACAACTGTTGTAAGTGGAGTTTTATAATCATACTAACGGTTTTTTTGTATCTTTTACAATA
This sequence comes from Clupea harengus, assembly GCF_900700415.2. Taxonomy (NCBI): domain Eukaryota; kingdom Metazoa; phylum Chordata; class Actinopteri; order Clupeiformes; family Clupeidae; genus Clupea; species Clupea harengus. The sequence goes on along the minus strand of NC_045162.1, from coordinate 12,246,198 downwards.
GATTACAATATAGATGGACCCCCTTCCATGAAACCAGCAAAGAAATACTCAGACATCTCTGGTCTTCCGGTAAGAAATACGTATGGGTCCAAAGACAATCTGGGGTATGCCAATGTGCGTGTGAGCGTGGGTTGTTGGACAGTTACAGTTCGTCAGACTCACTTGGTCTTGGGAAATGCAAAGACCCCCTCCCCTAACTTGGATATTGTGTGTTACAGGCCAACTACACAGATCCCCAGACTAAGCTTCGGTTTGCCTCTTCAGAGGAGTTCTCTTACATCCGCCTCCTGCCCACTGATGTGGTCTCTGGCTACTTGACATTGAGGAAGGCCCCCTGCATAGTGCCCTGACATAAGGGTACACTCAGTCATGCAAAAATAATCATCATCAAGAACATACATGTACACATGTATATATGGGATGAGCACATATTTTTGTGCTCTTGAAAGACTGTGTGGACTTGTATACCAGGTTGTATACCATATCTGCTCTCTGGTATCCAGAGGAATGTGTATTTGTATTGGCTCTGACGCTTTTTTCTACTTCATGTTTTATCCAACTGTTATCCTTAGATTTGTTGCCACTCCCTGAAACAGAAGAGTGTGTGTGTGTGTGTGTGTGTTATCAGGCCAGATCCGCACTGGAAATGTAAACTATGCAGAATGTCTACTTTCATTTCAGCACCCATGTTAATCAGTTAGAACATGCACACTAGTCATGAGATATGGAAATCCAAATACACTGCAACAATGCTCATTTGATGATTGTACGCCTACATACTGATGTATTTATGTTCACAAAGGTGAAGAACTGCCCAGATAAAGAAGCATTATGGAGTTTTGATCTCAAACTAGCAAGCTACCTATTTAAAAAGTAAAAACGTTTGCAACACCACCAACAGCCCAGCTGGCACTGATAAAAGCTTGCTAAATGATATTGTTGGCGATATGCTGTGAAGGCTTTTCTTTACATTTTCGCTGGGTGTTCTGACCCAGAACTCAGAACTACATTGTGAATAGCCTCAAAGGCTATTTGGAACGACAGGTGTATTTATATGTCCTTCACATGACCATATTCTGTCAAAATTAATTTGAAGATGATGCCAAAAGTAGTTATAAAATAGAAAATAAGAAAATAAAATCTCAAAACATGTCAAATATGTTACACTGTGTAGCGTTATGGTCTAATATAGCCCAGGCACTTTAATATTTTTAATGTGTACCCCACTTATCATGTTTTCATATAGTAACCTAATCACTTTAAACATCTAAATCTTTAATAATGTGTGCATGGAAAAAGTATCCCAGTCGCTTCAAGGACATTTCTGCTCATTGACCCCATCAGTGTTTTCAGTGTTTTACTGCCCTCTGGTGTGTGCTAGTAATAATAGACAACCATGTGAAGTACTGCGTCTTTAGCAAGTTAATGTTGCCAACTAAATTCACATTTATTTTATTAGCGGTACGAGTTGGAAACGTTTCATAACATACATACAAAATGTATTTAAGGTCATTGTAGATTTGTCTAAAACATAATGGAACATAAAATCTACACTGCCCTTGATTTGAATTACAAACCAGACAAATGTTTTCTTGTGTACTCTTTACATCCATAGTGGCCTCCTTGTGCCCTGAATTATTTCACATAATTATCACTATTAGCTTTAGGATTAGTAAGGGCCAGTTATACGTCAAACAAAACACCAGATAAGCAATGATGGTTGAGGAAAGAATAGAGATTTTCCAATGACTGCCAGAGTACTTCATTTAATATTTCTTCTTCAGTAACCCTCTGGGGACCATTTCAATATTTGTTCTTGTTGTCAATATGCCTTTAAAGCTCCGTGAGTTTTTGTCCTACAGTCATAAAAAGAACACCCCCAGAAACCTTTAGTCTTCTACATATATGCCACTTGTGCATCAATGTTTTTAGTTAGAGGAAATGTACAAAAACATCAAGGCATGTCAGGCTTCCTAAAAAAAGTTTAACAGGCATCAGTCCCCATGGAGGAAGTGAGTGTAATACACAAAGCACAATGGATGCTGTGTGAATGATGGGTGTGTGCTAAGATATAAAATGGAGTGGAAAGCTCTTGCCAGAGAACAAATACTTGTTTACAAAAAAGCCAACTCTAAATTAAACACCGCTCAGTCTACGTATGTGTTACAGTGTACAATTTGACAGAGGGTTGTAACATAGAAGTAGTCTGTTATCCACAGAGATTTTAACAGTTTTTTTTAGACTACTCGTATTTTATTGTCGTGCATATACACACATGACAGTAGTCCTGGGGTGGTGCACCAAATGTGGTTTTCACAGTTAATGTATGACATGCTAGAGTTAGGGTAAAGAGATCTCGTTTAAAAAGGTCATCTGTTTCTAAAAGGTACATTCAGGTTTACTTAATCCTCTGACCCTCTGTCTCTGGTCTTGGGTGACTTAGTGCATCAGTGATATTACTGTAAATGTAATAAATTCTCATATTGCCAAAAATATATATCATCCGCAGAGTCAGGTCTAGTATAAAATATAACATTCATTGTCTTTTCCTCTTTTCATTTGTAAATTAATTAACATAGCTATTTATTATGACAATTATTATGTTACATGTTCAATGTGTCCAACAGTAATGTAATGGTAGGGCAGTCAATGATATTCCTCTACCAGATGAACTTCGTTAGTGATTCCACTGCACTTGTGTATTGCTGCTGTTTACAAAAACGATTTACTTGTGTAATGCACTCATTACCATGCCATGATGCATTCCCATTGTTGATAATTATATACACCAGTTTAGAGTGTCTAATTAGCATTTGTAATTATATAGTTTCACAATCCAAAATGTTTCACAACACAAGACTTTACAAGAAACAGTATGCATGAATGGGCAGAAATAAGGAAGGAAGAAGAGGCCTAACCATAGAGGATACGTTTACAAATTAACTTCTTAAACACAAGCAGAATTGAAGGGGGAATTAAACATTTGCTAACATACTCATGACACTTGTTTGGGTTGAAGTAGGATAGGCATTATAATCATATTTTATGGTTATTTCTTACATCTGATTTGACTCTCTTTCTGATATATCTATCTGATATAGTTCTAGAAACATGCTTTGTGATGATAAAAATGTGGTCCTCCACAGTTCCCCACTACTCAGACTGCGAGTGGGGATCTGTGTAATGAAGAATGCTTTCATCCACGATGTAAAGCACTCCTCAGGATGTTCGGTTTCTGAAACTCACTTACTGTAAAGATACCAAGGCCGACATGCCTTTTTAACAGTTACTGTGACTGAACAAGCCATCCCATTTTTCTGCTTTGTGTGTCTGTTCCTTCAGTGTTGCCTATTCTAATTCTACACTAATCGGCACATATGTTTACCGCCTTTTTTGATCTCTGAACTCAATTCGGATGTTATTTGTCACTTCTTTTGTCATTTGCATTAGGCTGAAAATAACTGCATTTTGACAGTAGTAGAAGAGTTATTGGAACTGGTGGCCAAACTGTCTTTACTCGGTGAAGGGCAGGTATGTGGGTCAAACTATTTTGGTCCTGTTTCTTGTGTGTGTGTGTGAACACAAACACAGAGTATGGGCCCCATATAAAGTCAATGTGTATGCTATGCTACATACATGGGCAATCTAGCTATAACCAGTCTTGACAATAGGGTTAAGTTTTCGTTGGGATTATAAAGAGAGAGTTCAGCAAAACAGCATGCTCCCTAAAGATCTAAGTGGCTGACTTGTAAACGTTCTGTAGTCACACACCTCAAAACTTGTTCCTCAATTGTTATTTACATTTGCATCAAAGCCTGAAACAGTGCTACTGCACTTCACACTACACAAGGGCACTCTAACCTACTTCAGCAACAGGTTTCATGCCCATAATAGCTTGTCATCTCGAGCTTGTTTCAACATCCACTTCCAGGATCAGACAGCTTTACAAAAATATGCGTGCACTGATCTTCATAGTGCATCAGTCATCATGACTACGATTTTAGCTACTAAAAGATAAACTCATCAGCAGATGGAACACATTTGCACTCTCAAGGATATCCGCTTTACAACGGGTTAATGGCGTTTGCATGCATCGATGTGACGCCACCGGCGCGGAGGTGGGCCAATCAGCGCGGCCCGGTAAACAGCGACTGTAAGTGGGATGCGGGTGGATAGGGGTCCTGCGATTATGCGTTGGAACTACTGCGGTACTTAACGGACGAGGTAAACATGAGTCCTTTTTGGTGAACTCTTTTCGCACCACTGAAACGATGTTATTTCTATCTCCTTTGCGCAGGCACTGGTCGCAGATGGGTGGTGTGGGTTGGGTAGCCTGTGTGGCTGTGGTGTAGTTTGTAAACTAGCAGGATTGCTAGTAGAATTGCATGCTTCATGTTAGCTGGTTGACATTTAGCAGCCGACCCAACAACTCGCAGCGTGCCATTTAACAGCCAGATGATATCGACCCTGGATTATAGCTATCGGACGTTATTTTGACCCTCGTCACAATAATTCCTTGTGACATAATCCTAAATTCAAGCCAAAACCCTAAAGGAAACAATATGGCAATTTGGAGGTGAGGAGCGGAATTCTCCCTGCTGCACTCTTGCCTTTAGCTAGCCTGTTTTAACCTATTAACAGATGTTTAACAAACTTGAAAACACCCACCTGCCACGATAGTAGCCTACACGTAATGCTACTAAATGTCGATCATACGTTGTACAACAGGACGGGCAGTACGTGGCTAACAAAATTATATTGGGCGTTTTCCCTAATTTGCTGCCAGCCGTCCGCTTTTGGCTATTTGGTGAATTCAGTGTAAGCGTGTTGTCATTTCTGATTAGCTAGACAAGTTTTACTTTTACTCGTTTTGTGAATCCTGTGGCTTTGACGTGTCCACTACATAGTTCAGTTATCCAGGCTATTTATGCCCGAGCACTGAGGCAGTGGGCATGAGTTACGCTATTCAGGTGACAAGGAAGAAGGAAAGCTAATTATAATCTCGCTGGGGTCGTCTGTGTGTTGGTCAGTTGAATGTCAGGAGCCTCGTCCTGCTAAATTTGATGTCACGCAAGCCATATGGAGTTAGCTACAAGGCAAATCCTATAGCAGATAGAGGGACATGGGCGGAAAATTGTTGTTACACGTGGGCGGGCTGTTAAAAAAAAGCGGATTGCCGAGGTTTAATGTCATTGTAACATCTGGGCACGGACTCAAACGGCCCAATGTAGATACAGGGGGAGGAAAAAAGCCTTGCAACATAAACGGAAATAGCAATTTACGAATTTCCTAATTGACATAATTCCGAGATTATTTGGGGTTTTATTATTGTTAGTTACCACTAACCTTAATTGTACTGACACAATAACAATCTCTATCAGGTAGGATATCAAAACCACTTATTATAAGTAATTTAATATCCGAAAGCAACTGGGCACTGATAATTTACAGGATGAATAGAATGGGGTTGCTATTGTTTTTGGTTTATTTTACATTTAGTCTAATTTATAAAACGATACAAAATGTCGATAAAACCGTCCAGACATTTTTGTAAATGTAAAAATAATAATTTTGCCACTTTCAGTAGAACTCAGAGACAGTATCTCTCCGGTGACAAAATATTGTAAACAAAAGTTTGTTTCCATCAAATGATGGAGAGCAAATTATTGTCATGTTGTGTTATCCAAATAACTCTCCTGAAATAGTGTATATTTTATTTTCGGTCATGTTCAGGTCATGTTCGGTCATATTGTTTTTTGCATTGTTGTGTAGGTGTGTTAACTGTGCGTGGGCCTGTTCATTCCACAGCTCTTTGAGTGGTTGAAGCTGTGCCATGGCAGCAACCTCTCACCTCTTCCGGGTGTGGCGGGGAGGGGAGCTGCGAAAGTTGCAAGTGTCGTGCCAATTCCTGCCTTCCGGTGCCAACCGTAGCCTCCCTCAGAAAAGACGGCCATGGCAGCAGTGTTTCAGTGCCTCCTCAGCCCAGCACTCCACCTACATGCTCACACCCCCACAGGTACGCACCACAAACACACCCGCATGAGTGCAGGCCAGTGTTTATGTTTAGTAGAAACTGGCAAACCTATTGAATATTGTTTGAGGAATCACATGTTAAAAGTGGCTGCATTCTCAAGTAAACATTAGACTTATCGCTTCACTATTATGCTTATTAGACACATGAATACACACCAGTTTATGTGTAGTTTGTTCTGCTGTAGTCCCTGTTTTTGTGGAAAGCAAAATTGTCTATTCTAGAAAGCTAAATATAAAAAAATCAAATAAAAATATGAAAAACTTTTATAGTTTTTAGCGACAATGACCCAGGTGTACCCATGCTAAGGTGATAACATTATGCTATGGTAGTAAAATGACAGTGTGAATGACAGGCTTTTCTACACATGGACATTAGCCTATTACCCAAACAGATACAGAGGTCCACCTACTCCCAGGTTATACGTTAATGGCTGTTAAGTTGTGTGTCACCCATATAAGTGGCCTTCATGATTTGCCTGTGCATCCCCTCCTCAAGGTCAACAGCATCCTGAAAGCCAATGAGTTCAGCTTCAAGGTCCCCGAGTTTGATGGCAAGAACCTTAGTTCAGTGATGGGCTTTGACAGCAATCAGCTGCCGGCCAACGCTCCTATCGAGGACCGTCGCAGTGCGGCCACCCTGCTGCAGACACGCGGCATGCTGCTGGGCGTGTTCGACGGCCACGCCGGCTGTGCCTGCGCCCAGGCCCTCAGCGAGAGGCTCTTCTACTACATCGCCGTGGCCATGCTGCCCCATGAGACCCTACAGGATCTGGAGAACGCTGTGAGTGCCAGAAAAGTGTGTGTGTGTGTGTGTGTGTGTGTGTGTAGGTGTGTGTGTGTGCGCGTGCACTTGCGTGTTCAGACAAGCTTCAGCCCTACTTCAGGGGGTTTATTTTTTCTAGCATTTCCAGAGTTAAATTGCAGTTCAATTATAATGCATCATATTGAGCTGATCCAGCCACTTAGGATGATTACTATAGTCTGGTGTGTTTGACTGTGGTTGTATTGAAATCCTGCACAATGGCAGATCTCCATGGTTCAACACCTCTTCTTCACACTGGGTTGTGTAAGGCAGGATGATCTCATTGTGACACTTCCGTAGTTATTATTGTCTGCTAAGCTGATCTGTGTGTCTGTGTCTGTGTGTGTGTGTCTGTGTGTGTCTGTGTCTGTGTGCGTGTCTGTGTCTGTGTGTGTGTGCGTGTGTCTGTGTCTGTGTCAGGTGGAGTCGGGCCGTGCCGTTCACCCTCTCCTGCAGTGGCATAAGCACCCTCATGACTACTACAGTCGGGAGGCGCAGGTCCTCTACTTCTCCTCGCTCCGCACCTTCTGGCAGGAGCTCCTGGACCTGGGCTGTCCCGGTGACCAGCCCAGTGTGAGCGAGGCGCTGGTCTGTGCCTTCAAACGCCTGGACAACGACATCTCTCTGGAGGCACAGGTCAGTCACGCCCCCTCTCTCTGGGCACGTAGAGCACAAGGCTGGTTATTTTTAGCAGATATGTGATGAAATTCTGTCTGCTTGAAATGTATAAAAATTTGAAAGGTTCAGAAACCGGGCTTGATTGTTTTGGAAATAATTGCCGAATGACCTTATTGAGATAGTGTCTTGATTCTGAACAGGTTTGTAAGGAGCACTGGTCCTATTCATGTGAAACGTCCTTAATGCTCTGTCAGAATAGTCCTGTATGATATGGCACTGCTGAAAAACAAACTACTGAGGCTTTACAGGGGTGGTTTGAGCTGGTTCAAGAGCTAGACTATTTAACAAGGTTCTTGACCTTTAGCTGTCCACTACATGCCCTTGGTGTGGTCTCAGTTTCTCTTTTTGGGCAAAGTTTCAGGTTTTGTTGGCAGGAGTACCCTCTTGTGGAATACCTATGTATTACATAAACATTTGAGTTGCGTAAACTAATCATTCTGTGTGACAGCTGGCCTTTTGGAAGCCTCCCTGACAAAATACCATTTTTGACTGCTAAATTTAGAGGGGCTGCTGGACATAGGCTGTGTGGTTGTGCTGGTGTGACATTTCTTTATCTTTGGCATGGGGTAGAGCACAGAGCTTGTGAGAGTTGCCCAGTCTCTGAAATAGCTTTGCCAATCACCATTTCCCTTCTCTGCAAATCAGTTGAATTGGTCTTTAATTTAGATTTTACTTTGCTAAAGGAAGTTATTTGTCAGTATTGAATATAAAAATATTTTACAAAATTATTTAATTTTTTATAATTACATTACAGATTTGTAATGTTAATCTTCTGAATCACCTTTTGTCTCATCGTATGTGTATGCGTGTGCGTGTGTGAATTGTCCCCTCAGGTTGGTGATCCCAATGCGTTCCTGCACTACTGGGTGCTGCGCGTGGCCTTCTCAGGGGCGACGGCTTGCGTGGCGCACGTGGATGGCAGCGACATGCACATCGCCAACGCCGGGGACGGCCGCGCCGTGCTGGGCGTACAGGAGCCCGACGGCTCCTTCTCGGCGCTGACGCTCTCCAACGACCACTGCGCGCAGAACGAGGACGAGCTGCAGCGCCTGCGCCAGGAGCACCCGCCCAGCGAGGCCAAGACGGTGGTGCGGCAGGACCGGCTGCTGGGCCTGCTCATGCCCTTCCGCGCCTTCGGCGACGTCAAGTTCAAGTGGAGCATCGAGCTGCAGAAGCGCGTGCTGGAGTCCGGCCCCGACGCGCTGCACGAGAACGAGCACACCAAGTTCATCCCGCCCAGCTACCACACGCCGCCCTACCTGACGGCCGAGCCCGAGATTACGTACCACCGGCTCCGGCCGCAGGACCGCTTCCTGGTGATTGGCTCGGACGGACTGTGGGAGACGCTGCACCGGCAGGAGGTGGTGCGCATCGTGGGCGAGTACCTGACGGGCGTGCACCAGCAGCTGCCCATCACGGTGGGGGGTTACCGGGTGACCCTGGGTCAGATGCAAGGCTTGCTGCAGGAGCGCAAGGCGCGCGTCTCCTCCACCTTTGAGGACCAGAACGCCGCCACGCACCTGATACGCCACGCCGTGGGCAACGGTGAGTTTGGCCAGGTGGACGACGAGAGGCTCTCCAAGATGCTGAGTCTGCCCGAGGAGCTGGCCCGCATGTACAGAGACGACATCACCATCATCATCACCCAGTTTAACCCCCACGTCATAGGAACGCAGCAGAGCTAAAGCAGCTGCTCCCATTCTGTGTCAGTGCAGCGCAGTCTGACCTGCAAGGCATAGGTATATACAACTAAACATCCAGACACATGCGCACACATACATACACACACACACACACAGATTCACTTTTTTTTTTTTTTTTTTTTATGTGTGGTGCTTCATGCTCGGGGAAGACTTTTAGACTGTGCCTGGGATGAATGAGTGAGTGAGTGAGTGAGTGAGTGAGTGTGACTGTTGGTGTTTCATTGTCTCTGGAACACTAAACATGTCAGAAATCTGTTTACTGTTCTAACATGTAGAGCAGAGATGCTGCAGTTGGTGTGTTCATATGGGGAACTACAGGGGAATGTATTGTGTGTGTGTGTGTGTGTGTGCACAGTTGTATGTTTCTTCGTTTTTTGGGTTGCTGAGTCCACTGCTGTCATATCTATTATGTTACATAAAAAGAACACACTCCAGTTATTGTAAGGTTGGTGTGAATGTGCATGGATATGGGTGTGCTTGTGTGCAAGTCTGTTTGCATACTCCAAGGTCCAAATCCATTCTGGATAAGGTTTACTGATATCTCTGAAGGGTCTAGAATAAAGGATACAGGTCTACTTTCTAACTTGCAGTGCTGTATGTTACAGTTGTGGGCAGCCTGTACTATGTTTAGGTGTGTGTGTGTGTGTGTGTGTGTGTGTGTGTGTGTGTGTGTGTGTGTGTGTGTGTGTGTGTGTGTGTCACATTCTTTTATTCTCATTTTCCCAGGGAAATAATATATTTCTCCCAGTGTATTTATGCACACATGTTCTCATGCACAGATAGCAGCAGATGTGTACAACAGCATGATAAGGGAATGCTGCCTGAGGGTCATGGATACAGCACAACGTTGCTGTGGTTACATATCTGATCTAAAGCTATTAAAGTTTATGTAATAAACTTCACTGAAGATGTATCTCTATTTAGCCCCTGTTATAAAGTATTCATTTGGATGGGTGGGGTCTCTGTCTCTTTTTTGTAACTAGAGTGTTTTATTAAAACAATAAAAACAAACTTGTCTCTGTGTAATTTTATTTAGGCTTCACAGACATGGCAAGGGTGTTGTGGACACTGACAGACTCCAAACAAAATAGATGCAATTTTTGAGATTATGTCGAAATATTTGACGGGATAAAAAATATAATTAACACAGCTGCCTGGGTTTTGTTCTTATTTCTGTTGGTGCGTATGTAATGGTTAAAATCTATAGGGGTATCCAACGTAGTCATCTGTCTTGGAGCTTGAATTCACAAGCTTGCAAGTTTATTGAGCACTTCAATTTACAACTAACCCACTGGGCTGCACACAACATTCTAACTACAGACTGCCTGACCTAGTGGCTATAGTTCCCTCCAAGTATGCGTCACCCTCCCCAAAAAATCTGTCTCTCCTCATCTTTTCCTAGTCTTTGCCTCAATCCCCGTTTCAAAATAAAAGTCCCTTCACATTTTACATGCTACACATACAGTATCTGCCTAAATATGCCTTTCAAGCTGGTTTTATTGGAAAAATGTAGTTTACAGGAAAGAATTTGTGTTCAAAATTTAAAAGATGCTTCTAAACAATAGGAGTTATCTCACTTCTGTTCTCTATGTCTCTATCTTTCAAACTATCAGTCTTTACACACTTCTCTTCCTTTTGCCATCCTTCTCCTTTGTCTCTCTGCATGCCTTGAATTGTGTGAAAAGTCCTGATCTTTTACTTAATATTCATTTTGAATTTGTAACTTTTGTTTTGCATGCACTACATACACCAATTCAGAGATTTTACATTTTAATATATATCCTTGCGAGCTTAAGTCTAATGAAAAAAAAAGTGATTCATCACAGCAAATAGTGTGATTACTTAGTTAATTTTTAATCGACTGACGGCACTAGTTTTGAAATATTTGTCTTCTGTAAAACACTCAGAATAGATTTCACAATAAACCCATTGATATGAAGCAGGTGAGCAGTGAAGTCTGAAGGCCTGGATTAAAGCCTGTTTGCCCAGTCAATGGCCTAACAGTGTGGGTCAGCGATTTTGCAGAATACACAGCATCAGTCGAGGTAGGTGTGCCAATTAGTTGGGGTAACCAGTTTCTGATACACTTTTGCTCTAAGCTTGCTTTCTTTGTTGGTCCTCTAAGCAATGTCACTGGATGAATCAGAAGTGATGTCATCACCACCACGGGAAACACTGCCTGACAGGCCACATTGCGGCATCCCTCAGTCCCCGCTCCCATCTGGCATTTAGTTATGAGCCTCATCCAACCTCCCCACCTCAGTTTCATTTCACCACTCTGCTGAGCATTCTATCTTAACTCACATCTGCTATGTAATTGTCATAAATCCCCCATCCATCATGGTCCCTCATTGAGAAACTTCTCCCTTATCCCACCTTTTGTTACTCAGTCTGTTCATGCTGTCCTGTATCAGTCCATACAGTCTACATTAATCATCAAAGTTTCTGTACGCCATTGACATCATCCCCTCCGGTCAGTAAAAGATAGAGGCACTCTTTCATCTACCCATCCCCTGACAGACACACACACACCACACACGCACACACACACAGTGGCGGATTTAGCAAATAGGGGGCCCAAGGCGAAGGTATGTATGGGGCCCCCCCATCCGATCTTTAAAAGAGAACGAAAAAAGATTTTACCGACTGAATGGTGGATAGGCAGGTAAAGCTAATCTACGGGGAAGTAAAGGTTGGAGAGGAGAAAAAAAAACTTCCCCTTTAAACCCTGCATACACTTCTTTACTCCAAAATGAAGATGGAAAGCAGAGAACACACAAAGTGTAGCACTACACAAACTAATAGTCACGATGGAACCGAACAGAGAATAACAGATAAGATAACACCTGTCTTTGCCAAAATGCCAGGAAAACCAGCACTGTTTATTGTGTGTGTGTGTGTGTGAGTGAGTGTGAGAGAGAGAGAGAGAGAGAGAGTATGTCTATGAGAGATAAAAGAGAGATATCCAGTTGTTAAAACCATCTGAACTTAAATGTGTGTTCCCCTCTCCAAAAAGTCGGCAACAACAGCACATAACACAGTCCCCTGATTCACTGTAGATAAGCCACGTCCTATTAATCTTCTCCCCGTTTTTCATTTGGAAGCAGTAATTATTACTGGTAAATCTCCGCCCCTCTTGATTTTTGGGGAATTCCAGCACACTAATTTGTATGGGACCTTTTCGGACCATCGCACATCGCTCCTCGGCAGTGAGCTTCTTATGCCAGAGAGCCGGTTTATCTGTCAGCAAGCCAACAGTGCTTTGGTCGGTGGCAGCAGGATTACCACAGCTAGGGCTAGGGCTGTTAGCAGAACTAGGCAGTCGACTCACCAAAGCCCCATCATCGTCATCATCGTTGTCAACGTCGTCAATAACACTGTCGGTGACGGTGGGCGACAACAACATGATGTCCTCTTCATTGTCTTGGTTAACGTCGTTATCCTCACCTAGCGCCACTTCACAGCTAGCTGCTGCTGCTAGCGGCATGTTCAACGCTTTGGACGTTCCTGTCTGTATCCCCAGTAGCCGTAAAAAAGTGTGTCATCTGTGGCTGCTTTTCTAAATATTTATTGGCGTCTTTTCTTTTTTTTCTTTTAATTGAGCCGCTTGGATAAGTTCGTTTCATTTTTGCTTTTATTCTTGTCTTGCTTCTGAATCGTCCCTGTGTAATTTCCAGTCCTCCTGTCACTGTGTGTTTATCTTTCGCGCCGCGCACCGTTACGGACTAGTCCATTTCATTGTGAAAGTAGGATACAGATAACAGATAACCATGAACTGGACATTTGAACTACTACTTCAACGTTTCAACGTATTTCTTAAGAATAATAATACAATTTACCATGCTTTTGAAGCGTTCATGATGATAAGGGGCTTTGTCTTTTTCTTTTTGAGGTTGGTTGGGGGCCCCCCTACTACGACCACTGGTAGGGGGCCCCAAGCAGCCGCCTACCTATGCCTCTATGTTAAGACCGCCTCTGCACACACACACACACACACACACACACAAACACACACACACACACGCACACACACACACACACACACACAAACACGCACACACACACACACACACACACACACACACACACACACACACACACAGTGCTTAAACACTGTTATGATGGATTATAAATAGTGTGTGCAAGTATTTTGCAATGGAGTGAAAGGAATGACTTATGGCATATGGCTCAAGGGGGTGTGAGGTAATCTCTTTCAGGACTAAAATGTGGTAGATACTCTTCAAGTCAAAACTGTATGAATGATTTGCATATTACCACAGATTACATGGGGTTATTTCAGATTGCACCACTTTTAAATTCTTGTTTACAACACACTGAGTCACATCCTGTAATTTCAGGTTCATAACTAAAGCTATAAAGGGAGTCTGTGCCTCGTGTCAGTATGAAAGAGGGATATAAATATAACAGTAAGAGAAACACGTGATAATGTCATATAACAATGACTGTCCCCATGGGAAATTCCAGGACCAAATAATTTGACCTCGAAACCTGTTCCTGTTCCAGTTCCTTGGGCATGCAGGCGGTACAGCTACACCCTCAGACGCGGTGGATGAGTAAACAGGGGCATGTGTCTGGGTAGAAACAGATGGTTTTGTCTGCTACAGTCTGAAGCTGTGCTACAACAATTGGGTGGCAATGAAAGAAAATATCACCCATGTTTGAAAATGCAGAGAAATATCAAGATGAATGAACATGGGGAATCGTTATTTTTTCTTGACTTTTGTTACAGAAGAGTCACTAGTACCAGTGGCTTTTGTCATTTGTATTTGAGATTATGAATAATGTGGCGTGAAGCAGGGTCTCAGCAGTCTACTTCCGTTTACTTCCTTATAGTATGTATGTAAACAGTAGTATGTAGTATGTAAAGAAGCAATAGAGATTGTGCAAGAAATGCCAAAGTGAAGAAGAGCTCAAAGAGCCTTTTGAAGGGGGGCAGGAGAGGTGTGAAGGGACCGGCATTTGAGATTCATAGTTAATAAGGATATGCCATAGTTAATAATTCAATACTTAAGTTAGAATGTAGTCATTTCTGGTTAGAGAGTCTCTCTTCCCCCATGTCAAATCAAAGGGCCTTGTCTTGACCACCCACCTCCAAGGAACTTCAGGTCTGTCTCAACAATGTGTGGCCACCATTGTTCAAGATTAAACCTGAATCATGACTGACCAAAATCCAAGACTGGGTCTCCAATATATGGTATAAAATTAAATACCATTAGGTGCCAAGAGCAGCAGGCTGAGGAGGACCTGAGGGGAGAGCAACAGCTGGAGCCCTCCTGCCTATGGAGGGTCAAGATAGGAGATTCAGAGTGTTTTTTGACATGTGTGCTGTTGTTATCCCACTGCTAACCTACAGAGGGCACTAAGCAGCACTGTTACAGTCAAATCTGCACTCCATAGCCCTCATGTAGACCACTGAGACCACTGAGAGTTTGACATATGATGTCAAATGTTAATACTGTGTGTTCAGAAGCTGAAACAACCATCTGACGATGAGATGTTGATCTAGGTTGTTCTTGGAGGTGGGTGGTTGTCATAATATCAGGAAATGCCGAAGTATGCGCCTTTGAAGAATAGTACGTGTACGTGTTGTGGTTCAAGCAAAATAATGTCAAAGTCAAAGTTATCAGTTTGATTCTTATCAGAACATCCCCTTTCTTTTGCTATGTTTTTACCTGTGATTATCATGTTTCGAGAGGTTTTTAGAGGTGAGCATCCTTTTAGATGTTTTTTTTTCGGAAACAGTGTCTGAAATCAGATTCTGGCTGCAGCAAGCCTATACAAACGGACATCATTCAGTAAACATGACTTTGAGAAATTAACGTTTCCTAAACTGGGACCGCTTTTAATCCATTTCAACATCTACACAAAAAGTACTAAATCCATTCTAATTTGATTTTATAGGATGCATTGGCTACTATAACAGGTACACATGACAAGGTATTATTAGTTGTATTAAAATTATGGGATTTATAAGGCACTTTTATTTATTCAATGTGTAGGACGATACTGACATTTTTTAATAATAGATTAGCCCTGGCTAATATTAACAAGAAGCAGCAAACATTTGTGGGAATTTTAAAGTTGAGGAACATGAACATTTCTATGCTGAATCTGATGAATGGTCCATTTATTCCATAGACATGAAAATATGTCAAACCGTTAAACAACATTAAATCAATAGGTCAATCAATTGTGAGAATCTACTAATCTATAATACAGATATACACACGGAAATAGTATGATGACTTGAATGATGACTATGATGAATCGGACTGAAGCAAATTTACTTTTTGAGCAGAGTATAAGGTATGACAACTACAGGGTCCAGCATTAGCAGTCAGAGGCCATAATGGCACATCACAAATGTCACAGAGTCATTCCACATGCAGTTGTTCTCTTAAGCTGCTGATTGTCAGTCAACTCAGTCAAGGGGAAATCTGATAACCTCAACACAAACACGGTCTCTTTGCTCATTTCCTCTCTATACGACCAGATAACAACAGTGAAACATATTTCTCAGCAGTCCTTTAACCATGAAATTGATGTGCAATATGGTCCATAAGACAAGAGCTGCAAAACCTTTGTATAAATGCTTGGGATATTGTGCAGGAACAAAAAGTATGGACATTTGGACACTTAGTTCAAATACGGCTCTAGAAAGGAATAAAGAAAAAGTATTGGGACTTTATTTCAAGAGGGAACTACACAACAGCCAGTTAAGCTCAACTGTAAAAAAAACTATTTATCCAAATTCTCTGTTTACTACGCATGCTCTGGCTGTAAAAAGAGCTTAATGCGCAAACTCTGCCTGCAATTTAGCCAATATGGCCAACCAATGTTGGCTTTGTTTCTTCATAACGTAAGTACATGACAAGTTTTGTGTTGAAATAAATCAGGAATAACACATCTCCTCTCAAGGTTCTCTCTCTGTGTCTACATCATGGCGTCTCCCTCTTCACCCTCTGTGGTTTTTGGCTTCTTCTTAGATTTTTTGATGACAATAACAAAGACGATTACTGTGAAAACAAATATTGTGTTAATGACATACAAATGGCGGAACGGTTGAATGTTTGAAAATGCATCAGTAGCAATGTTTTCCATGTATGGCTCTTGTGCCATGTAACAAATATGAAGTATTTTGTTTGTTTTCCTTACTGATGAAGCCAAGGACTCCTCCCAGGATACCAATGGTGCTCCCCAAACCTAATACACCAGCTTGAGCTTTGGGCTCACGGTAACAGTACCCAAACTCTGTACAGTTGCACACATGCACTGTCGAGGATGGAGAGAAGGAGAAACACATGTCAAACAGAACACAAAGGCAGTACGCTGCTGTGAATGTAGTTGTTCATAGTTTTTCCTTGTGTAGACACAGTGTTTATGTGTGCATGTGTGTGTGTGTGTGTGTCTGTGTGTCTCTGCATGTGTATGCTCACCATTAAACTTGTGTGTAATCCCCAGACCAGCGTTGTCTTTGATGTTTATGGGCACGCCGAAAACCTGCTCGGAGGAAGGCACCTTCTTGAGAGTCAGCCAGGCAGAGGTGTCTAAGAAACATCACAGACAGACCATATGTCAGAAAGAGAGAGAGCCATGCAGAGAGACGGCCATAATACATCACATACTAAATTCACCAGCCTCGGGTGAAAGACAAACTTGGGCAGGAAGTACTTGGATGCAGGTCTAATTGGATGATGAAGTGGGATATTAGTTTGGATTACTATTAAGGAGGGAAAGGTTTGGCTCAGAATCAGGTTTGGCTAAAGATATTCTTCTGATATTCTGCTGAACTTCATCTCTGTGATCCTGTTAACAAGTTGTGCTGACAGAGGTCTCCAGTCGTGTGGAGTCCAGCGTAAACCCAGGCCCTCACCGTCCTTGGGACTGATCTCCCAGTTGGGGGAGCGCTGGTTCTTGCTGCCAATGCTGAAAGTGAAGGGAGGACCAAAGGGCTCTGCGTCTCCGTCCTCAGCCTGCAGGAGCACCGGCTTCTTGTGGTCCTTGACGCAGATGGTGTGCTCCATCGTTATCAGTCGGGGCGTATTATCGTTCACGTCCAGTAGATAGATGGCTACCTCCCTCTCTGTCTGCATCTCTGGAGCATCTGCCATAGCCAAAGGACACGGAAATCACACACACTAAACACACTCTCAGCAATCACACACACTAAACACACTCTCAGCAATCACACACACTAAACACACTCTCTGCATGTAACCGACACCAAGCATGTCACAAATACACACTTAATAATAAAAAAAACATATAACCTAGTAACATTCTGGATGAACTATAATATCAAATAAGATCATATAATGGCCAGGAATCTGATTTCATCTTTGGCTAAGCTGAATTTGAATCTGAATCTGAATCTGAATCTGAATCTGAATCTGAATCTGAATCTGAATCTGAACCTGAACCTGAACCTAACCCTAAACAAGCTCTACACAAAGGAGCAGAACACAGTGGAGTAGGAGATGACTGGGACAGGTGAAGTAGACAGAGACAGATGTGTGAGCAGGTGAAGCAGACTGAGAGGAGCAGAGGACAGCAGAGTGGGAGAAGCAGATGAGAGTTTGCGTGGCGTACCCTTTTCATAGGCGATGACCTTCACGGTTAGCTGCTGAACCTCCTCATAGTTCAGGGCTTTCTTGGTCTTCAGCTCCCCTGTGGCCGAGTCAAGCTCCAGCCAGCCTCTCTCATCTCCCTCCATCTTAAATCTGTTTCACACAAACACATGAAGTCGTCATATACTCAAAAGGTGCGCACACATACAAACACACAAACACACACATGTATATGTGTTGTATATGTGTGTTTGATGGAATTTATTATTCATTGTTTGTATTATGATTAATGATAGTTCTTACACAATCTCCTTCCCCTCTGGGTCATTGGCCTTGATGTTCAGCACCGTGGCTCCCACTGTCAGGTTCTCCGGGACAGTCACAGTCAGGAAGTCCTTGTCAAACTGAGGTGGCTCATTCACGTCGACCACATCCACTGTGACAACTGCTGTAGACTCCACGCCATATTGTAGCCCTGCCATCAGGGGCTCAGGATTCCGAGCATGAATCTGGAGCTCGTAGGTGGACTGCTCTTCATAGTCCAGAGGCTAGAGGAGAGGGACCAAGCAAGAGGAGTCAGACTGGGCACTGAAATTTTTAAGACAAGAAACCGCACACATAACATAATATAACATAACATAACATGACATATCATAACATATAAGTACTCTGGACATAAAGTACACATATGATAAACATATAATAAACCTACTAAATATGGACCCTCAGTGAGCCTCTCAGTCATATATGCCCGTTACCTTGGCGATGGAGAGTATTCCCTCTCCTGTGGTTTCATCTGCTTTGATGGTAAAGACTTCATTAGGGTCACCAGCAGCAATCTCGTACAGCACCTTGGAACTCCCCGAGCCGGGGTCATCAGCGTCTGTTGCCTTTATGGTCAGCAGCGAAGTGCCAGGCTGGGCATTCTCTGGCACGCCAACCTTCCCATACTACTCCAGAGAAAGGCATGTAGGCAAGAGCACAGGAACTAAACACACATACTTGAATACTACATGAACTCGAATACTTGAATACTACAGAATACTACTTGAATACTACAATCACACACACTCAGCCTCATTCTTTCAGAGGAGACTCATGTTGCGACAAATATAAATTTTGTACTCCCAACAACCAGAAGAGACAGCTATGTACATAACCATCACAACTTTTCACAAATGCTTTCATCAATTTGCTGTGTATATATTAATTGAAGAATAAAATCTTATTTTATTAATTTAATACTTGCTACTCATTCATAGCTGTTACATTTACATCAATAATCAACATCAGTGTGTCAAAATGTAGCCTCAAGACAAGGCTGCAATGTACTAAAAGGTTAGAAGCACTTACATTGTTTTTCTCAAAGATGGGGAGCTCATTATTGATGTCAATGACCTTCACAATGACTTGGCACTCTGTAGTCTTAGCTGGTCAAACAGAGAATTGCAATTTAAGACTTGTAACTGGAAGAATTTTACAAGGACAGACCAGATGAAAGAGTCTGAACTATGTTAGTGTGTGTGACTACTTTCAATCAAAGAAAAAATGATCCTTTATTTCTTTTTGTCTCTCTTCCCCCCAACCAACCCTGTGTGTGTGTCTGTGCATGTGTGTGTTGGTCCTATGTAACTTACTGTGTGTGTGTGGACCCAGGTGTGTGAGTGTACACTGGGTAAGATTTCATGAATCTGTGTGTGTACCTGGTGTTCCTCCGTCGCTGATAGAGATGGTGAGGGTGTATTGAGGGGTGACCGACCGCCGGAATCCGCTTTTGGACACACTAATGGCCCCACTGTACTCGTCAACAGAGAACATGTTGGCTGTTGGGGGGTTCTGTGTCAGCAGCTTGTAGGCCAGCAAGGCATTGGCTGAGTTCTCGTCATCAGCATCATGAGCCATCAAATTACCCACCACACTTCCTAAGAAACAAAAGCACACACGCATGGTTACAGCTATCACCGGACTGTTGGCATGTGTCATTTGTAAGTGAGAGTGTTTGCTGTTCTTACCCAGGACCTCGTTCTCTTGCACTTCAAACTCGGACACGCCACACTCAGGAGCGTTGTCATTCTCGTCTGTTACTGTTACATGAATCTCCATGGGTTCGTCAACTTCCACACCCTGCTCGTCCTTAGCCAACACCACTAACACATACTACACACACACACACACACACACACACACACACACACACACACACACACACACACACCACACACACACACACACACACACACACCACACACACACACACACACACACACACACACACACACCACACACACACACACACACACACACACACCGTTTATGCTCCTTCATAAACACATTACACACAAAGCACACACCATCTGTCATAATGATACATGCATATCAGACTTTTACTTCTCCATATGGGGGCGCACAAACACACACACACACACACACAGGGGTGTGTGTATATGTGTAGGGGTGTGTGTGTGTAGGAGTGTGTGTATGTGTGTAGGGGTGTGTGTTCGTGTAGGGGTGTGTGTTCGTGTAGGGGTGTGTGTGTGTGGGTAGGGGTGTGTGTGTGTGGGTAGGGGTGTGTTCGTGTAGGGGTGTATGTGTGTAGGGGTGTGTGTGTGTGTGTGTGTGTGTAGGGGTGTGTATGGGCCATTCTACCGAATTGGTGCAAAGTGTGGTCCCACAACAATAAAAACTTGACATAGACATAGATATTTACTAAGAATATGTTATGGTCTATTTGAACCCAAGACATTCATTGAGATAGGGATAAGCTAAATATATACAAAATCATCGTTTATATGGTACTTTCTATTGGGAAGTAGCTGTCCCTAACCCTGGCATCTAAATTTCAATGTCTGTAAATAACACTTTTTAGATTTTTTTTATTTTTTTCAATGATGTAATTTCAAAGACCTTTACGATTAAGTTTAAACGGAACTTGGAAGATTTAGATTTATTGTGGGTTTAATAACAACAAAAAAACTATACTCAAAAAATCATGTCTATAGTTTTCATGTCACTACCGAAACACAGGAGTTTTAGTCCATTGGCTGAGCCTGTTTTTTAGCCACACCCCTGCATTTATAACCAGGCAGTGATACTGCATCCCTGTCCCTCATGGCAGATTGGTAAGTAGCTAGATCCCATACTTTTGATATAAATGTGTTCCAAAGTCTGAAAATCAGTGTGTAACCTTAAGAATTGTCACTACCGAACACCTTTTTTTCTTCAATTAAGTAAACTTTTTGGGGTTTTATGCAAAGTATTATGTTTGTTTGTGTGTACACCTCTACAAAGATTTGTTTGCTAGCCATGTGCTTGCTAGAATTATTTATTTATGCTCAAATTTAGCTAGAATTGTCACTACCGAAACAGTCACTACCGAAACAGTTACTACCAAAACATATGGTAAAGTTTCGGTAGTGACATGATCGTTTTGGTAGTGACAAAATGGAATAGTAATTAGTTCAATCACATCATTTTGAAATAAATGTGTTATGTCGACTAAATGGTAAAGATGTAGATAATGCTGATTTCTATCTGAAATTGTTCAGGAGAGAAAGAATCATAAGACACCAAAATGCCAAAAGGAAAAAGTGGAGCAGAGAGGCTGAGAGAATACCAACAAAGAGTGAGGGATGACCCAGTGAAACACCAAGAATATTTAAGGAAGGAAAGAGAAAGAAATAAGAAACGAAAGGAAGAAGGAAAGTTGAAATGTATCAGTGATTTATCCAACAGGGAGCAAAAGAAGGTCAGAAAATCATGGAGGAAAAGACAGCAAAAGCACAAAACATTTGTGTTTTTAATATTCCCAACCTAAAGCATGGTATGAGTTAAGATTAAGCAATAAGGTTGAGGAAATATGATACAACCTTGCAAACAAAATACTGTGGTCACTACCGAAACAGTGCTGTCACTACCGAAACACTGGATGTTTTGTAAAAAATAAAGTATATTGAGTTATCAACTAAAATGTTATGATACTGATTGGTTTAATGTATGTTCAATTTCATCAATCATCAACTCTGGAATCAATATGATCAGTATTTTGCATTTTACAAAGAAATATTGCACTTAGATTTTGATGACTTGAATAAATTGAACTTTGAAATTTGGTAAAAATTTCATTTTTATTGATTTCATTGTGAAAACCTTCAAGAAATATTTGTAAAAATACTCTTCAGAGAAGGGAAGGAAACACAATCTGAACAGGTTAATAATAATACGTTTTCCCTATAGTTTATTACTATGTTTCGGTAGTGACAATTTTTGGGAGAGGAAAAACATTCCAACACATTCTGAAAATACAATATAAAAATTGACAGTTCATTTACTAGATATGTGTACTTTAGATATGGTACAATATATATATGGACAAAGTTTTGGGAATAAAACATACAAATTTTCAAAATATTTCCAACCTGACTTTGCACCAATTCGGTAGAATGGCCCGTATATGTATGTAGGGGTGTATGTGGGTAGGAGTGTGTGTATGTGGGTAGGGGTGTGTGTATGTGTGTAGGGGTGTGTGTGTGTATGTGTGTAGGGGTGTGTCTATGTGTTGTAAATGCTGTTGTGATTACCATGTCTTTCTCCTCACGGTCCAGTCCCTCTGTAACATAAATCTGTCCTTCAGCATTTATACTGAAGGGAAAGTTCAGTCTCTCCTTCTGAACCAAACTGTATATCGCATTCGGGTCATTCGATGTCACCTGCAACCGACAGACAGCCAAGACAGACACAGACAGACAGACAGACAGACAAACAGAGAGAAACAGACACCCATACACACACACACACACACACACACACACATACAGTTGTGGACTATTAATAAAAAACCTTCATTAAAGTATGCTCAGATATGAGAGACCATGATCAGGGTTAGTATTGATTATTGATAGATTGATTATTCCTTATAATGAATTAGAATGTCTTACAGTATTACTGTATTACACAACAATAATTATTTATTTAAGGATTTATGGCAACAGATGACGTAGTGACTAACCGTGGTAATAAGCATGGGGTATTCTCCTTTCACATTCTCTCTGATAGTGACCGGTCCAGGGTTCACCCACAGGTTTTGATTGATGGCAATGTGAACCCGTGTGGTGCCACTCAGAGCATTCTGGGCTCCATCCATATCCTGTGCTCTCACAATCAAGGTGTAGTCGGGGTCGACCGTAGCATCTACTCGCCGAGACTCTGCACATGAATAAACACGTAAACATTTCATGAAAATGATGTAAATAGTTAAGTCACGTCTTCTACATTAAACATATTTGCCTTGTTTGCCAAAAACGTTTGATGCATTTCTGTTTGAATATGTGATTCATTTTTATTTTCATCATATGTCAAATTTGTCCTCTATGTGTTTGAGATTGGGAGTGTCCCCAGCACTGACACGGGTTACTTTTTACTCGTATAGATGTACTCTTTATTATATAGATGTATTCTTTATAATGGTGTCCACCATACAAAAATACACCATGGCAAGCAAATTCATCATTTCATCATGGCTGAAAGATGGCAGCTAAATCCTATCTGCCCCTCTGCCATGTGAGGTTCAACAGCAGTCAGGACGGGGGAGCGTGACGGAGCAGCAGCCTGCCCAGATGGTGTGCGTGTTCAGGGGTCAAGTCCTTGGAGTTCGGTCCCACAGCCACTAGCATGACTGTACGGGTCAATGTCTAATCATCTCTCCGGATATAAATCCAATCCTCATCAGCCACAATAACGAAATGGATGCCATCTAGCTAATCTCTGTATAACATGTCACTCACAGCCCTGTTCATGAGCAGCATTAAGATGATAGAAAAAAACAGCCCAGACTAACTGGTCGCTGCATGTACAAAAGTCACCTTCAAGAAAAGATGAATACCTGTCTTTTCAGTAAAGGTACACAGATAAGGTTTTCTCCTCTATAATATTGTCTGTCTCTCCTCTTATGTAAGTATTTTCCTCCCTCTACATTTGTGTTCAAGCTCCTCTGCTCTGCTGCTATTTGCTTCATGTGACAGAATGTGTGCCGTGGGCTCTCCCTTGCTTGGCTTACTTGTAATCTTTATCTCATAGACGGAACGTGCAGCTTTAGAGAGGACCTTAATATGGCCCATGGCACGTTTATCCCACCCTCTCTCACTTGCAGTCTCATAAGCACACTCTTGCACTCTTAATCCCAGTTTTTTTTTAATTGCAGCAAACGCACTAGAGATCATGTTTGCAATCTGGAGTGAGCACTTGAATGGTGTGCCTTCATATGGCTGGCCTTAAAGGCTCTGCCTAAGAAAAGGAAAACAGAGAGACACAGAGAGAATGTGCTTGTACCAACCTCTTCTAAGAACACAGGTAAAGAAAGGGTTTTCCTCATATGGAATATCGTTTGGTGCACAGTAGTCATTAAACTTCTTCTCCAATACTTCACGGCTGCCACGTTGTTCACCCCGACTGTAAATCAACCCTGCACGTGCCTTAAGAAGCCTGGCACCTACACACACACACACACACACACACACACAGGTATTAAGCCAATTACTGACAGCCGTAATATGGAATTGCAATATCGACTTGAAAATTGCACTACTGTGCTACATTTGCCCCAACAAACTCAGAATACATGCAGATATCTATGGTGTATGATTATCTATGGTGTAGTGTGGGATGAACACGGAGACACCTCCACATGTGCCAGGCTTACCATCTTCAGTGGTGGAGATTTCCCCTGTCTGTGGGTCAATCTGGAACAGGGACGTGTCCAGTGTGCCTGGAATCTCTTTGTCAATGCTGTACCTCAGGGCAGCATTGGCAGTATTGGGGTCATCAGTATCTGACGCAAGCACGCGTACAATTGGCACGCCTGCACACACACAAACACACAAACACACACACACACACACACACACACACACACACACACACACACACACACACACACACAATCACTCAGCATGAATTCCATAAAATATAATGAAGATACAATGGACTCAGAATTCAGAATTACTGGTTACTAAAGCACAATGTCTGTGGTATTATGTGCGTGTCTGTGTGTGTGTGTGTGTATGTGTGCGTGTCTGTGTGTGTCTCTGTGTGTGTGTCTGTGTGTACCTGCTGGTTTATGCTCCATCACCTCTCCTGTGTACAGAGTTTGGTCAAAGGTGGGTGCATTGTTATTTATGTCCACAACTTTCAGGACTATATGGTATGGTCCATCTACGGTCACATCATCTGCAAGAGCCTCAATCTATCACAAACACACACACGCACACACACACAAACACACAAACACACACAAACACACACACACACACACACACACACACAAACACACAAACACACAAACACACACAATCACACACACACATTCATTGACATAAGTATAAAAAATAAGATCACACAGTTATATTAGATTATTAGGGTGAAACATCAGCTTTTAGCCAAATTCAACCAATCACACCTAATCACTCTAAAACTAAAGACCAGTCGTCACAAGTAATGGCTTTCAGTTTGAGATTACAACATATTGACAGAACTGTGTTGCAATTTTGTGTTGGTCAGGCATAATCAATCATCCATCCAACTGATCAACAATCAGTCACTAAATACAAACGTCTCATTAAGGTAAGTTGTGATTGGCCAATAGGTGAGCCTCAGCCAGGCATGTGCACAAGTAGACCCCAGGTGGTGCTCATGCACTTACTCCTCTGACCTTTGACCCCAGGTGGTGCTCAAGCACTTACTCCTCTGCCCTGTGACTTAGTGTTGTTTTTGCAGAGCAGTTTTTTCTAATTCAAAATTTATTTTTGGTTTTTACCATTTTAAACGAGTGAACCCCGCTACTTTTGTTGTCAGGCAACTAAAATAAACATGCCTTAGGACTACGCGGTAAGGGTTTTTACAGCCATTTTCACACTTGTCTCAATACCATGTACACCTTTTCAAAACACTTAACACATTCACCATATCAGTAGACTATGTGAACTTAACTGTGGATACTTTTTCGTGGCTTAGATACCAAATTCATTCAATGACCGCTTCAATCACTTCAACCACTTGTCTGTGTTTTTTAGTTCAATGTACATTGAATGATGAAGTAGTTTAATGGGAGAGAGCATATGCTATAGTTGTGGCAGCATGAGTCACTTTTGGGTGACACAATGAAGTATGAAGTCTGTTAGTCGTAGTGCATTTTGCACCAAAGGTTAACTGATGTGCTGAGGTGTGTGTCTGTAAATCCCACTGTGTGAAGAGTTCTGAAGAAGGGTACATGGTATTAAAATGAGTGTGAAAATGATTGTAAAAAATTGTAATAGTCTGCAATCATATTCAGAAATCAGAAACGTTTGTCTATTGGTCACCCCTTTCATGACGAGCACTGATAGAGGTGTGGCCATAGGCTGATGAAATATGAGAAATTAACTATAAATTAACTATAGCTCATAGGCCTACTTGAAACATTTAATGTAATGTGATGTCATTTTCGGTCATTTAATGTAATGTAATGAATTAATTAAATAATTTAAGATGCGCTACTGTAGGTTATGTTTTACAAACAACTGTTGATGAGAGAGATGATCTTTTTTTAAACCTAGAATGCCTGGCTTCTGCCAAATCTTCTGCTCCTCTTGTGTTCTTGTCCTGTGTATTTGTGTTTGAATGTTCACTCACCTGAAGCGAGAGTGTGTCCTCTACGGACCAGGTCAGGGGCTCACTGAGATAGAGCCAACCCTCTGCAGATATGCTGATTCCCGGAAGCTCCTCGATTACTCTGTATCCAGTCACACCAGCTTCTGCTGACACAAACTGTACCAACACACGCAAATCACACACCTTTAAAACACACAGAGAACTGTCCTATTATCCAGTGTACTGTCCTATTATCCAGTGAACTGTCCTATTGTCAAATCACAGACCTGGTGTATGGGATAGGGAACTGCGGTAGCTTCAGGAACGTGTAATTCCTTGTTTTCCAGCGGCCCCTTTAGGTCCTCCAGAGTTATCCCATGAGCCTGTGGCACATGATGGAGTCACAGGGAGTCACATATGAGATGATGTAACAAAGAACACCACAAATGGCAGACGTGCATAACACCATAGATATTTCTTACAATGACCCTATATAGCAACATAGGATATCATGTATTTTGTGTGCCACCCTGAAGAGACATTAGGGAGTTTGTGTCTAAAACTAGCTCACAAGCTAAAAGCTAACACGCTTTCCTTGCAAACACCAACAACAGAACAGTTGGCACTGCTAGCTAGCTTGCTAATTGTAATATTTCATAATGTAAATTGTTGAAGGGCTTACAACCCTATGGATAGGAATGAATGATGGGCATGTTTATCTCCCTAATGATATAACATCAAAATCAATTTGGAGTTTGGAATAAATACTAGCTGTCTAAAAACACATCTTAGAGATACCTGCATAATGTTGCTTTAAAACTTAAATTGTTGAAGTTACCAGTATTGCCTGTGCAGAACTTCATGATTTTTGTTTGTGTTTCCACAAGTGAATTAAATGTTAATTATGTAAAAAGGGGATATAAAATCTTTTTATTACAGTGGACGACTAACTTCCCGTGAAATCATAACAAGCAACTGGCCACAAGTCAGACTGAAGCATGATATATGATAATTGACCCAGACAAATTCTTGCAGACCCATTATTTAAAGTACATTTACACACATAGTTTCATACAAAACAAACGAAGAAACACAAACAAACTCACAGAGCTAAGGAGGACTGTTAGCAGCAGTAGATGTTTCATCATTTTAAATGTCCACACCTGAGAGAGACAGACAGAGTGAGTGGGCGAGAGAGATAGAGAGAGAGAAAGAGAAAGAGAGAGAGGGAGAGAAAGAGAGAGAGGGAGAGAGAGAAAGAGAGAGAGCAAGTGTGTGTGAGAGAGAGAGAGTTAATTATTGCTTCATGTACAGGCTGTAATATCTGATCTGAGACTTTGAAACGAAACCAGTTCAACCAATGGTGTGTCGGTAACCTTTTTGTGTCTGCAGAAACTACTGACATACACATTTCACAGAAAGGACACAGGGTCAAGATTAAGTATAGAACAGTACTAGCCAGAGGAGGTGACACACAGTAGTAGCAGTAGTAGTAGTAGTAGTAGTAGTAGTAGTAGTAGTAGTAGTAGTAGTAGTAGTGTGTGTGTGTGTCTGTGTGCTGCCAAGTGTTCCAGTTGTGATATACCATTAAGCACAATTTTTTTTTGTTCATAATCCATGATGTGTGTGGAAATTATTCCACTCCTGATAATCCTAAAAAAAACTTTAAATGACCATTAAATCAGGAATACCTGGGACAACACTGCAGTCTTCTGAAGTAATCAGATTATGTTAAAATTGTATCTAGAGTAACATATATACTCTCTCACACACACACACACACACACACACACACACACACACACACACACACACTCACTCTCATAGATTACGATCCAACTCTCAAGGGTTTTCGTAAAAAAGTGCTCACTCACTCATTCACAGAGGGTTTAAATTCCTTGTAAAGACTTTGTTCCCCGTGCTAACACCATGCAAGCCTATCTGAAAAGCATATATGGATACAGACCTGTTGTGAGCAGGTACCCAATATGTCTAAACCTTGTGTTTGATTGAAAGAAAACCCTAAAACCTTCAGATTTTTCTTAATCTGCTGATATTAACATGGACATGGACAGGTTTTCACTAAAACACTTAAACAGAAAGAAGAAGAAGAAGTGGTCATTGGTGTGTCAATGTCACCTTGTCTTCTTCTGCCCATGAATAACCTTCTTCCGTCTGAGAGAGCATGCCAGACCTCTCTCTCTCTCTCTATTTCCTTCACTCTCCCTTCAGATCCTACTTTACTCTGTTCTGTTCACTTTCTCTTCCAGTGCACTATATTGAGGGCAAACCAGTTGAAGGGGACTGATTGCGTGGTCATTTAACCTTCAACAGGCCCATGCTTCACAAGGTGAAATCTAACAGCTGTGGCTAGGACCTGAGGCCGCTGAAGGCCTCAAATGCACACACACACACACACACACACACACACACACACACACACACACACACACACACACACACACACACACAAATTATCTCAACCTTTTGCACAAGTGTCTGCTAACTTACACACATGAACACTCAATCACACTCAGACAGACCTACATACAGAAAAACAAGTAAAAACACATGCAACCAAATGACCTCCAAAGATTGTTAAGACTTGCCTATGTTAACCGCCCATGTATGGGTATAGCAGATTTACTCATGTTATATCGAATGTAAGCATATGAAGTATCCGTGTAGAATCAGTATATGAGACGTTTTACAATGCAAGTAAAATAAATGAAGAGGAAGCCCACACCCTACAGTGAGAGAGAGCATGCCAGACCTCTCTCTCTTTCTTATTCTCTCCCTTCAGATCCTACTTCGCTCCGTTCTGTTCACTTTCTCTTCCAGTGCACTATATTGAGGGCAGACCAGTTGAATGGGATTCATTGCGTGGTCATTTAACCTTCGACAGGCCCATGCTTCACAAGGTGAAATCTAACAGCTGTGGCTGGGACATAAGGCCGCTGAAGGCCTCAAATGCACACACACACACACACACACACACACACACACACACACACACACACTCACACACACACACAAATGATCTCAACCTTTTGCACAAGTGTCTGCTCACTTGCACACATGAACACACAATCACACTCAGACAGACAGAAAAACAAGTAAAAACACATGCAACCAAATGACCTCCAAAGATTGTTAAGACTTGCCTAAGTTAACCGCCCATGTATGGGTATAGCAGATTTACTCATGTTATATCGAATGTAAGCATATGAAGTATCCGTGTATAATCAGTGTATGAACCGTTTTACAATGCAAGCAAAATAAATGAAGAGGAAGCCCACGCCCTACAGTCTCAAAGTCAATGAAGTCCTCAGAACTCTTCCAGGCACATACAAGCACACAAGTATAAAAAAAGACAGTTTAAGCAACGGAAAGGAGGAATGATGAGAACAGAGACAGATTTAAAAAAGAAAAAGGAATAATCGAGGCTAATACAATGAGAAACATACCTTCTACTCTCCTGTCGTTGAAGCAACTGAGACTCTGTCCCTCCTCTACCTGTCAACCTTTAACTGTTTTATAGAACCTAATGATTATCTACAGAACTGCCCTGTGTGTGCGTGTGTGTGTGTGTGTGTGTGTGTGTGTGTGTGTAGGAGGGGATGAGTGGTAGAATGGAATATTACAGGGGTGTGCTCACGTCCAGCCGACACACACACACACACACACACACACACACACACACACACACACACACACACACACACACACACGCACACACACACACCAGTGCCAGGCATACACTGTATATCAGCATCAGGCATACATATATGTGTGGATGGTATATTTTTTTACATGAAAAAGTGCTACCTGATGCACAGGCAGTGAAAGGAAGGCTCTGTAGCCTTGTAACTCTTGAGAAATCTTGTGAGACTTGTGAGACTTTACACTTTGATCCCAACAGACTCACACACATATGCTCACTACCTGCATACCCATGGGATTACAAAGTGGCCACACAGCCACAGTTTAATCACAGGAAGTTCTATTGAACAATTTATATTGATTAAAAAGGCCAGCAAAGTCTTTTTAGAGTTTACTGATTATCTATGGTAAGTGTAAAAGTTAGTTTCTAATATGTTGTGTTAATGTTGTAAAAGTTAGTTCTAATATGTTGCCTGCAGTGGAACAGATCAGAATATTATCCTGTCTAATGTCTGAGCCCGGGATTTACCTAAATTTGTCAGTAGATAAGGTGTTTGTCTTAGTCTTACTAGAAAATAGATTTCCACTTATCTGTGATTACTCCGAGACAATACTCTAATAGATACTTTACACATAATATCAGACATACAACGACACACAGGCTTAAGCAGACACACAACCACACATGCAATTACATATAAATTCTGACACAACGGGTGAGGAAAACAATATTTTATTTCAGATGGTAATAGCTCTATGAACCAAAACAATGGGACAAAACAAATATAAAAAGGATGCGTTTTAGATAAAAATACAACTTTATAAAAATACCATTCACACAGACACATACTGTACCCTACCCTCAAAGGACAGCTTTAGGAAGTCCAAAGGTCACTCTGTCATGAAAACTCAAGACAGGTGGTTATCCTATCACTAATGCAGCAGTCTCTGAGACACCATGCACCCACATACACACACTGGGGCCACACGTGATTTTACACACACACATGCACACACACAAACACACCCACATACACACATACAGACACACACACTGGGGCCACACATAATTTTACACACACACACACACACACTCACACACACACACATATACAGACACACACACAGACACACACACAGACACACACACACACATTTACACACAACGATAAATCCAAAGGGTCTAGAGGACAGACAGGTCATGACAGGATTTGGACTTGAGTGTGTATGCTGCGCGGGTATTCCTTTTGGCGGCGAGAGTGTGTATGAAGTGTTTGGCTCGCTGCGGAACACTCCCCTTCCGGTGGGAGGAGCCCTCGCTGCTGTTTCCATGGAGGCGCAGTTGCCTGACGACGCCGTCAAACAGAAGCCAGACATTGTGTTGCATGAGGGCAGACGTCTCCACCAGTTTACAGTCAAACACCACGGCACACACACGCGCCTCTGCACATACACACATAGATACACACACACAGATACAAAAAAGACACAAACAACAGCAGATTAGCAAGGGGCATTGAACTAGAATCAGAATCAGAATCAGAATTGGATTTATTGCCAAGTAGGTTTTCATAAAAACATACAAACACAATAAGTACTACACATAACATAAAACATAAAAACACAAATAAGTACTACACATAAGAAAAGTACTACACATAAGAACCAAAAAACACAATATATACGATACAAATATATAAACAATGAATATAAAAAAGTAAAGTGGAAAGTAGAGTGCAAGATGCAAAACAGGAGTGCAATGTGAATGAGCAATGTAATGTGTGTTAATGTAACACAGACTTGGGGTGTGGGGGTGGGATAAGACTACAATAACACTACAAACTACAATGTCATATATTATGTTAGAGACAAACAAGCACACACACACACACACACACTCATACTTACGACTGATGGGCACCTCCCTGCACCGGACCAGGTCACACTTGTTGCCGACAAGGATGATGGGTGTGTTGGCATGGGCATGTGTCTGTCGGATCTGGATGCGCAACTCAGCTGCGCGCTCAAAAGAGGCACGGTCTGTGATGGAGTACACCAACAGGAATGCATCCACAGAGGAGACCCGAGACCTGGCTTCTCCCTGCATCACACAAACACACAGAAACACACTTTTATTATTATTTAAAGTTGAGTTTCAACATGTCTGTGTATGTAAGGATCCGAGCTTGTGTGTGACTTACGTTTCCCATTTTTATGCAATAGTAATTCATTTTGAGCAAGTTACGCATGCCATTATTTTTCAGTGTGCTTCAAAGTGGGGATATTTAGTAGATGGATGCTTACCAGAGAATTGCACGAGTCCACCAGTGTCACTGTAGCACTTTCTCCATCAACTAGTACCGTTCTCTCACACACCTCTTCTGTAAACAAAATACACATGTCTTTAACACTCTTTTTTTTTTACCACGATCAAAATTAGTTAAGAACAAATAAGGCCTACTACACGTGTACAAAGTATAGTCAGTCTCGAGAAAAAAATCTTTCACTTACTGATCTGTAAAGTTCAAACACTAGCAAACTCACCAACAAACATCTCACTGTCAATATCAAGACTGTCCGTCGCACCGGCAAAAATGCCTGCGAGAGCAGTCTTTCCCACGCCCGGGTCGCCAAACATCACCACGGTGAAAGCCGGAGTGCTTGATGACTCTGACGAGATACCAGAGTCGGTGGATATTGAACTCCAGCGCTTTCTGTACTTCTCGTCTTCGTCTGTTCCTACACGCGTAACGTCGTCTTCGCATCCCATTAGGCCATCTCCCAGCAAGTGACTTCCATCCGGTACGCAGATACTCCACCGGTGCAACTGCTGTTGCATGCGTAGACTGTGTCGCCGCATATTAGCTAGCAAAGTCATGTCGGGAAAAACTAACTTTTCGGGGTCTAAATTAATTGAAATGAAATCCTAACAATTTACAAAGTATGGCAGAACTACGCTTTCACAGTAATGCATGTCTTGAATAGGACCTCATTCTATAAAATTGTGCAGTTAAAAAAAAATCCACTCCAGGTAGGTCTGCAGGAGTTCAGGACACCTCTAAAGTTCCCTCGCCGTGTGTCAACCACGACTGTTCAAGCGTTTCAGTGATCCAGATTTTTGCCATGATAATCCTCACAACGCCTACTCTCTCTCTCCCTCTCTATCTGTGTGTGTGTGTGTGTGTGTGTGTGTGTCAGTAATGTGCTTTAACCGTTGGCTTGCACTGTGGTTAGTATAGCCTATATTAAGGACTTGGAGTCGGCGAGGGTTTCCTTGACGTCAAAGATCTTAGTAGTGTATCTAAAGGCGGACTTCCGTCTAGGAAATCCGAATTGGATTTTGGAATTTTAGGATTTTTGTTTCCAGACTGTAAATAAAGCCACCACCTCAATTATTCCTCAAAAGACAGGTTTGTTAAAAAAAAAAAAAAAAAAAAAAAAAACACTGAAGACTGAGGAAGGCTGAATATTTTTTTGTCAAACCCATACCACACCATGACAAACCTGGGTGTTGTGCAGGGCTGAAGCTGAATATGACTGAGAGGTGAAAACAGTTGCTGGAAGCAATGTTGACTTAATGCTCTGGTATAATTTGCCAGTGCAATATTAAACTACATGGGAGCATGAAGTCAATGTGCAGTTGTGTCCTGCACCTATACCAGACGGAGGTTCCCCTAAGGAATCATCACCCCATGCATCTCTTTAAGCACCTATAGTGCTACGCCAAAAAAAAACTAGACCATTGGATGCCCATGTAATCTGGGCCCTAGCTGGCCCTAAATGGACAATTTGTTAGGTTTCTTGAAAATGTCATACAGAATAAAGTCAGACCAAGCAACACAAATCCCCCATGCCAGTTCATAAAGCCTTTATTATCACTTATATGCTCTCTCATCCTGGCCTGGTTCATAAAGCCTACATAACCACTTATATGCTCTCTCATCCTGGCCTGGTTCATAACTCCTTTAGCTGGCTGCCTTTTCACTTCGGTCTTGGAGCTCCAAAGACAGCTGCACCTATGGACTATGTTACTGTTGACCAATTCAAACTGAGGGCAGGACAGTGCAGCTCAACGGGACTGCCTGACTCCTGAGCCCCACTCATGTGCTGTGGGTGCTGCCTCTCGCTGGTCTAGAGGAGCGGCCCCGTCAGTCTGCTCTGCTCCAGCTGTGCCCTGCTCTGTTCCAGTCCTCCCGCCTACTCGTGCTCACGAGCTGAAATATCTGTTCCTTTCTCCCCTTATTAACTTGCTCCCCAAATCTATCCTTTAAGCTTTCAGACAACACAGGCAGATGGGCTGCCCCTTTGACCCGGGCTCTTTGTCTCTGAGGAGAATCTCTTCCTTTTAGCGATGAGTTTCGCCTAGCACCCTGCCACGGGCCAATCTGGGAGGGCAGAATTCCCAAAAAGCGGCTTCAGCTGTAATTTGTAAAAGAGTGCCTCACAAATCTAATTAAATTGAATT
The DNA here is from genome assembly GCF_900700415.2 of Clupea harengus. Taxonomy (NCBI): domain Eukaryota; kingdom Metazoa; phylum Chordata; class Actinopteri; order Clupeiformes; family Clupeidae; genus Clupea; species Clupea harengus. The sequence continues at coordinate 12,211,647 of NC_045162.1, read as the reverse complement.
CAGCACAAAGTGGAATTAGTAATACGAGGCATTAAGAACATGGCTAAACCTGGAAATCGTCGTCTGTAACACAGACTCCCGCACTCACACAAACACACATTTTCAAGCCTTTTCTGTCCATTTAGCACGAGGATAAGAGCTGACAAATTGCAATCTGAGTTATTACTGTAAATGCTGGATTAGGCTGTTTGTGTTTCTATTTTAAGCTCTGAGAGAGCAATTGAGTATGAGGGAGACAAAATGCTAAATAAGACTGCGTGGATGACCAGAATTAACATGGATTTCCATCTGTCACATTCCATATGCTTGGACTCGGAGCATGGCCGTTGGATTTTTATGTGGTTGGCGTGAAAAACACACTGCCCGCTTTTTCTCGCCACACTTCTCTCATTACTGTGCACAGTTTGGCTTTCATAGGCGTCATCACTGTGTCCGCTGAAGTAGAGCCTGTCCTCTTACGTATGGGGACTGAAACAGCTTCTGATACTTGGTAGCACATGGAGTAGGAGGCCCACAGACAGGTGACAGCTCTCTAGGTCTCTATACTGTGTCATCAGGAAGACGTTCACTCAAAAGTGTACTCACTCCACTCCTATAAGGTTGTATCCTGTCTTCTCTTTCCACTGACATAATTCCATCACAGTACTTACAGTCTGTTCCCTAATTGTTCACTGTTAAGAGTGACAGTTGGTGTTATTATTTACCAAGAGTATTTGCTATGTCCCACAACTATTATCTTAATCTTAGTCTAAATCAAGACATTATTATCTTAACTTCTCTTAATATCAAAGTAATATTTTTCTTGTAAAGTGTAGTGCAGAATTTAGCATCTTAATACAACGGACCTCATGTCATGGAATACAACTGTTAAAGTAAATGTCAGAATCCAGTTAAAAATGTTGGTATCAGAATGGGTCATTTGGTGTGCAACGAAGGAACACCGTTTTGCTAGGTAAGGCAAGGGAATAGGTGTGTTGACCTGCACTGGCCATGTGACGTCAAAGTTCAACTGCTGGACCCAACTCCCAATGAAGTAAGTGGGCCGTGCGTCAGCGTGTTTGTGAGTACATGAGAACGCTTCTCTGAACAGGATCAGAGAGGGATCAGAGAGGGATGAGTTACTTCAGTCTTTGAAAGCAAACACCACGGCAAGGGATTACAGTTGGGACACCTCAATCCTTGATGTTAATGACACCGCTAATGTCTCCCTGCCTAACCTCGCCTTCTACTAATGCAGTGTCCCTGTTTTAAGGATGAACTGTTGCAAATCTATGGCCATTTGGTCCAGCTGAAATTGCATTATAAGGTCTGTCCTTGTCTTGGCTTTTAAATTAATTGTAAATCATTTAAGTTACACTGGATATCTCTATGTGGGCAGGAGATCCTATCTCCAAAGCAAAGATAATGGGTAGAGCTGCTTCAAGCATACACACAGACGAATACAGAGACATGGTCAACACTGAAGTTTGTGTATTATAAATCTCAAGGTATTTTGACTGCTAAATGGACACTTGACAAGAGCATGATTTAGAAATGCTGCATTGCAGTGATGTTTGAGGACAGTCAGAGATGTGATGCTTTTTATTGTTGTTATTATTTGGCTGTAAATACAAACTTTCCTGATAGGACAATACATGGAAATAAAGCAGGGTTGACATCTGGTTAAATTGTCATAATTACATTACATAAAAGTCTAACAGTGGTATCTGTTGATGATTGCACACTAATGGTGCCAGTATTTGATTAATATTGGCATTAATTCACTAGCTGGTCCTGGCAAATATAGAGCATTGACATAGACAGCATTCTAAATTCTCAGAATGGCAGTGGTTCTAGAAGGATCTCCGTCTCGGTTGGCTTCTACTGAATCTGTTATTGAATGAGGTATGTGTGGGATCACCCTTGAGCAGTAAACCCCTTCCTTGCCTTATATCTATTGATTGACAGACATCAGATCATGTTCTTGAGCCTGGATGGTGCACTTATTCGGCAGACTTGGCAGACTTTTTTGGCAGACGAAGCAAGTAGACTCTGATCTCGCTATTGTCTTATTTGAGCATTCTTGTGCGGTAAATATCAAAGCTGTCCTCTGCTTTTTCTGAAGTCACAGTATCACCATGGACTTTGCTTGTGTACCATAACCTTGGCCAAGCCCTTGGCAGCCAGAGCCATGCGGGATAAGCCCTGGCTGGTCTGACAAGACAGAATTGTCCCCCTGTCTAGGTCTTTGACTTGCGTTTCAACAATAGGCTTTATCCATTTAAAAGCAGGTTAGTGTCTGAAGCTCATGTCTAAATAGGTGTTTGCCCACCAACAGGAACAAGGAGACCACTGACAAATGGGCCGGCATTCTTCTGAATTTACATTTATGATCAAACAACAGGAAAAAAAAAATTTGGAAACAAATTTATATGACATGTTTAAAACCCCTGCCCTTTAATAGCTACTGGGCTCCTGGCACCAGGGACGTTTTATAGACTTTAAAAGGGTGGGTCAGTGATAAGGGAGATCATTATAAATAATCACCCAAGGAATTTCCAGACTATCCATGGCGCATGTCAAGCAGATAAAGATTTTATAGCCTATTCTTTTTCCAAGCCATTTAAATGGACATTGATAGGCGAACTAGGATGTGGATATTACTTTTTTGTTTACTTAAAAAAAAGAAGAATAAATATCGGATTGCATATACTTTACTGATCCCTTACAGAAAATGTTTTGACACAATACATCCTTTGCAGCTGGTGCCATCAAGCTACCTTTGTGGCACCGATACCAGTACTTTGTTTACACAGAAAGGTTTATGTTTATTTTTGGTTGGAAATAGCCTCATATTTGTAACAACCAGAGGACTTCTGATGAATTCCTTGCATTTTGATGTTAATTTTTATTTTCATGGTACAAATACGTATTGTATCTGTACTCGGTATTGGCAAGTACACAAATGTACTTGTAAATGTAAATGATTTGACATATATACAGGATGGTGAGATGACAATCTATGAAACTATGAAACCGTGTCAAACTATATGTCCTTCCACTGCAGACAGAGACACTTTATGAGCTCAGATATTCAAAGCTGTTAATATTTATTGATAGTGACAAATAAAAGGTACAACAGTTCATTACTCAAAGTATGTATGTTTGTATGTATATAGATATTTATGTACATATGTATGTATATTTTTAAAATCCCACATATCTGCAGTACTGGGCTGCTTTCAGGTATGCTTCAGAGGTACTGCATTAATAAATTACAACATACATACGGACACACACGCACCTGTACAATATACAAGTATTTGCACACAGCATGTCTATTTGTGAGTGTAAATATCTGTGTGTGAATGTAGGAAAATTATATTGTTATGTATGTATGTATATTGTATATATTGTATATTGTACATATGTTATGTTTGTATGTATATTGTATATATGTTATGTTTGTATGTATATGTTATGTTTGTATGTATATTGTATGTCAGCTTGTGCTACGTTGAGTGTTGCATGTTAATGCTCATACTCTGGAAAGCATAGGTGATGTGTGAGTGGGCGTGGTCTAGGTAAGCATCTCCATACGACTGCTTGTCTCCTGAGTAGTGTCCGCACTGCATGAGCTCAGACATGCTAACCCGCTGGGGAGCGCTCACGCTGTCGGCACGACGACCCAGCTGACATGCCCTTCCACCCACTGTGGTCTCCTCCTCTGGTAAAGCTTGAGAACACACACAGATACAGACAGACACACAAAATCATTTGATTTGTCTACATGTACATGAAGTATTGTTAAGCATGTGTATGCGTGTGTTTGTGTTTGTGTTTGTGTGTGTGTGTGTGTGTGTGTGCGTGTGTGTGCTTACATGGTATCGCTCCATCCCCTGCACAGTGGCAGCCCAGGAGGTGGTGTGTGAGGCAGGTTGTCTTGGGTTCAAAGGTGAAAAGGTCGCGCAGCTCCTCAGAAGAGAAGCTGATGTGATCGGCCCCTTTTCCTAGGTCAACTACTGCACCAGACAAACCCTGCTTACACACCTGCCTTTGGTAGATCCTCTCCTCAATCGTGCCTGTTCTCACACACACACACACACACACACACACACACACACACACACACACACACACACACACACACACACACACACACACACACAAATAAGTAAACCTGTTGGAGATTCCTATCTGCTTACTGACTAGTGATTGGTGTGTTAGGGTTGGGTTCACGCTTGCTGGTTAAAGGATCTAACCTGTGGTCAGAAGTCTGTAGATGTGAACAGTTTTCCTTTGACCATCTCTCCACACACGTGCCATTGCCTAAGACACAACCATCATGTGAATACAGTGCCCATGTTACTCACACTTAGAATATATACTGTTCATGTTTACAACTTTCCGTGCCCCACCTGAATGTCGTTGGCAGGATTCCAGTCGATATCGTACAACACAAGGTGGGAGGCGCCCACCAGGTTAAGGCCCACCCCTCCTGCTTTGGAGCTGAGCAGGAAGAGGAAGTGGGCGGAGCTCGGCTTGTTGAAAGATTCCACAAGGCTCTGTCGCTTGGCAACAGGGGTGCTGCCGTCCAGACGACAGCAGGTGTATCCGAGATGAGCACAAACATCCTGAAGCACGTCGAGAGTCTGGGTGTAGTTAGAGACCAACACCACCCTACACAGAGAAAGAGGGGGAAAGGAGAGTGTGGAAAGTAACACACATTAATATCTTGTACATTTCAGATAAAAGTGGCAAGTTTTCCAGGTGTCCGAAAATAATTGTTTTTCTATCCAAAATAAAAAAGGAGCCAAGACTTCTCAAGGCTTGAGTATGTGTGTGTGTGTGTGTGTGTGTGTGTGTGTGTATTTGTGACTGAGTGTATGGTGTGCGTACTTGTCTGTGGAGTTGAAGTGCTGTATAGCTGCCAAGAGGTCACACAGCACCAGGAGTTTCCCTGACTCGTCCGTGCTAAACCTGCCACTGCTGTAGGCTTCAGGGAAGAGCTCTGCTGACAGGCCCTCACACACAGAACCCTCAGTGCTCTCCTGAAGGACATACACCGTTACATCTTACATACACACTATACAACAAAAAACACACACACAACATACACACAGAAAAACACACACACACACACACACACACACACACACACACACACACACACACACACATATATATATATTTTCTCCAACAGGCAGTCTCTGGAAGCATTGTTGATTGTGCCCATACATTAGAGTTAACGATTGCCATCGTGTCAAAAGTGAAAAGCTATTCTACTTGTCCCCAGGTGGTGGCTTGCCAAGATGGGCATCAGTGAGCAGCAAGTTTCAGTGATCAAACCTGTCAGGCTGAGCTCTGAAAACAGAGCCCAGACCAGACAAACCATCTGCTCGCTGTGCCGGTCCAAATACAGTAATATGCTCTACAGAACTGCTGCAACATTTTGCTAATTAGCAAATCCAGGTGGCCTGAATTAAATATGCTGGGGTGAAACAGTCTTTAACCTTGCTGTCTACGTGTCCAGGGCTGGGTGATGTTTATGTACCTGTCCCAGGAGTGCCCTCTAGAGGCTTTTACTAGTAATGCACGCTTGAGCTCTAGCTCTTCTGTCCAATTGGGACATGCTATTCAGCACACACCAATTTACTAATCAATAATAAATCAATCATCATGCCAAAATCATTCAGCACATAAACACACACTCAAATCTTGAAATCAGACAGTAAGACAAGGTAACATCTCACCATGGCGAATGGTGTCAGTCCAGGTGAATTTCAATATCATTACTGAAAGCTTACTGATGCTCATAACAGCACTTCTTACATATTCACACAACAGCAATGTAACCAGCTCAATATGTGAGGTGAAGAATTTTGTTCTTTTAGACAAATGTTCAAAGTCTGGAATTCCCTTGGAGAGAAAGAACGAATCGGCCAAGAAAAAGCAGTTGCTTTTACCAAAGAAACACAGAAAAGTTTTCTTCTTTGATCTACACACAGACACACTGATATACACACACACACACACACCTTCATAGTGTTATAGAGCAGTCCTGGGTGGTTGCAGAGCTTCTTGAGGGCGCTGATGCAGGCCAAGTGAGGGCTGTGTGTGCCGAGGTGTGGGACGGAGGCGTTGAGGCAGGCCCGCACTGCCCGTGTGCTCAGCAGGTGTGTGTACAGGCTGGTCTGCAGCGGAGTCGGCCGGCAGAACAGCGTCCACTCCACGCGGCCAGGGAGGTACTGGCCAATGATCTCCTGTGTTCTCCTCAGGGTGAACACCCCTGTCAGTCGAGACAGCTCCGTCGCACGCTCCTCTCCCAGAGAGCGCTCCTCCTGAAAGACACACAGGCACAAAGAATAAGCTGAGACGAAGCACGCACGCATTCACCATCCTCTTCTACACACACACACACACCTTTTTCTTCTACAGACAGCTTGGCATGCACACACACACACACAGCTTCCTCTGCTACAGACAACTTGGCATGCGCACACACACACACACACACACACACACACCTTTTACTTCTACAGACAGCTTGGCAGGCACGCACACACACACACACACACACACACACACACACACACACACACACACAAACACACGCACACACACACACAAACACACGCACACACACACACCTTGTTCTTCTACAGACTGCTTCACCTGATACATATACACACAGAGGCCAACTCATACAACTCCACTTAAACTCTGAACCACCTAGCAAGAGACACACATTGCTGGCCTGGTTATGGGCTGCATGTCTATGTGTTACCTGAGTGCAGGTAGGCTGACGGGAGCGAATGATTGGCTCTTCATAAATCTTCCTGTATGCCGCTGCAGATCCCAGAACGCCTGGATTCACAAACTCAACTATGGAGTAATACTCTTGAAGGTCATTTTGCACAGGGGTCCCTGCATGTACATGTACACACACAGACACAGACACAGACACAGACAGATGTAAATACACAGATGTCAATGCACATGTCCTAGTCTGAGAAAGCTTAGAAAGAGAGAAAAGACATGAAAAAGCAAAACCTAACTAATTATTATTCATAATGAACACAAATCATTTACTTGTTTGGCTGGCCTGTATCTAATTCACCTATCTATTTACCACACTCCCCTAACATTACAGTCCTGCAAAGTCCAAAGTTTGTATGGGTGTGAGTGTGTGTGTGAGTGTGTGTGTGAGTGTGTGTGTGTGTGTGTGTGTGTGTGTGTGTGTGTGTGTATGTATGTGCGTGTGGTGTGTGTGTGTGTGTTACCCACCCGTCAGTATGATTCTCCTGGAGCAGGAAAGTGTGTGAAGAGCGCTGGTGGTTTTAATGTGTGTGTTTTTCAGCCGGTGGCCCTCGTCACAGATGAGCAGGCCAAAATCCAGCTTCTGCAATAAGCTTGCCGTGCGCAGCACCATCTCATAACTGACCACCATCACCGGACACACCGGAGACGCCACATAATCCTCCACACGGTGATCCTGACGACACACACACATACACACATAAACATAACAGACACAAGCAAGGGCAAACTCTGCTGTGGGTCTCACTGAGTATTTCTGCCTCTGATGCTGGGTCATGTATGACATGAGTATTCATAAAGACTTTGAAGTAAATGTGGAGAGAGTTTTGAGGTAGTTAGACGCAATAGGGACAAGGAGAATGGATCCATCATGGTAAGGTAGACAGATTAGCGTGTAAAACCAAGGTTGGGTTTCTGTTGGTGCACATAATTATTATTTATTATTAATGAGCTAGCGACACATTTTCTTCAGTAGGCCTATTTATCTGATCAACTTTTATTATTCAAATGTATCCTTTCTTTCAAAATGCATTTGAAAAGTGTGGATGCTAGCCCTCCGTAAATTGGGTTCAGGTTCAAGTTAGCTAGCTGCCACCTGAGTGATCTAAAATAGTAGGAAAACGTGTTTATAAAAAGACATATGGCTGAGTTTGTTTAAGAGGACCTATTATGCTAATTTTTAATGTTCATAATTACATTTTTGGGGTCTACTAGAATATATTTACATGCTTCAAAAACACATAATTTACTCCTACTATATATTCACCCTCTGAAATGCTCTGATGACCTCCTGTGTCTTTAAGTCCCCCCCCTCCTGATGAGCTCAGTGTGCCCTGATTGGTCAGCTACACGGTCAATAAGGATTATTTTACAAGATTGCGACATCTTGTAACAAAGGGAAAGGGCTTGAATTCCAAAAAAAGGTGGTTTCTGTGGGAGGCAGTTACTCCCTCTGGGGTGTATACTGGGTTTTGTAACTTAAGCAGACCATTTACATTTACGTACAAAAAGCTATATAATACACAAGAAAAGGCAGAAACCAAAAAAGCATTATAGGTCCTCTTTAACTCCAAAGTATGGCAAAATAAGACCCAAATCATGTTTTGGCTGGAGCAGTCCTTTAAACTACTGTAAAGTAGGCTATGTTATATAATAAGATAATGTTCCAGTCAACCGATTTCTTTTCAAAGTGGCTTGTTTCGCAGTGCAGTCTTTAGTATGATAAAGTACGTGTGAGTGTCACACTGGCCCATGCTCTCATTTACTTTTGTATTGCCTATAGTAGGCTAAGTTTAGTCTTGGCCTGTTGATATATTCAATGATAATCAGATCCTTTATCATGCTGCACTTATTTTTGACAACCTTTGTCCTTAACTAAAATGACTAACACTAAAACTGAAACTAAATAGAAATGAGTGAAAAATGAAATAAAAACTGAACTGAAACTAATGAAAACACTGGTGAAACTAACTAAATACTTATAAAAGTATTATAACCTTGCTCTGGTAACATCTGATGTGTCATTCTGTTCCAAAGCATGATTGTTCTTTTAAACCATGGTACAATTTAAAATCGACACTCTCCCAAAAAAAAGGCACTGTAATGCCATACACATTTTTTGAGTGGTAATTGAGTGGTATAAAACATGCTAGGTTAAGCAGGTTGCAACTACCCCTAGTCGGCACATAGCCTGCTCTCTGTACTGTGGGACTGGTCACCTGATCCACCATGTAGACTCGGAGTCGTTCTCGTCCCAGCCACTTATTGAACTCTGCCCCCCAGTTCTTGACCAGACTGCCGGGGGCGACCACAAGGGCACTGGTGATGGCAGGCTTCCCTCCGTACGGACCCTGCCTCAGCAGCATCCACAGCAAGCTCACACACTGCAGAGTCTTCCCCAGGCCCATCTCATCCGCCAGGATGGCACCACAGCGCCCCGACAGTCTAACACACAGACACACACTCAGTTACACACTGAACACATATACAGAGTCTCTCCCTACCCCCCCCCCCCCCCCCCCCCACACAGCTGAGAGCTGTCAGCATTTACCTCATTCCCATAATGCACTCATAGAGAAAGATCACACCCTCTCTCTGATGCGGTCTCAGATGATTGGTCAGATGAGAATCCATCACAACATCCACCACCTGAAGACCACCTTTGTTCCAAAGCCACTGGTGATTGGCTGGAGGCCGTGGCATAACTAAAGCGCCTTCATATATATACAAACACAAAAACTCCATTAAAGCTTTAACACTTATTATGTTTGTAAGAATATGCACGTGTGTGTGAGTATGCATGTGTGTGTGTGTGTGTGTGTGTGTGTGTGTGTGTGTTTGTGTGTGTGTCTCTGTATGTGTGTGCGTACCTGGTGCATTTGGGTTATGGCGGGGTTGTATCTCTCTCTGTACTTCTCGTGGTTTTGTGACTCCACCCTTCAGACTTGGGCGAGAGAAGGCTTTTGCTGTTGCCCTGGCGACAGTCGCCTCGAGCGCGGGCACTGCAGAGGTTACTGTCGAGACTTCTTGGAAGCAACGACCCGTGGCATAGTCCTCCACAGAGATGACCCCCATGACCTCAATCTCCTTCCCAGAAACCTTCAAGGTTTCACCTTCAGCCAGACTCTCCAGCTCTAAAACTTTGTAACCAGAACCTGACACACACACATAAGCGGTTTCTCTATGCTTACAGTACAAAGAATGATTAATTGATAGATTATTTGCTTCATCATGTGGGTGCTAATCTCCAAAAACAAAATAAGCATCTCTCCTACTTCATTCAAGAAACTACTAGCAAGCAAAATCATATTCTTATCATGCACAATTCTGAAACTAAAAGAAGATTCTGACAGGTTTATTGTATTTTGTGTGCCATTTGGAGCAGTCTAAGATGTGACTGGCTCACCTCGACTAATATCCTTCCCCTCCATGTCCTTCAGCACAACACTCCGCCCCCTTGCAACCAGAACGGCATCGCCTTCCCAGCGCTTATGTTTCCTGTTTGACGCTTTACACCACATGACGCTGAAGTACCGCTCTGAAACATACAAGTTTAGCATGGCTATTGATTTAGCATTGAATACTAAAGGTCCATGATCATAATGGCCTGCCTCCCATAACTGAGGTTGTACAAGAACAATTAAGAGCATTTATTAACTCAATGAAATGCTAATATTGAAAACACCTGATTACCATATATATCTAATCATAAACCATGTGATTAATTCACAGCTATCCTGCAAGACCTTAGACAGCGCGGAAATATATATATATATATATATATATATATATATATATATATATATATATATACTGTATATTCCAAATTTCGTTGTATGCAAATACAATGACAATTAAGGCTTTCAATTAAATTCAAATTACTTAAAGTACTACTGACATTACTACAGATGTGCCTAGCGCTGTAAATCTTTATAAAAAATGAGAAAGAATTAAGATAAACAATGACAGAAAAAACATCATAACCAATAAAACAGAACCACTTTTTAAAACAGCTTAGAGTCTGAATGCTCAGTTGATAAACTGCATCAAGACCAACCTTGAAATGACATTGAAAGTGCAATATAACATGTGAGTCACACCCTGATCAACAGCATCTCAAGCACACAGACGGTCAAAGTCTATCGCTCCCCAACAGAGGGCAGTACTGCAGCATGGCCTAGCCTCAGTGCACAAAGCCTGGGACTTTCCTATTTTCTGACCCCCCAAAAAAGCAGATTGAATATTTGGCAGCCGTCCTAATCTGTCATGAAACTGGGTTATCGACTAACCTTTAAATAACAGCTGAAAAAAAAAAAAAAACACACGCACAACCGCAACAGACAAGAAGGAGGACACTTAGGAAGAAAATGTAAGAGGACAAAAGTGAGTCATGGGAAAAAAAACAAAAAAAACATTTTTATTCTCATTTACACAAATCCCTCCTCTCCTTCCAATTCTGTACATGTGTGCAGCTCTGGTCTGTAGCCGTCTAGAAATGCACAAGCTTGCATCTGGCACTGTGGAAAAAGTTTATGATGATGAGCATGTCAGTTACTGAGTAAGACTGATGCTTATGCATGCTGCTTGGAAAAAGAAACCAATGATTTACCAATGCTACCTGAAATGTGTTACTAATAGTCACACTAACCAGTCGTATGTGCTACTTGTGTCCACATGAATACTAATATGCGATGTGTTCAGGATTTTTTGTCCATTTTCTGGAACCATTCAAAACTGAGACTAGGCGACATCTTTGTAGGACTACATAAAAATTGTACACAGTTTGTGGAAAAAAATCTGAGATGAATCCATGAACCTAGATGCCAGCTCCTGACTAGGAGCAAACTCGGCTTTTAACAGCAGCATGTGGAGAGTGCTGCTTGAAAATGCTTGTGGTGTGTGTGTGTGTGTGTGTGTGTGTGTGATGTATGCATTACATGTGTGTGTGCGGTAGTCCGTGTCTCAGCCGCGCCGCTCTCAGTCTTTCCACTTTGACCCTTGCCCTGAGAAGCTCCTCCTCCAACTGTTGCCGTCGCTTTAGCCCCTCCCTCTTTTCGTCCAGGTACAGGCCCACCTTCCTGTGATTGGCCAACACCAGCTCGTGCTCTTCCCGCATCATCTGCAGCGACTCTGCCTCAAGTCCAGGAAATCTGTGCGAGACCAGCTCCCTCTGGTATAGGCCCCGCCTCGGGTGGGTTACCGTGGGCGACATGGGGAGGTGTATAGAGGAGGGGCTAGGGGAGAGGGAGGGGTCATAGTTATGTAGCTCCGCCTCTTCGTCTAGTTCAACTTCCTCCTCCTCTTGGTCGCTCTGTCCTATCGCTTCTTCACTGTGGGGGATTGTGAGTGTGTGTGTGGACGTGTGTGTGATGGTCGGTGTCACTGATATGTGATTGGTCAACGAAGGCAAGTCAGGTGGCGGTTTTACGTCCTCCGACTCAACTCTGACCGCCATGGTTATCCCATGGAAGTCTGACAGCGTAGGTCCAGAGGAGCTGCTGCCAGGCTGCTCTACAGGAGAGTCTCTCTTATACTGCAGCCTAACACACACACACACACACACACACACACACACAAGAAAAAAATATAATCAAATCTATAATTGAATACATCACATATGCAGTTTACTGCTATTAACAGATTTCAATAGCAACTGGATGACAAAAGATTTGCATATGTAGTATCGGCAGTTCAGTAGCAATTAATCAATAGTATTTAGCATCAATACTACCTGGGTCCAACTATAAGGTTATACCCCAAAACAGAAGCGTTCTAATTCTTCTGTCTGATTGTAAAGTGATCTTAACATTAAATAAAGAAATTATAAATTCAAAGTAAATTATAAAATTAATTAATGATATTAATATATTTATAAACTATCAATTAATAAAGTTCATTAATTCTGTGTATACTAATGACATACAAATGCAAACACTTAAAACACTGAGGACCTATCTGTCTTCACTTAAAAAGAAAATAAGACACTTCAATGAGATCATTCTAGATTACTAATTCACAATCCTAATCCTGTTTGCAACATGATCAAACTGCAAGAGACACTTAACGAGCTCGCCTGGCCTGCACTTTCCCCTGCTGGACTGACTACATCAGCATGTAGATTTACACGGTGAATGGGAAAGACAACGGGTGACAAGTGGTGTGTGTGTGTGTGTGTGTGTGTGTGTGTGTGTGTGTGTGTGTGTGTGTGTGTGTGTGTGTGTGTGTGTGTGTGTGTGTGTGTGTGTGTGTGTGCGCGCTCTGGTTATCAGTACCAAGATTTTTATGGTAGTTTTATGAGAGTATGGGCTAAGGGTGTGTTCTTACACATGTGCAAATCTATCAGATCAGGTGTGTGGCTCTGCTGATTGATATGCAAGTGTGTGTCAAGGGTACACTGAGAGCAAATATGTGTATCTATTTTGTATTCCCAGAGTCCATGTTTACATTTTTGGATATTTGATTGAGTGCGTCCCACCTCTTCTATGTGTAGAACAGGTATATAATTAGTGCAATGTATGTAATTAGTGTAATGTGTGTAATTAGTGAAATGTGTTGTTGATATAGGTTTGGTGAGTGTTGTATCTCTGTGTGTGTAACTGAAAAAGGTAAATCACTGTAATGTGATGAGTAGTTGAGGCCTGCATGCAGCACACCAGGCTTGTGATTATCTATATGTGTGTGTGTGTGTGTGCGTGCGCTAGTATCTCACCTTTCCAGAGCGTGGAAGAGATGAGGGATCATCTCCATCACCCGTTTAGTTGGCTCGCTGAGGCTACCGCGGTACTCAGGCTGGGCGTGGCTCCGCAGCAGCACTTCCTGTTTGGCGGCCTCTTTGAGGCGTTTGTAGAGCGTGCGCAGGCCCTGGGCCGTTCGAGGGGGGCGCTCGCCCCCTAGGCTGTTGTAGCGCTGGGCGATGTTCTCCCAGCAGCGGTTCTTGTCCACGATCACGGCATGCTTGTTGGTATGGTCCTCCAGCAGGCGAATGTGTGGCTGGGCCAGACGCAGCAGGTCCAGTTTCTCCGACAGGGTGAAATTTGATGAGCGTGCTTTCCCGACTGCAGCGTTGGACACATACATGGACGCCATCTTGGCTCTAAGCCCGCCGGATGCTAGTCTAAGCCTGAGAGCTGGGTAGTGCAAGGAGAGCTAATACTCCCGCTCTCCTGTTCTTTCCTCCTTGATTAATGTCACGAGTTGAGCGCTGTCTCTCCCTTTGTCTTTGTTGGGTTTTTTTTCTCCACTAAGCTAGTTAAGCTCCCCTCCCCCTCTCCTCTTTGTGCTCCTACCACCTTCTTCTGTAGTCTTGCTTCTCTTTTTTCGCAAAAATGCTAATAAAAATCAGCAGGCACACAAGCAAACAAACTCACACACGTGTGTGTTCAAGCAGCATGTCTATCTTCTCTGTGTTACACAACTCGCTTCCCTCACACACGCAAGAAAAGGATCAAGCCTAACTAGGCCAGTCCTCGCTAGGCCTCCGCCTACAGGGGAGGGCTCTGCTCAAATTCCTCTCGGCTTAGTCTGACGCAGCTTGGCCAAAGCTGCACTAAACCCACGCTGACCTACATACACGCTCAAACACAGACGGAGAAAACCGTTTTATTTGTCTGCAGGAAAACCCATTCACATATTTTTCTAAGAACATTATCAAAAATAACTGCGTATGCAAACATTTTATTAGACGCAGTAATTTGCATAGGATACAATCGCGTGTTTCATGTGCCGCTGATATCACAGCTCGACTGCGCAAGACACTCAAAACACGCAGAGGATCAAAATTCCAAGCGCATGTTACTGCTTGTGCTCTCCGAACATATTGCTTAGGAGCACATTTTTTTTATTAACGGAGAAGAGCTGCACGAAAAGAGCAGTGATTTTGGTTGGGGAGATGAGACAGAAAGGGTGTGTGTCGATACACTCCGCTCTAATCTGCCTTGCGGCAGGTTATTAACATAATGCCAGAACTGGTGTCAATCACTAAAACTTCGCTGTTGGTTGGTTAAATTCTTGAGAAAAGCGCATACGTCACACTATAGTCTATCTACGCCCAAACTGAGCTTCGTGCAGTTAGATTTGGTTTCATCCAGATGTCTACGTACACCTAACAAAATAGAAGCGGTCGATTTCCCACAACCTAGGTTAATTTTAACGCGAGGTGCTGTTTTGATTCAACGTATCGATTGCTAAAAATGTGTGAAAATAGTTATCTAACTAACACTGTGTTTTATAATGAGATGAACGCGGCTTCTTTAATACTGCCAATTCGTTATACATATTTCATGCCGTTCGGATAAAGGATTACGTGCTTGCCGAATATGCTGTAGTTTTTTTTTATATTAAGTCATGGACATAGCAACGCCTTTGACATCATAAACCCACACAAGACAAATGTGTGGATCACGTTGTAATTTTGCAAAAAGCAAGCATTCGTAGCCTACTCAATGCTGTATGTTTCATCCATCTCTGCTTACAATCATATTTTTATGATTCATATCTGTGCTTATATTCCACAAGAATTCTGAGTGGTTGAAAAGAACAGTGTTGTGTTGAGCTCTGTTGATAATCGTTACAGAACTATAAATCAGATCATGATTGTAATGCACCTCATGCCTATTGTTGTGGAAACTCACACGAAACACCCATTTTTATTATCCACATCACACAAATGTAGTGAGTGTCAAAGTATACAGAAGCACAGTGTTCTACTGTGAAGTAAATCAGAAAACCACTCTGCTTTACATCTGCACTGATATCACACAATAACCAATATGTCCCGTACCTAAGTTAGATATATTATATATCATTTTCATGATTTGCATAAACCAGGTTTACAGCGATGTCTTCGACTAGCAGCATACAGGGATGAAAAGCTGAAATGTTAAATGTTTTTGCAGACATTCTGGCACTTCCTACTGTGTGACTTGAAGGAGCAGGAGAGGTCAGCTCTATGTTCTATGGAAATAAAAGTTTTGGTATGGAAACCTGGGTGTTCTTAGCAGGCAACTTTCACTCCCTTTTCCCCAATAGCATAACCTACATGGCTTGTGGTGATGCAAGAGAATGATCTTAAGCTTGTATTGCAACAGCATATTAGGTTTGTATTCAACGTTAATTAGATTGAAATTTTATCCTCTACATTGCATTTTGTTACTTAGAAATATTCTGGGAGCAAATTGAAGGCTAACTGGTGCAGTTGGTGCATCCAGAACCCCAGCAGAACCAAACAGGTGAGTGAAAGCCTGTTTAGCATTGGGTCAACGAGAGAGAGTGAACATATAAAAGGTATTCATTTGCAGAACACAAGGCTACTGGTGACTGTATGTGTAGATATACCGACAGTATGGGATATCCCACAGACAGGGACAAAACCTGGTGTGTAAAACACAACAGCAGCATTGACCAGTAGCCTGCATGAATAGGGAATGCATAAGATATGGGAGGTTGACCAGTAGCCTGCATGAATAGGGAATGCATAAGATATGGGAGGTTGCTATGTTTATGTTGATTCATTTGGACATCTGCAGTATTCTGAATGCAATTGCTTTCTGCATTCTGTTGCGGCCAAGAAAAGAGATATTTTAAGGAAAATACGCTGGTGTGGCTCGCCATTTCTTCTTCTGCTTTAGTGTAATTAGACTACAATACCGTATGTGAGTAGAAATAACAAGATATGTCATTATTGTGTATTTAACTGCATCATTTGTTTACTGCTGACTGAGCATTTCATTCATTACATTTACATTATATTTAGTCATTTAGCAGACGCCTTTATCCAAAGCGACGTACAAAGAAGAGAACAATCAAGCTACGAGCAATAGAGACCTAGTGTAACAATAAATACTACTTTACATAAGAAATAAGGAATACAAAGTGCAGAAATGTAACTACTGTAAGTGCTTACAGTTACGAGCAATAAAATGCAACTATAACAGACACCTATATCCAAAGAACATCTTGAATTGCCCATGAATTCAAGTTCGACAAATTTCACCTCTTCCCGGATGCTTGAGTCTTTCAAGGGGTTTAACCTTTTAAAACAAGCATTTGCTTTTTAAAAATCCTGCTAGGATATGTGTTCATTTCAAGGATATGCCAGATAGATTAATGCATTAACCCATAGCACAACCTTTCTTCTGCTTTCTTGCCAATACAGAAATGGGTAGGCATAATGTGCCATTCTTCCAATAAAGAGAACGTGATATTTTTTGGCCAGATAGACAAATCAGACTTGGGAAGTGATGGTTTGTAACTGGCCCATTCAAATATTCCCTGTATGCGAAGAATATGTAGCAACGCCTATATCCAAAATCGACGCTTTGGTGGAAAGTTTCATTTATTGACATTTATTTATTTATTGGAGTCTCAACATTTCTGCCAGCCGCTTTCGCAGTCAAAATAGTCATCTTTGACATATATTCACAAAGATTGAGAGATGCAAACACTATTAGCAGGAGAAATCAGACTGACCACATAGTGAGAAAAAGCACAACCACCGGAGCCATAAATGAATATTAAATTGTTTTAAACAGAGAGCAACTGCACAATTGAAAGAGTTTTGCTAAAAGCTGTGACTAAGCTAATGTGTCAATACCATTTGCACTAGGTATATATGTTCGTGTAAGTGTTGTGAATCTGTGAAAGAGAGTTTGGGCTGTCTCAGGTGATTATGTCTGTTATATAAGTGTGAGTGTGATGTGTATGTAATGCTCTATGCCGAACTGAATGTAGATATCATTGTGGTGTGCCTGAGGCAGGTGTGTGAGAGCGTGCCTGAGGCAGGTGTGTGAGAGTTTACCTGAAGCAGGTGTGTGAGAGTGTACCTTTTCTGAGGCAGGTGTGTGAAAGTGTTCCTGAGGCAGGAGTGTGAGAGTGTACCTGAGGCAGGTGTGTGAAAGTGTACCTGAGGCAGGTGTGTGAGAGTGTACCTGAGGCAGGTGTGTGAGAGCGTACCCGAGGCAGGTGTGTGAGAGTGTACCTTTTCTGAGGCAGGTGTGTGAGAGTGTACCTGAGGCAGGTGTGTGAGTGCGTACCTGTAGGTGATGTGCTGATGGGTTGGCTCTGGCGGGCCTGAGGTTGGGGAGGCAGTGTGTTCTCCACGCTCTCCTCATCCGTGACATGAGTGTGTGTATTCTCTTCTCCCTCAGAGGATGTATCTGTGGTCTTCTCAGAGACTGGAACCACGCTGAGCACCCGTGCCAAAGCTCCTGACACCCGAGACTCACATACCCTCCCACTGACCGGCATCTGCACCTACATTCATACAGGAAAGAAAAGAAATGCACATTCTTCCATTCCACAGCGATTACCAACTATCATTGCAACCCTATTCATACATGTCTGATTACACTGTATGGGTTGAAAGACACTGTAAGCATGTTAATGAACCCCTTTCAAAATAAAGTAATAAGAAACATATAAAGCTGAGATATATCTACACACTCACCAGCCACTTCATTAGGTATACCTGTTCAACTGCTCATCTTCGTAACATTAGATATGGTTTTATAAGGCAACAACTTTTGGTATAATCTTCAAATTCATTTTGATAACATATGGTGTGGGGGATCATTTCTTGGCACACTTTGGGCCGCTTTTGAGCATCAATTCAGCATCCTTTATATGCCACAGCCTAGCTGAGTATTGCTTCTGACCATGGCTACTTCCAGCAGCATAACACACCATGTCACAAAGCTCATATCATCAGTTCACTATAATCAAATGGCCTCCACTGTCACCAGATCTTAATCCAATAGAGCATAGTTGGGATGTGGTGGAACAGGGGATATGCATCATGAAAATGCCCCGCAAATCAGCAGCAACTCCAATCCAAATATTGACTAAAATCTAAATCTATCTTATCAAGCACAATGGCGACAGGGGCAAGGTCTCTGAGGAATGTTTTCAGCACCTTGTTGAATAAGCCACAAATTAATATTAAACAGTTTTATGAGAGCAACTGCACACTTGAAAGAGTTTTGCTAAAGGCTGTGACTCCACGAATGTGTCAATATCATTTGCACTAGGTATATATGTCGGTGTAAGTGTTCTGTAAGTGCTGAATCTGTGGAAGAGAGTTTGGGATGTCTCAGGTGATTATGTGTGTTGTATGTGTGTGTGTGTGTGTGTGTGTGTGTGTGTGTGTGTGTGTGTGTGTCATGTGTATGTTACGCTCTATGCCGAACTGAATGCAGATATCATTGTCTATCTATATCAATAGAGAGAGAGAGAGGGTGAGTGTGTGTTAAGATGTAAGAGACACAGACAAGCACGTTGGTGCCAGTCTTACCGTGCTGACTTTGTTGGTGAGCGTAGGCTTGGGCTGCAGGGGCAGTGGACTGTTTTCAGGAGTGGTAGGGCTTCGACCAGGAGGAAGCCGCTGCGCCCCAGGAGGCACAAATCGCATCCTTTTAGTCATATTGCCTTGCAGCTGACTGGGAGCTCCTGACCGACGCATCCTGCCCAAAGAAACAAAGTATAATTTCGTACTGTAAACGCACAACAGTAAAATGGATCGAGTGTTTCATAGCAGTATCATTTCCGCTTCTAAAATCAGTAACTTAATACCTAGATTTGTAGAGTAGTTATCTGGTACATCCGAATACTCAAATAATGGCAGGTCACATAACGTTAGACACAGAAAGAAGGTTATCAACGTGCCTTCACTACGCAGTTATTTACAGTGAAAAACAACGCTAATTGTTGTTATCGGTAACGTAAATTACCAATAGCTAGCCAGCGTCAACTACAAGACACGTTTGCCAGCAGCCGTAGAGTTAGTAGTCTATACTTTAAAACTGCTTAAACTTAAAATAAGAGAAAGGAACACCAGATAGGTTTTAATGACATGTTTACCTGTTAGCCTTCTAGCTAGTATTTCTAGTAGTGCTCTGTTAGGTTCATACAGAAAACTCAAACCGCGCGCACTCTGCCGCGGAAATGACGTCAGGCAACGTGGTAAGAGTATACAAACTGTGGATTGGTGGTTTGCGATACAATGTAGAAAATGGGAGAGACTAATCTCGTGCTGGTAATCCTAGACGGTAATCTCATGTGTAAAGAGTGAAAGGGCTCTGTGAAATATCTGAATATACGCAGGACAGCAGTTTTATTTGGATGTTTCCCTTGCATACAGCCATGGCTGAAATACAGATACTGCTGTGAATGGATACATTTTATATGCACTGATTTGCAACCCTAAAGGTAAGTGTTAGGCCTCACCAAAATGTGCACTACTGTGCAGAATTGTTTAGGAATGAGTGCATCCATTTTTGTCTTTTTAATGTAATAGCAGGTTACGTGGGAAAGATGTTTGAGAGCTATTATTTTGAAAAACAAATTTGCAAAAGCAAAACTAGCCCGTGTGAGTGGTTTGACACTTGAGATTGAGAATGAGATTATAATCCAATCAAACAGCAATAGGCCATGTTTAATCCCACAGTGGATTGCAGCAAATACCATTCACAGACAGAATGAGAGAGAGGGAGAGAGAGCAGGAGGAGAAAGACAGAGGTTGTGTGTCCTGTATCGCCTCCGTATCCACGTGTGTGTTGCAGTGTGTGTCGCTTGTGCGAATAAAGTCTGACAATTACAAAAGAGTATCTCAACATGTGAAGAGCTAACTGTATCTTGAGTTGTTTACTCAGATGAATGGATGTCATGTGTGTGTGTAAGGGCACACTTGCTCTCACCTGAACCCACACGAGCAGGAACAGGACGGGATTAAAGATCAGAGAGAGAGAGAGAGAGAGAGAGCAGGGGGTAGTCAGTGAGGATTTAATTTTCAATTTATGGGCTGTTGAGAGACCACCCCCCTCCTACCGTGCATAGACGACGGGAGGAAATGGGATCTCTAGAGTAACATCAATGAATGTTTTGGCCCTTTCTCTAGACTTATACATGCACACGTGCACTCCAGTCTTGTTTTCTCTCTGGGGACCCTCTTGTCCCTTGACACTGTGTGTGTATGAAAGAGTGTTGTCTTTCTTCAACTCCAACTCTTGGGGATCAACAGTTGGCTGCCCTACGTTGCCGGGACAACCAAACCACACCTTGGAGTCGGAGGAAGGTAACTAGGAAGAGGGAACGGGAGATAGTAGACAGAGTAAAAGACAAGGGATCAAGAGGACACTTCTGCTTCAGGTAAAGATTTCTGGATTGTAATGGTTAATGTTTTTTTGCTGTTTGTAATCTGCTTGTGTGTGTTTGAGTGTCTAGCAGTGTAATGTATCTTAAGATAAACCACCGCTTCTCTGTGTTTGGTGCAAGTTTATTATTTGTGCTGTGCAGTGGCATTATATTGATGTGACTATATTGTAAGGTGATGCTTATTCTAAATGTATTTTAACAATCATTAGATATTGTCTAACATGCCATTTGTATTCTTTGTGTGTGTGTGTGTGTGTGTGTGTGTGTGTGTGTGTGTGTGTGTGTGTGTGTGTGTGTGTGTGTGTGTGTGTGTGTCTGTCTGTGTGTTTATATAGAATGGGTTATGATGTTGAGAGATTTGTGGGCTATGTTAATGAGGGCTTGTTGTGTAGTGTGTGTCGGTGTGTGTGCGAGGAAGCTGTGATGTCGCCCTGTGAGCATGTTTTCTGCAGGGCTTGCATCAGTGCCTGGCTGTCCCAGCACTCAACCTGCCCTGAGGATCGCACTCACCTCACTCACACACAACTGCGGCCTCTCTACAGGTAAACACTCCTTACTCAGCAGCCAAGTCGATCAGTACTAGGTCCATTTCAGAGTCCTGTGCTTCCTGGGACACAAACAATCACACCTCACACACACACACACACACACACACACACACACACACACACACACACACACACACACACACACACACACACAAACACACAAAATCAAACTGTTTTCAAACTTCTACCATCTAACTGGTTTCCATATCTAGAAAATGATTACACATGAAAATTAAAGTTTCATGTGTACCACAGGTTTTTTTAAATACTGAACAAAAACTGTGTCTGAATGTGCCTGAGACTTTTATTGTCCCCTGAGATTCAGTCAAGTGTCAAGTCATAGTTGATCATGTGTGCCATGTTTGTTTGTTGTGTGTTTTTATTGTTTTTGATGAGGATATTATGGGAAATGTTTCCTCCTCATACCCACACCAACCTTTCAAGCTGTAAGAGACATACATGTGTGGGTTACAGGTACATGCGTAATGACCTGATGCAGCTCCAGATTCGCTGTGTGTTCCATGTACACGGCTGTGATGTCATCAGCGCACTCGAATCCATGCACACCCATGAGGCAGAGTGTGACTACTCTCTACTGACCTGCAGAAACACAGGTACACAGTCACACACTCACATGTATAGTGGGCAGACATTTACCCCTTTACCAGACAGACTAATGGGTTTATATTTCTCTGCATTATTCATGAGGAAACCCCTCAGTTAACTGGTAAGGCTCGGGGTTTCCTTCAGTGCAATGACAATCTAACTGGCCAATGAGATGAAAGGAGAAGGGTTGCCAGCTGCTTAGCAGTAGACTCATATATCACTCTTGATACAGGCCTACATTAACAATGTGTTGTATGTGTGAATCTTTGTGTGTGTGTGTGTGTGTCATCAGCAGGGGGGAAGTACTTGTGTTACCGATGTGGTAGGTATCATGTGTGCATTAGATCACTATATGAGATGTGCTGCTGCTGCTGCTGCTGTGTGTGTGTGTGTGAGTGATATATTCTTGTGTGTGTACTGATCCTTGCCTGCATTAGTTCCTTCTCTGCATGAAGCCATAGAAGTTCCTGTGGGGCATCAGGTGTGCAGTGTATTCCAAAAGTCGTCCACAGAGCTGTCTCATTTACAAAAACGTCCCCTCTTTCCTTGTCTTCCTTTCTTGCCTCTCCTTCTTCCTCCCATTCCCTCTAAGGTTGTGAGGTTCAGGTGTGTCGTCGGGACCTTGAGGCTCACCTTAGTGTGTGTGAGTTTGGCAGCAGAGTGTGCTTAGGCCCAGACAAGGACACACACACATGCATCACTGAGCTCCGCACTGAGCTCACGCTGTTCAGGTGTGCGTTTAAGGTCTTTTGTGAGTTTATCGTTTTCTTTAATTTTATTGTCTTGTACTTAAGGTGGTAGTAATAAGTGATGGGGGGCAAATGGTCGTGATTTTTAAAGTGAATGAGGACTCTCACTGGATATGCCATTGGGTGTTCATAAACTTTACATCTGAGTGTGTGTGAAGCTGGTTTAGAATTTAGATTATTATCAAAGAGGCAATAGTGTCTATGGCACAGTAGAGACTGCCGTTGGACAAGGGTGGTATGATAATAGCTTAAAAAGTGTGCAATGGACTAAAGTGATATGAATGAGTTTCAAGGGCGTAGGTTTTGAAGGACAAAACGAGCGGAGTTGGGTCATAGTAATGTCTGCCTAAGGAATGAATATGTGGAACTGTTATGTGAAACTAATTATGATTTGTACAATGTGTGTGTGTTGCAGGGCAGAGTGTGTGTGTAAAGTTGAAGAGCTGAGATGTGAGATGGAGTCGAGGCTGGATTCCCAGCGTAGACACATGGTGCAGAGAGAGAACATACTGAAGAATGAAGTGGAGGAACTAAAGGTACACACACATACACACACAAATAAGAAAACTAAAAATAAAGTAGAGGGGATTTTAATACACCCAAAAATCCTCGAAGCAGATAAACACACCTGCCATTCACACCAGCTCAGGCTTTTCACTTTGCAATTTTGTGCTTCAGGTCAAAAACCCAAGGAAAATAAAATGTACAGCACCACTTCACCAAAATACTTACTTAGTTAGCAAGCTAGCTACCTTTCATCAGTGCCAACTCTGCTGATGTTGGTCTTAGCAAGACACGCTTGCTGGTTGTTCGGTGGCTTGCTCATTTTCAACAAAAACCCTGTAATTCCCCTTTACACTGTGTGTGCGTGTTTTTAGGCCCAGCTTTCCTGTGTGATGACTGATGTATGCGTGCTGCTGGCTGCGGAGCGTTCCCGTCGGCAGGATCTGGAAAAGGCAGAGCTGGAGAAGGCAGAGCTCCTGGAGCTTCTGAAGGAGGGACACCGACAGTTCACAACCACAGCAGGGGACGGTCCCCGCAAGGCCGGCCCCCGAAGCCTCACTCTGGACTGCATCAAGAGGAAGAGCAAAGAAGTCACAGTCATCTAACACAGGACCTTTAAGAGTTCACACTGATTAAACTCGCTCTAAAGAGCAAACAGCCATCTTCCTGTCAAGACTGCAACATAAATGGAAAAGATCTGGACCTCAATGAAATTGGAGTCACTTGGGCACAAAGGCTGTCATCTTGTGTAGATGATGCCAACCCTAATTTGAGGCTTTGGCAAGTTGTCCATATGTCTGGAGCAGTGAGCCTCTGAGCTCCAAGGTTCCATCAGTGGGTCTCATTATTCATACTGTCAACACTGAACCATATATACTCACAGACAGAGACAAGACATTTGAATGAAGTTTGAAATGGTGCAACCAGAACCCTATATGAATACACAAAATAATCTCCTGTAATCCTTGTCAGTATTGTCCTGCTCACTGTGAAGTCGATGAACACATTAACTACACATCAACTACACATTTAAACCCGACCTGACCAAGAACAGATAATTATTGCCACAATTAACATCAAAACCTGTGATGTAGTGTGTGTGTGTGTGTGTGTGTAAAGTAATGGGGGGCCTGAGGTTTGAGTTGTGACATTTTGTATAATTTTGATTGTTTTACATCATGAACATAACATTTAGTTGTATAAACACAACAGCATATACAGACGTGTGTATTTTGTAACTTTGATTGAAAAAACTGGAATAGAAATGTATGTCTGTGCATTTTTAATAAAGTTTTACCAGTGTACCCCCAGATCCATCTCTACAGCTTTTGTCACAGTTCTGATGTGTACAGTGCCGGGGGTCATCCCATGGACCCCCCCCCCCCCCCCCCCCCAACTCATCCCATCCATAGGGAGCCACTCAGCATCATCCTGTCACTGTATCCTGATAGGATGAGATGATTCCCGCTGATTTTACACAGCAGACATGATAGGCTGTTATAGTCATAGTCCTAGTCATAGGATTGTCATCTCATTATGTAGTTCTAGTGACGTCCACTGTTAGGGCCATGATCTTACCATCAATTGGTACACCAGCCAGTGGATCATGCCAGCCAAACACAACTGCACAGAAATAAGGCCACTGCTTCATCAACGTTCAGACTTTACTAAACTCAACACGATTAAAAATACAAAACATGAGGAAACAAAAGCATTATCCACATAATGACATGTCCGCTGTGCCTCTCAGACACAAAAGCATTTTCTGATTGGGCCATTTGAGAGGCCTACAGGTAATTGATCAGCGCGTGAAGGAGCGTACGTGACGACCCCGCCCACCACTGCTGAACTTTCCCTGGGAGCCCCGCCCACTGCTGCCACCAACTCCTCCTCCACTGACACCGGCTCCGCCTCCACTCAGCCAGGATAGGCCAGTCCCTCTGCCTCGGGGAGCACGGTCCCTCGTAGCCAATCGATATGCACCTGGAAGGATAAAACCAACAGGTGTATTATATTAAAAAATATATGCAATCATATATATACATATGTGACCTGACAACATGTATATTCAGAAATATTGCATTTGCACAACATACCTGTGGGTGGCTGTCGGGGTGCGATTGGTCCTCTGGCGAAGTTGCTCTGCCCGCCACGAGCGTCACCATACGTTGGTCTGTGAGTCACACCCGTCACCTGGGCATTCCAGCTGGAGCCACGCCCACCCTCACGACGAGGGTAATTACCTGAGACAGACACGAACGCGCACAAAGATTTAGTGTGACGCTGCACTGGGAATCAGAAACCTTTTAAATCAGCAGCTAAGGAGATTTAATTAGGTTGAAAAATGTGAATAACCTCAATTTAAAAATCAACATTTTGCCATAATCCACATTCCAATACAGACTGCCTCTGGGTCTGTCAAGCAATTCAATGTTGTGGGCTTTACATATTGGCTGCATTCATGGTACTATGTTATTGAATGATATTTGCACCTTAGCCAGAACCTATCCAAGTCCAGACTTTTGTCTGACAGATGATATATATGTATAGATACACAACTGCTCTTCCAGTAAACACGGGTCTTACTTGTGAGCAGCACACTCTTGGGAGCAGGTGGGGTGAAAAATCGGGTGTGGCTTGGGAAGCCCCTCCCCCTGCTGCCTGCTGTGAACAGGCCTCTGGTTGGTGGTTTAGCCCCGCCCTTGGGCGGCCGCTTGGGCATGATGAGTCCTCCAGGGCCCGCGGGGCCCACGTCCTTGAACTCGGCAGCCAGGAAGTCATCCACGTGCATGCTGGGGGGGCGGCTGGTGTTCTGCTTACGCTGGCGGAAGATGTCGTGCGGCCGGCAGCCTTGCTGGTTGAACATGCCCCGGCCCCGCCCACGAGGTTGTGCCATGATGTGGGCGCGCTTCGCTGGCTCGGTATAGTCCGCCTTACCACTGTGCAGAAACAGACAGAACAAACACGTTGGACATACATACCAATTATCAAAAACAAACACACAAAAACAAACAAACAAGGCTGACTTCAGTCAGTTCTTTTATTGCCACAAGCGGCACACTGCAACACACACGTGTATTTTATGGAGGCGACACAGGACACACACACACAAACACACGCAGGCCTGAGGTCGCTGTGAAATGTACGCTCTGCATTTGACCCATCCCGGACCATCCTTCCTCCAGGACCCTCCAGGAGCAGTGGGCAGCTTCTCAGCGCCCGGGGACCAAGTGAACCGTCCGTCTCGGTCACGGACGGACAGGAGAATGTTCTGTTTTTGCATGTTTTTCCTGTTGGGGTTCTTATTGGAGGAAACCCCTTGTGAACACGGGGAGAACATGCAAACTCCACACAGAAAGGCCCGGGAGATAGCCCACCTGAGCATTGAAGGTCTGGGGAGGACCTGCCCCCCAGAGCCAACAGCGCCCCATGTGGGAATCGAACCCATGACCTTCTTGCTGTGAGGCGGCAGTGCAAGCACCTGAGCCACCGTTATACACAGAGAAGGCCATCTGCAAATTATATCAAATGATAGTCTCAGCTTTGTGGTTGCGCGGGTGTATGGTGTTTGCCTGTAGCCAAAAAACACTACCGGTAATACAAAATTTCTATAAATTTGTACTAATTCAATTCAGAATTAGTAATGAATGCTTTCAAACGGTACATTAATTGTATTATTTTTCCTTCTCATCACATGCCTATCGTGATATTAAATATACATTCAAAATATAGATATTTGTCAGTCCATTTTGATAATGATCTTTTAAGTTTTAATAGCATAAGGCATGTGGGAAAATTTGACTTTAAACTGAACAGGATGAATTTACATGTAGAAATAGTTCTATCATTTATAGTTTGACTTCAAATGAAGTAGAACTTTATTTGTCCCCAATGGGGCAATTGGTTGTGAGGCAGTAATACCACAAGATCAAAAACATACAAGTCAATTCAAATACAACACAAAATGAAAAACAGTATAATACAATTCATAAAAAAATAAGTGCTCTGTGTTTAGATACTACTAAAATTAGAAGCCACGTTTACCAATTGATGTTAGGTGGTGGGGCTGATTTTGCCCTTTTTTTCTTTAATTGGAGTTTACCGGTGAAATGGCTGAGGGTATGAAGGAGTGTTTGTATTTGTTGGTTCTGTATCACTTTTCACTATCTATTTAAATACAAATAGAACTATACTGCTCGCACTCTGCAGGTATGTGTGCAAAGCTGTAATGGACACAATCCAAGAAGCTTGGACAGGTGACCTTATCTTGTATAGTGAAAAATCCAAGTTCCAAGTTTTCCCTGTTTTCAAATCAAGTGTTAAGAGTTTTTGAATGTACCTGGAGGTGATGAAGGTCTCATGCTTGTGTTTTCCCAGTCTGAAGCCTTTGATTGGGTTCCGGTGGACGGGGGAGGTGGGCTCGGAGAGGAAGGACCGCTCCAACTCTGCCTGCAGGTCCAGATCAGGAACACACTGCTGAGCCAGAGTCAACAGGTCCACTTTCACCTGCAAACAATCAGAAAGGAAAAAAAACAAAAAAACATTGAACAAATATTACAGCAGCGTTTTCAATGATTGTGTGTAAGAAGGGTGGAGAAAAGTTAACACTCTTTGAAAATGTCAAAGACATACACTCACCACTTCCAGGTCAGTATCCAGCTCTTCAGGGTGGAATGGTGAGAACCAGAGGGCTTTAAGCTGCTCATCCATCACATCAGACAGGACATACACCGTCCTACAACAATCATATGATCAGCCAGAAGCACACACATGGATATACCACACTCAAGTTCAGCTCTCTTTTAACTAGAGATTTGAAATC
Source organism: Clupea harengus (assembly GCF_900700415.2). NCBI lineage: Eukaryota > Metazoa > Chordata > Actinopteri > Clupeiformes > Clupeidae > Clupea > Clupea harengus. The sequence continues at coordinate 12,183,475 of NC_045162.1, read as the reverse complement.
TATGATTAAAAAGGCATTTATCAATATAGTCCATGATTATAATGTCTGTTATGAATGACCTCAACTTTAATGTATCGATAGGTCTTTGACAACATCTCTGGCAATCACACACACATACCTGTGGTTGTACTGCATCTGCAGCGCGTCAGGCTGGGGAAGGTTAGGCTCAATGTCAGGCTCGCTGGGCGGCGTGTCCGCAGAACTTTCCAGAATCTGTCTTAAGGCGGCCAGGCCTTCCAGCAGAGCCTCCTGTGAATCGTCATCCTTCACCTGCTCATAAACACACACACATACACACATTTTAAACAAATTCACGCATAGCTTGCTTAACCGACAACATGTGAACAAATATCACAATCCAAACAAAATGGAATTAGATAATTCTCAAAAAAATATTATATTGTTCATTTTCTAGTTAACACTGAGTACTGGGGTGTTTTCCAGACAAAGATATTTAGTGTAGCAGTGTTTAGTTGTGTGAAATGAAATCAAATGTGAAAAATAGGCTGTGCAAATATTTAGGCACCCTAATCATTTTGCTGATTTGAATACCTGTAACTACTCAATACTGAATAATTGCAACACATAATTAGTCTGATTAGCTTGTTAAGCTTTCATTTCTATAGAAAGGTGCATCCAATCATTAGAAAAAGTATTTAAGGTAGGCAATTGCAAGTTGTGCTTCTCTTGGGACTTGGATTTTTGACTAATGTATGTAAACTGTATGTGTATATGCTTGAAAGCTGTGAGGAAGTGAGACTGTGTCTTTAGAGGGTTTGTACGGGTGTGTACCGTTAGGTGTTTCTCCAGCTCCAGCAGTGGATGCTCCTTGGAGTCCTCCTTCCACTGCAGCAGCTGCTTCATCTCATACGCACTCAGAGCCATGGAGCGGGAGTCAATCTCCTCATCCTACACACACAAAACAACTGAGGTTACAAAACATGAAAACAACTACACATTGTTGTTTTGTCCTAACACAAAAACAAAACAAAAAAGAACACAGGAGGTTGATGAAATGAAACGCACTAGCTATCCTCATTTACAGCGTGACAACAAAGCAATGACAAGATATCAGGGTCTTCTGGGATGACATGTATCATCACAGTTTGAGTCTGAGACATACACACACACGCTTACCACTGAATCAGAGTTCAGCATTTGTCGGAGGAAGTCAAGCAGAGCAGAGAGGACCACAGGAGAGTCTTTAGTGAAGACGCTGATCTCCCTCTTCATCAAAGACACAACTGCAGTGTTGTGTTTCTTCATGGAGCTGAAACACACACACGCACACACACAAACAGTCAAACATAGGTGAACCTTTAATTTCTGTGCACCTTGGTGGTGGTGCTGTGCCTCCACATCTGAAACAAACACAGACTCCCTGAGGTGGGGAGCAGCAGCAGGTAATACAGATCGTATAAATAACACACATACCATACCGTTTAAGTCTCGCTTTTTATCTGTGAGACTCACAGATTTTCAACATTTCTCATGTCTTACGTATGAAACCTTGAATCTCAACAAATCTCATGGATTTTAACTCCCCATAGCATAGAATAACCGTTACTTGTCCAATAGACTGCTTTACAGTGCGAGTGAGAGACCGTGTTCTGTACGAGTGCGGCTCACTACGTCTGCGTAGCAGTTATAGTAGCCAATGATGTTTCAATATTCAGCGGGTAAACACTTTCATCACTGAACTGTGTCAAACACAGACCTGTTTATGAAATGCTGCACAAATGTAAGTGTTTGCATATAATATCTTTTTTGGTGTACGTGGGGGAAGCTCACTGATTTTAACAGATTTCAATTACTGACCTCACGGATTTCAGTCATTTTAATTTGACTGAATGGTATGACACAGACACACACACAAGTGCATACCTCTTGAGGTGGTGAAGGCCGTACTCATGCTCAGTGAGGATCATGAGGGTGCGCAGGCAGGTGAGCAGGAGAGTGTGTGTGCTGGGTGTGTGTCCCAGCACCTCCAGTAGACCGTCACAGATGCTGGCCAAAATCTCACGAGCTGGAAGAGCGTTAGCCAGCTGCTCTGCCTCCGATACACACCCCTCCCCGGAGCCACTGACAACCATAGAGATGTCCTAACAGGCACACAAACACAGGCAACAAGTTTAACACTTTAACACTCCAGTGAAAAGTACGAAAAACTACAAAAACAAATATATTTTGGGTTATTTTGTTGTGGTGCACTCCAATGTGTGACACTCAACACGAGAACAAAAAAACACAAAGAAGAACGAAATCAAGGACAGTCATAACACATTGCAATGATCCAAACAGCAGGTGAAGATAATTTACTTAATCATAATATTAATAATATTTTTAATAATAAATTACCAGTGAGTGCTGCATGACTGTCCTGCCCAGTAAACATTGGGGTTGTTAGTTACCTGATCACAAAGGGACTGGATGATGGAGGCTACGACGTCAGCACTCTGCTGTATCGTGATGTTAGCATCAGCTGGGGGAAGAAGCAGAGACATCAGAGGAGGGAGGAGGTCCAGCCCTTCGACACGGGTGGCCCCGCCCAGCAGGGGCAACATGGCCGCCTTACAGCAGCGCTGCGAGGCCAACGAGTCCAGGAGTGCAAGTAACCGTGGCAACCGTGAACACACGCGTTCCCTGAGGAAAAAGAGGAATGATGAGTTTGAACAACTTTTGTGCAGAGAAGCTCTTCAAGAAAACTGGTTGTGTGTTAGTGTGTGTGTGTGTACGAGGTGTGATTGTTCTCTTACGGCTGTATTTCCTCCTGCAGCTGCTCCAGGAGCGTGCGGATGACCAGTGTGGCGGTGGGTGCTGCCAGGTCACAGAGTTGCACACAGACGCGGCGCATCATGGCCTGCAGGGGTGGGCAGCTGCTCACGCCCACGCTCCGCAGCACGTCCACCAGCATGCCCGACCGAGCCTGCAGGTGCATGCTCCAGAGCTTCCGCGTGTTCAGAGCCACGCTCACGTCCTGCACCGACAACGCCTGATTTACCGACACACAGTAAGGAGAGAGAGAGAGAGAGAGGGAGGAGGACAGTGAGAGTGTGGGATTGCAGAGAGGAAAAAAGCAGTTAATATAGACTATGAAATAATATTTGACAAGCTCTCAATGACATTCTTAGATGATTTACTATAGTGTCAAACTTTTTATAGCTACTGTAAGTACACACTGTGCAGATATACGGTTTAGGGAATCTATAGATAACTGCCTGTGTGTGTTTGTGCATGTGTGTGTGTGCGTGTGTGTGTGTGTGTGTGTGTGTGTGTGTGTGTGAGTGCGCGCGGGCGTGCGTGCGTGTGTACCTGCGTGGTCTGCATGGGCAGTGGCAGCGGCAGCAGCTCTGACAGTAGCGTCAGCCCACTGAAGATGTTCTCAGGCGCCGCCAGGATGGAGGTGAGCACCTCCTTGAGCGTGAGTGCCCAGCTGTGCCCGGCCAGCGTCTCCTCGGTGGCGGCCTCCTTCTTGCCCACCGCCTTTGTGAGTGTCAGCAGCACGTCCACCAGCTCCGCCTGAACACGCAGCTCCTGCCCGTCCAGCCTGCCCGTGGCTGGCGTGGAGCATAGCACCGCGTGCAGGGACACGCACACGGCCGGGATGCGCGTGTCGCGGCACTCGTGCCCGGCGCCGCCGCCACTACTCCCTTGCAGCAGTTCACTCAGCATGGTGCGCAGCAGCCGCAGCGTGCAGGAGGCCACCGACATGACGGTGACGCGCTGCGTGCCAGGCCCCAGCGGCCCGTGCAGACGCCAGGGCAGCAGCAGCAGCTGGCACAGCTTCTGGAGCACGCGCACAAACGTGTCCAGGCCCTCGCCGGAGAACAGAGCCATCACCGCCACGGTCCACTTCAGCTCCTTCTGTTGGCCTGAGACGATACGTCAAAACATTTATTACAATTATTACTATTTTGGGTCAACCACCATACATATAAAATAGCGGCATAATGGCAGTATAATGACATTTCGATTGTTTAACAGACTGGCCGATAACCAGTGCAGCTACGCTACTGTTTTAGGCATGTGAATTGGAGATGTGTGTCTTCTGTGTGTTTGTGTACCTGGAACAAGTGGTGGAGGACAGGCAATATAGCAGAGAACTCGCAGAGCTGTGCAAAGTCCCGCCCCTTCTGGTGTCATCAGGCTCTCTATATTCTGATTGGAGGCAAACACAGTCACGTTAGGTGGAGGGTCGCATCTTTCAATCCAATCGCATCTTTGTTTTTTGACATGCCTGATTTCTGTTCACACCAAGTCATGACGGTTAAACTTACTTCTTTTACATAATCGATGAGCGTTGGGATGGCGCTGATGTCAAATCGCAGTTTCTCCAGCGGCTCCAGCCATTTGCCGAGTTCTAGAGGGGCACAGAGACAGGAGTGAACCCCTTCACCCAAGAGCAGTGGACCAGATATAGATGAGCATGAACCTGTGTGTTTGTGCACGTACCCAGCAGTTTGGCATTGTTGTCATCAGCTTTGCACGCGCTCAGTAGAGTGGTGGAGTGGTTCTCCAGCATCCTGACGTCGTTGGAGTTTTGCACCAGCAGCAGAAGCAGCATGCAGGCGTAGTTATAGGCCACCGACTTGCGTACCTTGCCCTCACTGTGCATACAGACAAAAATGAGATCGTAACTATCTGGGGAGCTTCTTACAATCTAAAGTAAGCTACAAGACCTTGGGCCCTAGTTTGGTGGTGAAAACAGCTGGTGGAAACCGCCTATTCCACCTGGGCAGGTTATTCATCGCCGGGCGGTTAATCAACTTTCCCCGAGGCGTGGATTTTGCATCTAGGCGTAGCAACATGATCTCCTCACAGGGAACATCTGAAGGCACCAATTACAAACCATCACTGCCCAAGTAGTTGGATTTGTCTATCTGCCAAAAAAGTATGCCTACATATTTCAATTTCAGTAATAGCAAGAAGCTGCCATTCAGGTTCGTCCAGGTACATATCTCACAACGTCCCATATCTTATGCATTCCCCATTCATGTAGGCTACTGATCATTGCTGCAATGCTGTTTTACACATGAGGTTTTCTCCCTGTCTATGGGATATCCCATATCCTTAGTATATCTACACAAACAGCGACCACAAGTCGCACCTCACCAAGTGCCAGAATGTCTGCTGAAACATTCAACATTTCAACAAAGATGTAAGCTCTACATTTTTCGTTTTCAAGTTACAAATGTGTTCCACTGAACGAATTTAGATGATTAAATCGAATATGTGGCCCATCATATGTTACGGATGTTTGGACATTTTACATTTGAGTCCAAAATAAATTGTAATTCTTTCTTTAGAGGCTCAAAATCACAGGTCACCCTGAATAACAAAAAGTCAGTCAGTCCTTCGAAAGAATATAATTGGGCATTTTAAAACAGGTCTGACGAGCTACAATTATGTTTCAATAAATTCAAATGTTTAGCACAACAGAAGAAGCACTACGGTTTATTCCTTGTAAAACTGTCCAGAGTCCACAGCGATATTGCCACCTTCTTACATTATAATTGTGTCTGACGCGTTTAGTTTAAATGTACTGCTCCACAAAACTATTGGTCAACTTTAACCAAACCTTTCACTAATAAACTTTGGCCTGTTGCTGCCCAATTAGTGCCACCTTAACCACTCGCTTTACTGCTCGTTTCTGCCAGCCATTTGTTTGCCACCAAACTAGGACCCCTTGTCTTCCTAAAACCAGGAACTGATGTGATGACTTACGTATACATGGTTTCAAATTAGTTTTTATCCAATGATTTCTCGACACATTAACCTGACATAATGAAATGGTCCTTGTATATAATCCACCGCAAATGCAATATTGTGATGCAGAGAAGCTTCTAGAAGATGTGGGTGTGAATGCATGAGCACTACTGACCCTTGTCCCTCCTTGGCATGATGCTGCAGTATGTTGGTCAGGCAGGTGATGTTGTTGTCCAGACAGAGTGTGTGTGTGAGCGCGTCCCGCCCGCCGGGGCTGAAGCTGATCAGGTAGAGGCTGTTCAGCGTCGACAGCACCACGGGCCCCTCCCCGAGTCCCTCTCCGTCTCCTTCCATCCCCGCCTCGATCAACTCAGCCACCCCTTGTAGCGCGTGCAGAACCTGGACCAGCCACGCCCAAAAGCTGTCCTCCAATGAGCAGGCCTCGCTGCTATGCACGGCCTCCTCCGTTTCGGTCTCCATGAGAGTGTGTGTGAGGGGGTGCGTGAGCGCAGGCAGCGGGGAAAGCACCCTGAGGAGAAGGCTGGTGGGCTGGTGGTGGCTGAGCAGGAAGAGGAGGCCCTGCTGCGACTGCGACAGGAAGCGCAGCACCTCGCGCACCACCTGCACCAGCCCCAGGTGACCGCCCGCCGCAGGGTGGGACATCACCACCACCAGAGACTCCAGGAAGTGACACGCGTGCATGTACCTGCAGATGGGACACATTAAGATGAGCACCTTAAGATGTGTTCAGAGATATAGATAAGACTCATTTCAGACACACACACAGAGCATAGAGAAATCAATCATCTGTGGAGTGTACACAACTACACACTTATGGAGTGGGGACCAGTGTACAATTTTTCGCCAACAATTTTGACTATAAATATTCATTGATGACCTTTTATTTTCATGAATAAAAATGAATATAAATCATGAGCATCAATTGTAATGACAACATTAAAAAATTACAGCGAAATCTCATTCATTATGCGTTGATGAGTAAAGACGAGACAGCTGGCTCTGTCTGGGCAGACAACCTAGATCACAGATGCCATGTCAAAGCAATCGACCGTTTGTCTTTTTTAACAAATCATTAAAATGCATAAATCTGGAAGTGCAAGTTCTCACTGCCTCCATGCATCCTTCTCCTTCTTTCCTGCATCGGTGCACGTCCGCGCAAATTACAGCTTCCAGCGTAACTAATGTGTGCAAGCTAGTCTACTAATAAATCTAGTTGGCTTAAAAAAACAAACAAAACTATTAGCTGGCCTCTCAAATGATAAGTGCTGCATCTTCACCAGCCGCCTGTCAGGTGAGAAGATGATCTGTGGACACATTTGTCTTATATTCACACCAAAAGACAGACTGAGCGTATCGCTCAGAATGAGGATGAGTGCCTTGTGTATTCAACATGGGCACGCCATCCTGCAGTTTCTGCCAAGGTAAATATCAATTCTGCATGTTGATTGATTTGATAACATTAGGCAAACAGTAGCGCTGCGTGACTGCTCTTGCTTTGGGTCTCACCTCACAGAGGCACTCAGTTTAGCCATGTTTAGTAAGCTAGTTACAGTTAGCATCAGCTGCTGCCCTGTTGGTAGCTGCGTAGGAAGGCGCGTGGACCCTTTATGTGGCAGTGTAGACAACAACATTAAACTGTCTTTGTAATTATGACTAATACATTGCAAAAATTAGATTAAAATGAAATCTGAGCTCAACTGACTAAATCTTGACAACTTGTTACTAAAAAGAAAAACAACAAAAAAGACTTAAAACCAACTACAACATTCAGTAACAGTACATTTAAGATTCTTCTTAAGACTCTCAAAATTAACACTGGTAAGGAGAAGGGGTGTGATGAATGCACGGACACTGATGCAAAGTATAACACACACCTGTAAAGAGTTGGGTAAGGATCATTTGTGTCCACTGGTCCAGTGATGCGGGCCGTGGTGGGGAAGGCTTTAGTAGGTGGCTGCAGCATGCAGTGTGGCGCTGTCACCAGCAGGTGGAGCAGCTCCTCCAGCAGTCCCTGCACGCGCTCTAGCTCACCCTCATCCTCCGCCTCGGTCCCTCCTCCCTCGCGCTCCTCCGCCTCTCCTGCCCCCTCGTCCACCTCCCTCTCCGCGTCTGCGGCGGTGGTGGCGGTAGGGTTCCTCTCAGCCCAGGCCCCAGCGCAGCGCCGCAGCTCCCCCAGCAGCTCATAGAAGTGGCCCTTCTGCAAGACGGCGGCTCCGGCTGTAACCACGCGCACCGTCTGGTCCAGCAGGAAAAGCTCCAGCAGACGCTGGTACGCACTGGCCTCCCTTTTAACTTTATCCTCCGCATCCCCCTCGCCCTGACAACCATCCTCTCCTCCTCCTCCTCCTCCTCCTCCTCCTCCTCTTCCTCGTCGTCGCCTGTGGCCCATCAGCGCCTCCATACCCTGCGGCTGGTCGACGACTGCGTGGAGGGCGCGCAGGGCGTTGAGCTTCAGTGCTGAGGAGATGTATTCGGCAAACAGCATCTCCAGGAGCGTCCCCAGCACACCGCAGTCCAGCAGGGCAGACACCACGTCGCCGCCGCAGTCGGCCAGCGCACAGGCCAGCTTGGCCCCGGCCTTCAGCTGCCGCAGGTTGAGCGCGATGGGCTGGGACAGGGCGGAGCTCAGGCTCAGCGCGTGGCACGCCCAGCGGATCAGGCGATCCAGGTGACCCTGCGCCGTCTCCGGCTCCTTGGCCACCAGGAAGCTCAGGCCCTTCACCAGAACCGGAGGCACCTCCTCCAGGGCAATAATCCAGCGAGGACCCAACTCATCACTGCCTCCTGTGCACACATAAACACACACACAATACTGACTTACGTACACTAATTTTAACCAACACTGATCATGTACACATTCTAAATATACCTACCATAAGGCACCATTTAATTATAACCACTGTTACTAACACTTCATACATACTGACAATTATCCTAAATACTCATATACACACTGTAGTATGATATAATTATCAAAATCACTCTGTTCCCATGATAGATTCATAACATAGACAGACGTACCAGACTCCAGCAGCTCTGTGAGCTTGGCTGCAGACTCGGCCCACGCAGACGTGGGGTCGTCGAGGTCCTGGTTCTTGAGGCAGCTGAGCTGGGCCTCGTACTGTGTGGTCTGGGGTGGTGTGAAGTGCTGGAGGGGCCGCAGCTCCCGCTCGTACGGGTCGTACTGGACGCTGGGCACCGAGGCCAGGTCCTCTGCTGTGTAGTCCACGTCGAAGCTGGGCAGCTTGAAGGCGCCGCTCTCCAGGTCCTCCTCATCACTGGAGATCTGTTCATAACCGTCATCCCCTGAACACACACAGAGACACACTCAAGTTACACATCACTGCATGAATGTGCCACATATTAAGCACTTATAAGCTTTTTAAACAGCATTCAAACCTACAAAATGTCTTATCTTTCATGCTTATGCTATTATGCTATTGGATGTCTCCAACAACTTTGCCAGTGGTCAGAACTCTCGCAACTAAACTCACCACCTTCTTCTTCCTCCATCTCCTCTTCCTCCTCCTCAACCTCTGCCTCCATCTCCTCCTCCTCCTCTACTTCCTCGTCAGGCTCGGTGCCTTCCTCTGTGCCTTCTTCCTCCTCTTCCTCCGGCTCGGCTCCCACCTCCTCCTCCTCAGGCTCAGGCTCAGAGAAGGGCTCCTCAGTTCGCACCGAGCCCGGCTCAGGAGACACTGCTTCCAGGAACTCCTCCCCATCAACTCTCTCCTCTTTCACCGGGCCTACACACACACACACACACACACACACACACACACACACACACACACACACACACACATCAGGATATACATTTCCAAATCACATACACACTATAGAATTCAAAACAACTGTATAACAAAAACACACATGCCGTCATAAGCACAAATAACATATTGATGGTGGGCAATATAGAGAAACATAATAAAATACACGTTTTAAAGGAAGCACTGTGAAATTACTACTGATCCAACATCAGTTAAGACTCTGTGGCTAACATTTCAGTCATACAGGTTAGATATTTTAGCTACAACCATCACACACTGGAAGCATATTTAACTCTGACTGAGACAGCAGTGTGAAATATAATGATAAAACCAAGAAACAGCTGTGCAAATAATAAATACCAAAACAAACAGACCCATTTTTACAACAGGATGCCATCAGATCGAAAATTGCTGTTTGTGTGTTTTAGTGTAAATGATAGGTAATAAACTTGTGAAGTTTATTTGTCTATGCTTCTTTCTACCGAGTGATCCTACATGTCACACAATCATTCACATGCAAGCTATAAATCTGACTTGATGGTTACAGTGTGATGCGCTACTTAAAAGAAATGGGGAAAGGAGGCTTTCCTCCCACATTAAATTGGGCTGAAATTGATGGGCAAATAAGTCATTACCAGCGCACAGCCAGCAAGAGTGCAGATCAGGAGTAGTCTGCCATTCTTCTGTGTATAGGCGGAGATCCCGGGGGGGACGTGCCCCCCCCTACCATAAAGTTGTCCCCCCCAACAATCATTGAAAACTAAAAAAAAAATGTTTTAAATAAAAATACGACGACACAAGCGGTGCTAATTATAGACGTAAAAAAAATGTGTTTTTTAAGTGTTGAAAATCATGTTCCTCCTATTCCTCAAAGTGGTTTGGTTCACATGCTGTTTCCAACGGGCAGGGCTACCGGCAGCTCCGTGTTTCAGTTAATCAGCCCAGTAGCCTACACGGTCAGATTGTCAGACTGTTTCCTCCTCTGTCCCCTGTCGCTGCCGCTATGATACACGATATGTGAAGAGATTTACCTCATTCTCGAACGCAGTAAGAACATGTAAAGAAGAAGTTTTTTTCTAAACTCCATTTACGAAGTTCTAATCGATATGCACAAGTATACATAAGCTTATTAATGGATTGGCATGACAACGTGAACGTTTGCCGATAACACACGCATGCCGGTAATTAACACAGTTAAGATAGCTAGCTAGACAGTCTAGGACAATGTCCTGTCAGGGCAGGTTCATGCTAGTTAATAAACGTAGGTCTACATCTCAGTGCCTCTCCAGATTTGTTAAATTATCTGAAGTTAAATTAATGTCATCTTTTTCTGCGGTCCATGAACTATGCTGGTATTGTAACATGGAGTGACAGTGGCGTAGGAGGTAGAGAAGTCGTATTGTAATCAAAAGGTTGCAAGTTCGATTCCCTGTTGAGCTGTTTTATAACTTATTTTGAGCATCAAGTTCTCTTGAACTTTGGACATTATTTGTCTGTGAATAGATATTTCGTGTTAGTACATTTAATGCTGTTTAGATAATTCTAAAATTACTTCGAATTTCTGTTTGTAAATGTGATAAGAGAATTCGGTATTTAGCAGTTTATGCTAGCTCTTGTGAAAGCAATTTTTTCATGTCCCCCCCCCCCGGAATTACACTCTGAAATTTGACCATGTATTGTCCCCCCCTACAATGAAATGGGATCTCCGCCCCTGCTTCTATGCTGTTGCCATATGAGCAGCATCGTTTCAGAGGTGGGTGATTTATGGAACATAAATGAGCCGTCCTGCCTTAGTTGTTTTGCTCTACAGCAGTGACAGTAACTTCCCAACAACACAGCTCGAGTTACATTTATTCAGAGGACGCCGTCTCTTCTTCCATCACCTGCCATCTGCACTGACCATTACAGCAGAAGGAAGGTGTAAATGTCTGGGGTCACCTAGATTACACCCCTGAGCCCAGAGTCCTGGTTCTCTATTAGTGGGCCAAGACATACAGATGTCTTTCAAATGTCAGCTCACACTCATATGGACACGTGCGGCCCTGTGCGGAGTCTCACCTTGCACAGTGACGGCATCATCATCGTCGTCGTCAGGCGGGGGAGGACCAGGGGGTGTGCGAGGGCCTCTGGGCTGTGGTCTGGGAGGGCTGCCGTTAAACTGCTCCTCACTCTCCCACTCTGCATACACACGCATACACACACACAGTTATGGATTGGGCAGAAGATTAAAACTCTACCAAAACACTTCTCTGGCAGTCATGTGTGGTTGTATGGTATGAGCGTGGGTTTTCCGTCTGCAAGTGTGTTCCTCACCATGCTTACTCCCCCGCTTCTGTGTGGGCTGTTGTGGGGGAGGAGGCGGGGGTGGAGGGGGCGAGTGTGAGTGCGAGCGTTCAGCCGTCCCATACACTGCCACCGTGAGGCACGTGTACCAGCCCCGCAAGACCAGACCATCTGTGTTCACCTACACACACACACACGCAGACGCACACACACACAAATATGCACAACAGGGAAGGGATATAAATGTTCATGCATTATGCAAATATTGTGTTATTGCCATCGTCATAGCCTCTTTTCTGGCCCGGCTCCATGTAAGCCATCTCTCAGTTTTCTTTCTCTCCGTCTTAACGTTCATACCCACCCCACCTATTTCTCAACACGCCCTCCCTCACTTGCTTGACCAGGCACACCCTTTAACAGGCACAAGGAAAAGGCATGAATGCAGGGAACATTAGAGTACAGTTTACCTAAGGCAAAGTGTGTGTGTGTGTGTGTGTGTGTGTGTGTGTGTGTGTGTGTGTGTGTGTGTGTGTGTGTGTGTGTGTGTGTGTGTGTGTGTGAGTGAGTGGTTAATTTGTGTCAAGAAATCTGGGTGGAGGTAGAACATTAAGCCTGAGGGGGGAACATCGTGTACCTCCCTATCTCTCGCTCTCTGTTCTGACAAAACCCTCAGCTGTGCTATGCTGCTAAGGACATTGCATTCAAGAAAAAAAAGATTTTCTATTGGCGCCCATTCTGACAATTGTTGTGGAATTACAGTGCATTAAGGCAGGACACACTCATAAGTCTCTGATGTTGTTGTCATTTTCCCTTTTTATTTTGTAATTTCCCAACTAACGTAAAAGAATACATCCCAGAATGCACTTAAGTAAAACGTTGTTTTTTTTGTCATGGCGGACATTAATGCAGTGTGTGGCTGTGTGGTTGACTGATTGGATTGGATTAACATGTTAAATATGTATCAGATGTGCAATCCCCATCCTGGCAATAGTTACATGAAAATCATGAAAATGTGACACTTCAAATGGTCTGTTATGGCTGGCTCCATGAAAAATCCAATTCTAAAACCTGAGGTATTTAAATAGTTTAAAAAGAACATAGCTAGTCGGGCTGTGATAGAACCAGGTGCAATGTGACTTATAAAAACAGCAGCAGAAGGGCGGGCGGGCGATACGCCTCTTTATGCATTCTTACCTTTCCACTGGGTCTGAAGACAATGGACTTGTTTTCATCATACTCCAAACTAAAACAAACATACATACACAAACTTTAGAAAGACTTACTAAGCTACTGGACCTAATTGATGTTTATATATGTAGGACAGGTTTCGTGAGTGTGTGTGTGAGAGAGTGTGAGTGTGAGTGTGTGAGAGTGTGAGTGTGTGTGTGTGAGAGTGTGAGTGTGTGTGTGAGAGTGTGTGTGTGAGAGAGTGTGTGTGAGAGAGCGTGTGTGTGTACCTGCCCAGACGATGAAACACAGGTGTATTGGCTTTAGACAGGTTGTTGTAGAACAGGTCCAACTGGAAGGCATGTGGAGCCGTCTCCCTGGAGATGACATCACAGATCCATTGCATTATAAAATCACAGCTCTACTGTGTGTGCAACAACAGGGAAGACTGGATTTCGGATGTGTTTTGAGGCACTAATAATTTTTTCCATTGAGGGTGTAACATGAGAACTGGAGACACTGAAAAACAGTGTGCTTGGATGTAAGCATGATGGATTTTATATCTTCACCTCCAGAAATGATGTGTTTGAAAATAAAACGGTAAACACAAAGCTCCAGGGGACGACAGGAGACAGATTGAGAGAGAGAGAGAGAGAGAGAGAGAGGGGAAAAGGCTATGAAGAAGAGTGATGTCATGCAAGAGAGGGAAGGAGAATGGAGCGAGCGGGGCAGGAAGAACAGCTGATAATGGAGAACGATGGGGGGGCTTCGGCTAGACTGGGCACGAAGATGGTGTGGAGCATCTAGGGCAATCTGTCATCATGTACAGAGAGAAGTCCTATGCCCTGACAATAGCCCCACGAGGATCACGGCCAGCAAGGAAAGCCGCAGACGTTCTATGCTCACATAAGTCTCAGTGAAATGCAATGAATGCCAATAAATGTGTTAAAAATGCAAGAAACTTTATGGTGCTTACCGAAAATAAATCACTAACTTAAAGATACATCTGTCAGATTTGTTTTCATTCTGCTGAGAGCCAAGAGCAAGTAATGGATGTATCTTTGCATGTGAGGAAAATAGGGGTGGGAATCTCTTGGCACCTCACGATTCGATTCGATTCCGATTCAGAGGTCAACGATTCGATTCTAAACCGATTCTCGATTCTAAACCGATTCTCGATTCTAAACCGATTATTGATTATCAATTCTAAACCGATAAAACGATTATCGATGCATCTCGATTTTAAAAACATTTGAGTTTGCTACTCAGAGTCTCAAATCACTTCCTACTTTGTGTTTGATAATTAAAGAAAATCAACAGATCTATTTTTTTTCTCCTCGTCACAATTATGTCTTTCTATGAAACAATGCAATAATCGATGCAGCTTGCATTTCAACACAAAACAAATGTGTAAAAAAAAAAAAAAATTAAAAAAAAAAAATTACATTTAAAAAAAAAAATTTTTTTTATTAAAAAATCGATTATGAACTTTTCTGAATCGAGACAGAATCGTTCTAGAGAGAATCGAGATAAATCGAAAAATCGATTTTTCCCCCCACCCCTAGAGGAAAACCATGCACTGGCTGTTAGTGTGTTGATGTGAACTTACCCGAAAGCTCTGCTGTCTGGGAGGCTGCTGTGAGCTTTGATACCAGGAGGAATGACTCGAATCTCTGTCACCAGCACGCCACAAGGAAACCTCACCACATCTATATTAGTCAGCTAAGGGAATTCACAAAGACAAAAAGGAAAAATCCATGTGTACATGTGTGCTAAGGGTGAAAAGAAGAGTCTACTGGGTTAGAAATTGTGATTCTTTACAAAAGAAATCGTCAAACTGTATGTTTACTGTATGCACCTATACACCAGAAATAAATACAATTCTGATTCTGAAATTGATTCACAATATTTACGATCTAAAAAGCTTCAATAATATAAACTTCAGAGGCCAGAGCTGAACTTTGCCTACTTATTCTCATCTCTGGAATGGATCTGCCAGAACAACAAGGGTTCATAGTGCCAACCTTTTTCCAGGCACATTTCTAAGGATGCTTAAATTGTTCAAAGAATTGGACAAATATAGTGCCACATCTACTTGTAATACTTTGCAAAGCAAAGCACTTCAAAATAATTGCAATATGTTTTTAATTGGCTACTAAATATTGTTGTAATATCAAATCGGAGGGCTTTGGCCATTCATGTCCATTATTTTCTCTCTCTCTCACACACACAGACACACACACATGCACGCACACGCACACACACGCAATTTCTTTAAACTCTAGGATCTGCAAAGTAATACAAACATAAAGCAAGCAACCCTGTAATTATGAATATAATTATCATTCTTCTTAAATATTGATTCACCAGTCGGGACAGGACGCCAACAATTCAGGACAGGTTGACCAACATCCCATGTAGTCATAAGGCAACTAAACAAAAATGGTGTCAAAAGCTTTTAGGAGGCTTTTGCAAACACATTACATCTTTGCCCAACCTCCAGGCCACCTAGCTTCGGTGTACACAGGGCATATTCAGATTAAGTTACAGGAAGAGCCCTTGGAAGCGTCAGAAGTCTGAAAAATGAATAGTTATCGTGGACTTGTAGTAGTAAAGGATTTGTGGTTCATAATAATATAGGCCTCATTGTTGTTGTGTCAACTCATTCGTGGAAATTGTTATGATTTTACAGCGGACGCATTTTCTAAACAATTTACATTTACCGCAATTACATTGAGTATCTGATAAAAACTGACATACGCAAGTCAAGCTCACGTCCACGCCACACTGAGCAAACATAAACAAAGTGGCATGCAGTCAGTGCGCCAGTGGGGCGCTTTACGCGCAGGTGATGCGACATAAAGAACCTTAAAGTGAGAACGCGCACAAATAAGATGATCACAAAAGAGCAACCTAAAAAAACAGCTTAACCTAAGAAAAAATGACCGAAGACGGCCACCATCATGTCAAATTGGGTCGAATTAAAGAATTTGCCACGTTAGCTAGACCAGCTAGGAGCGAGCGTTGGCATGTATAACTAACCCTAATAAACAATCCATTCTACCGATAGTGATGTAGTTTAATAGTTGTCTCCACACTAAATGTGCCAGCCCACGTAGACAGTTATCATCTAGCTAGTTAAGAAGCTGCAATTAACGTTACAATTCAAGCATGTTAGCTAGAGCTAGCCAGTCTTTCACGTTTGCTATATATCACTGGCTAGCGTTAACTTGATCAACTAGTATGTTTACACATGTATCAAGGCTATGTGGGATGAAATAATACAACTTTGTAAGGGAATAGACAAGCAAACAGTAATATGATTTGGCCCATTTAACAACTTCCTCACAGCTACCTAGCGTCTTATCAGGTGTTGAGTAGGGAACTGGTCAACTAGCTAGCAGACGGTAGCTAGCAACCTAGCACCTGCAGCAGAACGTGAAGTGATGCTGATAATTGCTTACAGTAAAGTAAACAAATGGTGTTATATTTGACTATTATACAAAAGCTATGTGCACTGATTTCCTTCAGCTATATGGCAAGTTTACCTCTGCACTCTGATGCTTGAAAGTATCCAAAAACAGAAGCTCCATTGAGGAGTCCCCCGCCATCTTTTCTTTCCACGACGGGGCAGGTTCCTGTTTTGGCGTCACTTCCGGTTGCCCTTCTTGCTCAACAGAGAACTGAAATGGTTTGATGAAAACAAAACTTGTTTGGTTCTACTGCTTCGCTGACTGTGCAGTTTGGTAGTGTTTTCCAATATGAATAGGCCTATAGCGTCTTAGAGGAATAGCTCAGTGAAATTATTGATGTTTTCATCAGTTAATTGCTTTTGCTTTTGTTTCCTTATTTATCAGATGCGCAGACTATTTTGTTTGAGTAGCCTAAGTGATGAGTTCTTTTTTATTTTCGTGTACTCTTTAAATATCTCAGGTTTGAGAATTGGATTTTCAAGGAGGCAGCCATAACATACCATTTCAACAGTCACATTTTTATGATTATCATGCAATTGTATTACTAGTATGAATCAAATTTCTATTGATTATGGGCTTTATATGGTATAAGCCCTTTGCAATTAGGGAATCAAGATATTCCTCTGTCTATGATGATTCTAACAGTGAAAAACGACTGAGTAGATGTCATAGCTTACACATAAAACAGGTACATGGATGGGCTATATTACTTCATCAATATGTCAAATTAAACTGCACTTGCCGCATAGCAATGCATAATATGACCGCAGCACAAAGTGTGAGAACAAGCATAGATGGATTATGCAATCGAGTGCCCCTATCAGAATCAGAATCAGAATCAGAATAGTATTTATTGCCAAGTAGGTTTACACCTACCTGGAATTTGTTCTGATGTATAGGTGCATACAGTAAACATAAAAACATACAAACACAGTAAGTACTACACATAACATAAGACATAAAAACACAGTAAGTACTACACAAACACAATAAGTACTACAATTCAATACAAAAAGCAGGGCAGGAGTGCAAAAGTGGATGTGCAATGTGCAGTGTGCAATGTAGTGTGTGTTAACATAACACAGGCTTGAGGTGTGGGGGCAGGATGTCAGGTGGCCTTGTTACTAAGGCCAACGGCAGCCGGGAAGAAGCTGGTTTTGTGGCGTGAGGTTTTGGTCCTGATGGACCGCAGTCTCCTGCCGGAGGGAAGGACCTCGAAGAGTTTGTGACCCGGGTGTGAGGGATCGGCCACAATCTTACCTGCCCGCCTCAGGGTCCTAGAGGCGAACAGGTCCTGTAGAGATGGCAGATTGCAGCCAATCACCTTCTCGGCGGAACGGATGATACGCTGCAGTCTGCCTTTGTCATTGGCACTGGAGCAGTAGGGCTTACTTGGTGTGGGGTTTTAGGGCCCCTGGTGATGGGGTGTTAGGGCCCCTGGGCCCGATAGCTCCATTCGGTAATCCAGGCCAGAGAATGAACAAGAATTAAGTGAAATAAGACATATTTTCCATTCCAAGAAAAGTGTGTTATCTTGAATGATAACGTTTCTGGCAAAACTTCTGTTGTATGTCATATTCTTAATGAAAATATGGGATAGATAGATAGATAGATAGATAGATGGATACTTTATTAATCCCGAGGGAAATTTAGGTCATCCAGTAGCTTATACACTTAACTTAACTCACAAACACAAACATACATACACAAATCACAGTATAATCACAGTAGAAA